>NC_134539.1:124005024-124322524 GCF_050624435.1 Tenrec ecaudatus | reverse complement strand
AGGAGAGACACCCCGTAAACTACCTACAACCTGGAGGGTGCTGTGCTGAGTGAAGTCACTCACTAGCGGTCATACTGTACAGACAGACCACTGCTGGAGCAAGGCAAGCGGTTTTCACACCCAAACACTGAGGGCTACCGGGGTGGAGGGGAGCCCCTACTAGCTGTAGACACGTGAAGTTGGGTGAAGGGCCCTGGGTATGTTCACCCTAATTTTGGAGGTCCACCATGCTTTTGCCCTCTTGATTAAACTGGGTGCCAGTTGTCAGTCTGGCCGGGGTCCCTCAGCCTGGAGTCCACCTGCGGGATGCCCTGGGTATGATGAGGAGGAGTGCTTTTCTCCTGTCCTGCTCAGGACCTGGCAGTGGCCCCTGCTCCCGCCTCGTCCTAGAGCAGTGGTTCTCAATCTGTGGGTCGCGACCCCTTTGGGGGTCAAATAACCCTTTCATAGGGGTGACCCGGTTCATCACAGTAGCAAAATTCCAGTGATGAAGTAGCAACAAAAATCATTTTGTGGTGGTGGGGGGGGGGTCACCACAACATGAGGAACCGTATGAAAGGGTCGCGGCGTGTGGAAGGTTGAGAACCACTGGTCTAGAGGCTCCTTCCCATGATGAGGAATGTTAGGCTATGGCTAGACCCCTTCCTGGAGGCAAATGCGTTTGTTTCTCAGGCCTGACTGTGTGCAATCCCTGTGTGCAAACAAACATGCCCCGGGATGCCCACTAACAATTTTGTTATTTATGTATAAACATAACACTAGGTTTATATGCTTATAGCTCTCGTGTGACCATGAAACCAAAAGTAAATTTACCAACTAAACAAAAAGTTACACCTGTAACATTCAAATGAACAATACCGTCCTAGTTTTTTCTCCCTTCCCTTTTTGTATCTAAGCCCGCCTCCCACCAGGAACAAGTGCCCACCAGCCCAGCCTGGCTTTTCTGTCCTGGGCTGGAGTGGTCCTGTGGGTCACTCTCTTCTCCCCCCATTTCCTTGATTTAACTCCTGCCCCTCCTCCCCAGTCTTCCTCTCCAACAATGCGTCTTGGTGTCAGTTGGCCTTCACGTGGTGTGAGCTCACCATCTAGTATCAGATCTATCTCAGTTGGCATTTTTTTCCCCTCATTAACTGAATAATTCAAGCAGCCCAAGCCACCCAGGTGAACATGAACGGGGACTCAAATTGGGCGGGAGCTGTTTGTTTTAAGGTGGTTGTTAAAGGAAGGTTCATTTTAAGGCCACCCAGAAGCCGTTAGGAAAAAAAATTATCAAATGAAAATGTGTTTTAGTGAATTCTTGTAACCCCCAGACACCCCACTTCAAAATAAGAAGGCAGAGGGAAGGACTGCAATTCCCTTCCCACTCACTGAGCTCACTGTCTTCTGCCAAATTGGAGCAATAACAGTTCATCCTTTGTGATTCCTCGGGATAAACATACATGAGAAGGTGCTTGACAAAATTACCCAGAAATGCAAAAGCGGACAGAAAACGTAAACTGCTGTCCTTCGGAGCTGGACACAAAGTGCTTGGCCAGCCCCCTCCTGACGGACAGCGGGCTTACCACCTGTGAAGTCGGGAAAAGGCCGCCACCCTGTGGACAGCGAGCATGTCGGCAAGAGCCCTGAATCAGTTCCACAGGTGTTTGTGAGCATCTGCTTTGTGCCAGGCACCCAGCTTTTCCTCTTTCTCTTGGGGTCTCATTTGCACCATGTAAATGTACCGTCTGGACCGAATTCTCTCTTGGGCCCAGCTTCTCTGACCTAGCCTTTCAGTCTCTATCTCTGGTTTCAATTCCATCAATCAGTCTAGCAACATAAACCTATTACCAACCAAGTGCCCAAGGCGGTGGAGGCTATGAAGAGGAAAGCAAACAATCCTTGCTGTACACCTCCTACTCACCTTTTGTCACCCCTGCGCACCTGGGCGTTCCGTTTTTAAAAACAAGGGTGGCCGGGAAAGAGGGGGAGCAGCTGGCAATTGATGATGAAAGTCAGATTCTTCTTTCCAAAGTCCCACGTCCATTCTAAGTACACACCACACAGGGTCACTGGCTGAAGTGCCAGGTTCTGGAAAGGAAGGTTCAAGCGGCAATTGCCTTTGCGCTGCACTTCCTTTCTGGAGACAACGTTGGGTATGCAGCGGGTGTTGCGCAATCGAACCTGCGGGGGGGGGGGGGGGGGGGGCGCAGCGCCATCTGCTGGCACAGGCGGATCATGCTGAGCTGGAGCTGTCGTTAGGTGCTGTCAAGTTTGTTCCAACTCACAAGAACCCCAAGACAACAGAACGAAACTCTACCCAGTCCCGCAGCACCCCCACAATTGTTTTTGCGCCCCACAATTGTTTTGCGCCCCACAATTAGGTTTGCGCCCATCCTGGCAGCCACTGTGTCCAGCCGTCTTGTCCAGGGCCTGCCTCTTTTCCTCTGGCCCTCTACCAAGCTTGATGTCCTTCTCCAGGGGCTGGTCCCTCCTGATAACATGTCCCAAGTATGTGAGGCTGCCTCGCCATGCTTGCCTCCAAGGAACATTCTGGCGGTACTTCTTCCAAGACAGATTTATTTGCTGTTTTGGCACCATGTTACTTTCAATATTCTTTGCCAGCACCATACTTCAAAAACCCTGGATAACAAACAGTATTCTACCAGTAGATACAAAACAGACATGCAAGCTCAGCAGATGTGGGCAAGGCAGACGGGATTACGCCCTCACTATGCACCTATATCTACATCATCTATGTCTGTATATATACATGGCAGAGGCATCGCTGCATATGTGTTTGTATGTATTGCAAGTATGTCCACGGATGTCTTAGAGCAGATGGGCTAAGTTCTGTAAACTTTGAGAGATGGAGTCACTGGGCTTGGGGGCTTAGGCTCACAGTCTCAAGGGCCATCTAAGTCCATTGGCATCACCTAATCCACAGACACAATGTTACCCATTCTTTGGCAGACTAGTGCCTGGGGTCTTTAAAGCCTGCAAGTAGCCACGTTGAAGACAATGCTTGGCTTCTCCTCATGGGGACAAAGAAGAGGGAAGAAAAAGACTCAAGGACACGGTGCAAAGGGCTAAGGAGCCACAGGGGCCACGCCTCCTCCGCTCCGAGGACGGACGGACCAGCTGGTGTCCCGCTGCCAATACTCACTGCCAGGAGCGAATTCTGATCGCTAGCCATGGGACTGGCCCCGCGAGTCTCTGAGACAGCAGAAAGCCTCATCGACTGCTCTGATATGAATCACAACAGGACATCCTGGACAGACGGAGTAAAAATGTAGAGCAAAACCAAAGTCATCAACGTGATCAGACTTACTTGTCTTATAAAGATTGGTGGATCCCCAAAGACTGTGATCCTCAGCTACCCTTCCAGCCTGGAATTGAACCCACCCTGGGGATCCACTTTCAGCTGACCAAGAGGCAAGTCTATAAAGTGGACCATAGCACCCGCGTGCACTGGACTCCTTAGCACCCTCGGCCACAGGAGCCCAAAGGGGCAGCAGTGCCCCACACACAGCTCAGGGGACTGGGAGCGGCGGGAGAGGAGGAGGAACGGGATGGAACCAGGCGGCCTTGGGAGAGCGCTGTTAACATTGCGCGGGTGCCAACCAGTGTCCTGAGACAAAGTGCTCTAGGTTGTTGAACAGAAAACTGGTTTGCTCTGTAAACTTTCACCCAAGCCACACTAAAAAGTTAAAACACCCTCCTGAAGAAGGTGTGTCGGGGAAGGAAATGCCATTGAGAATTTTCACTTGAGGGTGGTTGAGGGTCTTTGGCGAGGAGGTTTCCAGGAGATCTGATTCTGCCTCCCTCACCCTGCGGGGACCTGAATCGGGATGGAGGAGGGGAAGGCCACGCTGCTAGTTAAGGCAGAGAGCTAGGACTGGAACCAGCATGCGGTACGGCTCCTACTTGTTCCAGGACCACGCAGACCGAGTGCCCCCTGAAAGCGAAGGTCTGGGCAGGTTGAGCTGTGATCTCTGTAGAGAATGTGCAGCGTGGAAAAAGCCATTTGATTGTGGAGAGTTGTTGATAGAGCAAAGCCTTTATTGAACATGCTATGTGCTGGACGGCTAATGCGCGTTCTCTTAACCTGTGTCACCTGGGCAATGGGCACAATTGAATAGCACGTTTCTATCGGAAAGGTCTTTGCAAAATAGAATGATATAAAATATATATCGCATCCTTAGTTATATGTGTAGTTGCTGGGATACAGTTAAGAATGCTATGTTTCAGTTCTCACACCAGTTAGGTTTTCTGACATGCAGTCATTTGAATACAGTCTGATCCTTTCAGGTCTTGAGGTATTAAGATGCTCCTGGCACAAATTAGTTTTCTCCACACTGGGGCATGAAGGAGTTCTGGCGGGTAGTGTGTTCCACATTGGACGGCTAACTACAAAGTCAGCATTTCAAAGCCACCTGCCGCCCCTCTTTATGGACGTAGAGGAAGCTTTCTGCTCACACAGTTCCAGGCCCTGTCAACTAAGCCCACACAGGAAGCCAACCAGCTTGTGTGCTCTGAGGAGGACAATTGCAGAACTCGAATACGGGGAAGAGAAAAGCATTCGTGCTAGAATCAGGAACACCCACTTTATGGAAGGCCGTGGAGGACAGTGGGAGACCAAAACCCTTCTGCAGAGGGTCTAGTCAGACCAAGCCCTGGCAGAGCCGCCCTAGCCAGCGGCCTGAGTCCTGAGCAGCCTGATTATCAGGCAGAGACCACGGTCATCTTGATTATGCTGAATCAGACAGGGTCCTGGGCCACTTGACCTCCCTGAAGCCATGATCTGAAATTGTTCTGGGTGTAAGCATCTCTAGTTGTTCCATGACAGAACCTTCTGCCCTGGGCTTTTGCATGTTGATGGGGTCTTCTCCCTCTCACGCGTGGCTTCTGCTTTTGTCTTTACACTAATAAGAGCGTGTCCTTGCCACCTCGGAGTGATTTGTGTTTCGTTGTTTTCTGTTGCGTAACCCACCAGTGAAGCGCAGCAGGGGTGGTGGATGTAGGATGAGAACAACTGATACAAGGTGTTACAGGGGAATACTTACCTGACGCCAGGATCACGAAGGTGGTTTTCCCAGGGCGAGGCTCACCCATTGCACTCCGGGTGTGCTGACCCCTGCCATTTCCCCAAATGTGGGAAACTTGACTGCATAATCTGTGGTAGTGGGGGACTGCGTTCGCGCTATCCCCTGAAAAAGAAGAAAAAAATGGTTTTATAGGGACACACTGGGCTGGAGGGTGGGGGGGTTGGGGGGAGGAATGGGGGTTTGGGGAGTGGATAATGAGGGCGGGAGGGGGAGGCAGCACTAGAACGGAGTGTGATTGCACAACTCATGTTGAAGTTGATTGAACCATGGTGGGGTGGGGGACGTGCTTTGGATGTGATTGTATAATTTGTCTTGATATGATCGAACGATTGAACTGCTGAACTGTATGCTATGTAAATTATGTGCCCATAAAACTGCCAGGGGTGGGGAGAAGAGCCGCAGTCCCGGAAGCCCGCAGGGGCAGTTCCACCCTGCCTTTGAGGGTCCCCCGAGTTAGAAGTAGCCTGATGGCAGTGAGTACTGGGCATGCCCTCTCCCTGAGTATTGTACTCAGGGCCCATGCATGACACCTGCCCAGTGGGCCGGCACGATTCCTGGCTTGGTGCGAGCTCCACACATCGCCCTCTAGTTCCTGCCGTCAGGTAGTTTCCTCACGCTCCCACACGGGCAAGGTCTCTGCCGAGTGTACAGTGGGACCCTCCGCATCTCTCCGGGGTTCTTTCTTTGCAGAGCCTCGTTCTCTCAGACTTGGTCCCTCCTAGACGCGACCCTGGTGTCTTCCTAGCTGCCCTCTGCCTGCGCTGCGGCCGGGAAATGCTTTCGACAGTAGCTAGGTCTTCTAGGGCTCGCATGGCCCTTTCACCATCGCTCACCATCCCTCATCGCCCATCTGTGTCCAAGAGTCTTACCTGGTTGTTTTGGTTGCTTCAGGCTGGAAGATAAATCTGCTTCTGGTTCCTTCATCTTGGGCAGAAGCATCATCTGTCAACCAGGTGTTTCTTTGTGACAAAGCACCCAAAGATGGGGCTTAAACAATCCGTGTCTGTGCTCATGTTTTATCAGGCCGGCATTTGGGGTTGGGCAGGCCTTCTGCTGGTCTTGGCTGGGCCAACTCGCCTTCTACAATCAGCCGCTGCTACACTAGGTGGCGCTGCTACGGGGGCTTGGTGGCTGTTGGCCATGGTGATGGGGCACCTGGGCCGTGCGTCTGTCCTCATCCAGCATGCTTGGATGGGTTTATTCATTCGGCGGCTGGGTTCTGTGAAAGCCAGAGAGCAAAGCCATGCCCCTCAGCACCTTATTTAAAAAAAAATAATTTTCTTGGGGGCTCTTGCAGCTGTTATCACAATCCATACATCCATCCCTTGTGTCAAGCACATTTGTACATATGTTGCCATCATCATTTTCAAAACATTCTCTTTCTACTTGAGCCCTTGGTGTCAGCCCCTCATTTTTTTCTCTCCCTCCTCCACCCCCTCCCTCATGAACCCTTGATAATTTATACATTATTTTTTTAATGTCTTACACGAACTGCTGGCTCCCCTCATGCATTTCTGTTGTCTGACCCCCTGAGAGGGGGTTACAGATTGATCCAGCACATTCTTAGTCTGCTTTTGCATCGTGTTGGCCGCTGTCCCATTGGCGGAAGCACGTGGCCAAACCTCGATTCTGGAGGTGGAGAAATGTGCTTGTGGATGAGAGGAGCTGGCAAGTCACACGTCAAGGGCACAGGCCCAGGCGGGCACGAATGGGCAGCCGCGTTTACAGTGACCGTACCCCGGCTTTTCTCACTCCACTTTAGTCCTCACAACACGCCCAGAGGTGGACATTTCACAGATGAGAAGACTGAGGCTCAGGGGGATTAAGGAAGCCTCCACCCACCCCAGGCCCTGATGTGGTGCCCCCGGGAGCTGCTCATGCGCTGGATTTTTCCTGACACCCTCTCCCAAACTCCCCCAAACAGAGCTCCTCCCTCGGGGTTCTGAAGGGGCAACTGGGCAGCAGTGTCTGTGTGCAGCAAGAGTAGCGGGGCTCACCTTTGCCCCTTGTGCATCAGTTGGCCAGTCCTCTCTCTTCCATGCTGCCCCCTAGGCCGGCCTGAAAGCCCCCTCACCTCCGTGCTGTCTCTGCACCACCCCTCCCTCAGGCTGAAGCCAGATGGGCCCTAGGGAGGCTCCCGGGGGCACGAACTACCAGGCCGGCAGTTTGAAACCCGCCACTGCTCCGTGGGAGAAAGAGGAGGCTTCAGGCTCCCAGAAAGGGTTACAGTCTTGGAATCCCAGGAGCAGCTCCACTTCTTCCTGTGGACTCCCTCTGCATCAGAATTGACTCGATGACAGTGAGTTTGGTTTGGTTTTATGTTCACTCAACTCCATAATTTAGTCAAGCCGATCAAGATGGGTTCCCTGAGGCGACATGACCTCTCTGGGTCTGATCCTTGGATTGCCCTTTTCCTAACTCATGCTGGCTCTTCCTCCCTGTAGCGCTGCCTTCCGTTTGGAGAAGGCCCCTGGGTGGCCCAGATGGAGTACGCTCACCGATGAACCTAAAAGTCGGCAGTTTGAACCGGCTCAGCAATGCTGCCCGAGGAAACCCGATGGAGCAGGTCTTCTCCGTAACTTGCGGGGTTGCTACTGACAGCACGAGGCTTTGTTCAGAGCAGGATTGGGCGGAGGGTGTCTGGAAGGGCGCAGAACAGGGGCAGCTCCAGGAGACACCACAGCAGGGCCTGTGGGCAGCACAGTGTGGGGACAGATGCACAGCCAATTCCTGTTACTTGCTGCAATTCTGTTTTACAAGGTTGTCACGAACGCTGAATGAGCAAACACTGAGTCATTGCTCCTATGAGCAACACCAGGTTAGGTTCCTATGTGCTCCCAAGTCACACATTTTATCACCCGATCAATATGCAGCCTTGTTTTCTATGCATTCCAGTTGAAAGACTCCGTGTTGCTGTTATTGTGAGGTGTCGCTGAGTTGGCTCCGACTCATAGCAGCCCTGGGTTCGGCAGGAGGACATATAACACGGTCCCATATCATCCGCACAATCCGTGTTATCGTCAAACTCGTTTTGCAGCCACTGTGTCAATCCATCTTGTTGAGGATTTTCTTTTTCGTCGCTGCCCCTCTGTGTTACCAAGCATCATGTCTTTTCCAAGCACTGGTTTCTCCTGAGAACATGTCCAAAGCACAGAGCTGCAGTCTTGCTGACTTGGTATCTACTGCTGATGCATTACAATGGCATCTTGAACGAAGCTTATTTAATATGACCCCTTTCCCATTAGGCACGTGCAAACCTTCTTGGGCTTATGAACACTAGACAACAACACTTCCGCATTCAGTGTGTGTGTGTGCATTTTAAATAGTGAAACTACCAACCAGAAGCACAAACATGTAGAACATGGTGTTGACGATACTGTGGGCAGGACCCATATTTTACAGCATGAGCTGAGACAGGAGCAAAGCTCCCCTGGTTCAACTGCAGTTGGCACCATGCGCCTTTCCCGAGGCGGCGGCTTCGGCAGGGGCACCTGTGCACGGTCTCTGCTGCAGGTCCCCGGAGAAGAGACCCTGCCCAGACACACGCGGACGAGGACTGCAGACGTGTGCGTCTGCGTGAGGATGAGACTGGCGAGGGGAACCTGAGTGCGGACCGCAGTTCCCGCCAGAGAATGAATGCCTCGCGTGGGTCAGGCACTCTATTGGATGTGTAAGAGGAGCCAGATGTCCTTCAAGGGAGCTGGTCCCGGAGTAGGGAGGCTGGGGTTGGACAACACTTGATCGGCACAGAGCAAAAAGGGAACTGCCAAGTGCCTTGCAGAGGGCTAGGAAGGGAGTCAGGAGAGTGTCCCATCCGCACTGCAGTCGGAGGCTCTAGCGAGAGTGATGGAGATCTGCGGAGAGAACAGAACGCTGGTGGACAAACAAGGCCGAGGCTTGTAACAAGAAAACAAGCCAAAGCGTGTTCGCCTGCACTCTCTACCCGACGTGTGGGCAGCTTACCGCCGCATCCAGGTAATGTGCACTGCTGGGTCCACAGACGCCATGAAACAGGGCTTGCTAGCTTGCTGGCGAGGATTTTCTAAGTCTGTGTTGGAGGAAGTTGGTTCATCTCCTCCACACGGTTTCCGTCGGCTCAGGGCCCTTTGCCACTGTCCTTGGTCCTGAATCATCATCCTTGCTCTTTCACTCATTGGGAGCCTGCAGGCCACAATAGAACCGCCTCTGTGGATGCCTGAGAGTGTAACTCGTCACAGAATTAGAAGCCTCAGCTTTCTCCTTTGGAGAGGCTGGTGGGTTTGAACTATTGACCTTGTGGTTAGCAATCCAACTTGTAGCCTACTATGCTGGCAGGGCTCCTCTTGTTACTTTTTAGGACATAGTTGGTTTTTTTTTTCTTCCCCTAATTCAGGGACATTGGTGACTTTTCAGCATAGCTCAGGGATCTTGAAATAAATGTGGCAATAAAAGTAGGTAATAAGAATCATACATGTGTATAGACAGGTAGGGAACGAGAGGGTTGTTGGGTGCCGCTGAGTTGGTTCCATGTCACATAGTGGCCTGGTGCGCAACAGAAGGGAACACTGCTCAGTGCTGTGCCATCCTCACCATGCTTATTCTGAGCCATGTTGGCAGCCACAGGGCCGATCTATCAATCAGTCTGGTCCTTCCTGAAAACATGTCCCACTTACAGAGATCAAGTCTCACCATGGTAGCTTCTAAGGAGAATTCTGGCTGTACGTCCTCAAGATGGATTTGCTGGTTCTTCTGGCAGTCCGTGGGAGAGTCAATATGCTTAGCCGACACCATACTTTGTATTCATGAGTTCTCCTCCTGTCTTCCTTACTCATGGTCTAGCTTTCACATGCCTAGAAGGCCATTGAAAATTCTGATTTGGCTTTGGTCAGACACACATTATGTATGGTCTTTGCAGATCCACGCAAAATTAAATCCTCGATAACTTCAATTATTTCTCCATTTATCATGATGCTGCTCATTGGCTGCGTTGTGAGGATATCTGTTTTCTTTACACTGGTTGTAATCCAGATGGAAGGCTGCAGCCCGTGATCATGATCAGCAAGTGCTTCAAGTCCTCCTCACCTTAGGGGAGCAAGGTTGTGTCATTTGCACATCACAGGTTGTTAGCAAACCTTTCTCTAATCCTGGTGCCCTATTCTTCTTAACATCGTCCAGCTTCTTGGATTACTTGCTCAGCATTCAGACTGAATAGGTGGGGTGAAAGATTTATGCCTGGTACACAACTTTCCTTATTGTAAACAGTACACTATCCCCCTGTTCTACTGCCTCTTGGTCTAAGTACAGGTACCCAACCCAGACCCAAACCAAACTCATTTCCATGGAGTCAATTATGACTCATAGCAACCCAATAGGACAGAACAGAATGGACTCCTTGGGCTTCCAGGGCGTGGTTCTTTACAGGAGCAGTAAATGCCACCTTTCCCCACGGAGGGACTGCTGGGTTCAAAGTGCTGGCTTTGTGGTGAGCAGACATGACCACGACCCCCCAGAGCTCCTTGCATACAGGTTCAACGTGAGCACCGGTGAGTGTTCTGAAATCTCATGACCCACATGCTGCCCATAGTTTATGACCATGCGGTTGAATGCTGTTGCAAGGTTAATAAAACACAAGTAAACATCTTTCTGGGATTCTCTATGTTCAACCAAGACCCGTCTGGTGCCAGCAAGGACGTCTTTCATTCAGCGACCTCTTCTGAATCCAGCTTGAATTTCTGGCCGCTCCTCGTTCATGTACTGCTGCAACTATTTTTGAGTTATCTGCAGTAAAATTTTACTTGTATGTGATATTAACTATCTTGTTTGATAAATGCTGCATTCTGGGCCACCTTTCTTTGGACTGGGCACAAATATTGATCTCTTCCTGCTGCGGGGCCCAGATCAATGAGCACCTCCAGCATTGCATCCATTTGCTGAAATATTTCCGTTGGTATTCCATCAATTCCCAGAACCTTACGCTCGCCTCTCCTGCCCCAATGCCTTCCGTACAGCTTAGGCTGCTTCCTCAAGTACCATCTGCACTTGATCACATGCTGCCTCTTAAAGCAGCTGAGTGTCAACCAATGGTATTGTATATCAGTACATCAGACAATGTTTCCTTTTACCTCTGACTTTTTAATTAGTACACATGTGGGGCTTCAGAAATCCATGGAAAATCAAATGATCTTGGAGATCCCCTCATAGAAGGGTTTAGAAGAGGAGATGGGTCAGTCAGGGTGCGATGTAGCACCGATGAAGAACACAGCTTTCCCCCAGATCCTGGATGCTTCCTCCCCCCAACTACCATGATCCGAATTCTACCTTGCAGGACTGAATAGGGCAGAGGTTGTATACTGGTGCATATGGGGGCTGGAGGCACAGGGAATCCAGGGTGGATGATACCTTCAGGACCAGGGGTGTGAGGAGCGATGCTGGGAGAGTGGAGGGTGAGTGGGTTGGAAAGGGGGAACTGATTACAAGGATCCACATGTGACCTCCTCCCTGGGAGATGGACGGCAGAGAAGGGGGCGAAGGGAGACTCCGGATAGGGCAAGATATGACAAAATAACAATCTATAAATTATCAAGGGCTCCTGAGGGAGGGGGAAGCAGGGTTAAAAAAAAGAGGACCTGATGCAAAGGGCTTAAGTGGAGAGCAAATGCTTTGAAAATGATTAGGACAAAGAAGGTACGGATGTGCTTTATACAATTGATGTATGTATATGTATGGATTGTGATAAGAGTTGTATGAGCCCCTAATAAAATGTAAAAAAATCAAATGATCTTTCATTCCACTTTTCCATGGACTGTTTCTGGCCCCTTTCATATAATATTTTCAAAGTGCATCCAGGCTGTAGCATGTATCAAGGGTTGATTTCTCTGTGTGGCTGAATACGATTCCAGTGCGTGGATAAACCAGTTTGTTTATCTAGCCATCTGTTGGTAGACACTTGGCTCTTTCCATCTTTTTGCTATTGTGACCATGCTTTTGGTCAACTAGAATGATTACTGAGAGAACTCTGCTGGACGTATTGAAGATACTGTGCCACTCTTAGGCAACCGTAAAGGGCTCCAGCGTGCTGCAGACGCGTGGCTGCTCCCCAAGAAGCGTTTTGAATGAAAAGGGCGGTGATGCGCTTCTGAGCAAGTGTGCCGTCGAAAGCCTCTGGACCACAGTTCTGCTCTGGCACACCGACTGCCCCATGAGCCGCAATGTCCTTGCTGACAACGGCTTTTTCTGAATGTAAGCATAAATGGAACATTACCAGGGAACTAAACGGACCAATGGCTTCCTCAAGCTCCTGTGCAGGGACAGTTCAACTCAGTCACTTTTGGGTGCACCGTCGTTCGTGTGAGTCTCTGAGGGTGCTAGTAGGTCGTCATCTGAGCTGTCCATGGCCTGGCTGATACAACCCTTCTCAAAAGCTGACTCAGCGAGCTCTCTGCACCGTCTTCCCACCACCTGGGACCCAGCTATGAGTGTCGATGCCAACACGCTCTACAATCCACCAGAAAGTGTCAGCAATGACATTGTCCTTACAACTGCCACCGGGCCAACAACTATGATGCCACCACACTAGATTTCAGAGTTGTTGATATGTGAGGAAAAAATCTCTCTGTATTTTTAGGATGGATGAAAACAGTCCTTCTGATAGATACTATTTCAAGTATCTCTTATGCTTATATGATGGTAAGGGAAATGTATTGCTAGTAGAGCTTCAACTCATCCATGCACAGATTTATCACAAATAAAATGTAGTTAAGCAGGTTTCTCTGATCAGTGGATGGTGGCAGACAAATTCTCTCTCGGTAATACACTTGTCTCAGAGTTTCTTTTAAAAAGGTCCAATCAAAGCAGTGCTACTGAGGGGGTCTGCTGGGTGAGTTAAGTTCAAGGTAGAGCGGTCAGCTCAGAGGGTTATGGCAAATGATCTTTGAGGGATTCCAAAAGGTAATCTCCCCTCCCCAATACATTTTCAATTGCAAATTAGCTGGGGATTTACTTGTCAAATAATCAATTCTAAATGGGTAATTTTTTTGGTTTGTTTTTTAAGATCATTTTATTGGAGGCTCTTACAACTCATAACAATCCACACCAATTGTATCAAGCATATTTGTACATATGTTGCCATCATCGTTTTCTAAATATTTACTTTCTATTTCAGCCTTTGATATCAGCTCCTCTTTTTCTCCTCCCTCCCCAGCTCCCACCTTGGTGACCCTTTGATAAATTATAAATTATTATTATTTTAATATCTCACACCAACCGATGTCTCCCTTCACCCACACTTCTGCTGTTTGTCCCCCTGGGGATGGGGGTGTTAGGTGTCTATCATTGCAATCGATTCCCCCCACCTTCCCCTAAAAGGGTAATCTTTTTTAAAAAATCATTTTATTAGGGGCTCATACAGCTCTTATCACAACCCATACATACATCAATTGTGTAAAGCACATTTGTACATTCATTGCCCTCCTCATTCTCAAAACATTTGCTCTCCACTTAAGCCCCTGGCATCAGCTCCTCATTTTTTCCCCTCCCTCCCTGCTCCTCCCTTCCTCATGAACACTTGATAATTTATAAATTATTATGATTTTGTCATATCTTATACTGTCCGACGTCTCCTTTCACCCACTTTTCTGTTGTCCGTCCCCCAGGGAAGAGGTCACATATAGATCCTTGTAATCAGTTCCCCTTTTCCAACCCACCCTCCCTCCACCCTCCCAGTATCGCCATTCATACCACTGGTCCTGAAGGGATCATCCACCCTGAATCCCCTGTGTTTCCAGTTCCTATCTGTACCAGTGTACATCCTCTGGTCTAGCCAGATTTGTAAGGTAGAATTTAGATCATGATAGTGGGGGAAGAGGAAGCATTTAGGAACTAGAAGAAAGTTGAATGTTTCATCATTGCTACATCGCACCCTGACTGGCTCGTCTCATCCCCGAGACCCTGCTGTAAGGGGATGTCCAGTGGCCTACAAATGGGCTTTGGGTCTCCATTCTGCACTCCTCGCCCCTCATTCACTATGATATGATTTTTTTTGTTCTGATGATGCCTGATACCTAATCCCTTTGACACCTTGTGATCACACAGGCTGGTGTGCTTCTTCCATGTGGGTTTTGTTGCTTCTAAGCTAGATGACCAGTTGCTTACATTTAAGCCTTTATGACCCCAGACGCTATATCTTTTGATAGCTGGGCACCATCAGCTTTCTTCACAACATTTGCTTATTCACCCACTTTGTCTTCAGTGATTTTGTCTGGAAGGTGAGCATCATAGAATGCCAGTTTAATAGAAGAAAGCATTCTTGCATTGAGGGAGTACTTGAGTGGAGGCCCAATGTCTAAAAGGGTAATTTTGATCAGTTTTCTCAAAGACACAGAACGACCATGAGGGCTTATTAGGAAGCAGTTTTAAGAAAATGAACAGTGTCTTAGTGAGACACAGGACAGGCAAGCTGCATGGAGGGCTTTCCCCATCACATGTACTGACCGTTCCTTATGGGCAGCAAGGCTGTCCTGTGAGAATTTCATGGGGAAACCTTACCTCTCACAACCTCCAACCCTCATCTTGTTCCTTCAGACTGCTTCCGCAAACCCAAAGAATATTTAAAAGGAATATGATTTCAATCCCCGGATGAGGCTCCAAACTATTGTTTTGATCTGGTTTAAATCAAAGAACTCTTCACAGAAGGTTAGCCAGATGGAAACATTGCCCTCAAACATGCGTAGATCCGGATAGAAGACATGTTGAGCAACAAGAGCTCCACACTCTGATAATTTTGTTTAATAAATGGTTCTGTGATTTTGTAGCAATACTTTTTTTAAAAAAACTTTCTCATCTACAAAAAGGAGAATGAATAGACAGCAAGGGGAGGTATCGGGTAAGGGTAGAAAGAAACAACTTTGTAAAAATTAATCCCTACTCTACATTTTAAACTTTAATTTGAATCAAATTCAAAATAAGAAAACGAAATCCCAACAAATCTAAAGGAACTGCTATACTTTCAACCTTTTCCCACCACAGGAGATATTAATTACTCAAAGATCCCGCCAAGGTTAAGAACAACTGATTATGAAAACCACAGAACCATAAAGAGGTTAAAGCCATTGAGCTTTCCGACCTCCTGTTTCAGCTGCAGACGTGTTGCCAGAGCTGAGATGCTTCTCACAGCTGCGTGTCTTCCCTTCTCCCCTGCTCGCCCCCGTGTGCTGCTTACGTCACTTTTTCTTTGATCCACGTTGATGCTTAATTTCTATTCTGTAATCATAATTCCAATACTGTGAGTACATGTGTCCAACACTCTGTCATTTCTCACATACCAGCTTCTCTCTCCTTTTGATTCTGTACTTATTTCCTTCAAAGTAATATACACACATCGCTTTAAAATATCTGAAAAGTTTTACTATTTGGCTTTAAATGAAAAGATAGCATGTCTTGGATCCAGGCCCTCACACACCCAAATCTCATTCCTCTGAAAGAGAGGAATGGCCCCTCGCTCCTTCAGCAGTCCCCTGTGGCATCACAACCACATACCCAAAGCGCTGACTTACTGCTGAGGTTTAAGTTCTGTTACTGCGTCTTCCTCCCCACACTCATGCGCGCACACACAATCTCTTCCATCCCCCAAATGCAATTGTCCCCACTCGTCATTCTGCCACCGTGCAGCAGAGACATCCCAGTTTGTCTGACATCAGATTGGATGATTTTCAACACATACGAAAATTTAATTTTTAATCACAATTGGAAAAGAAAGAAAACAATAGTAAACATCAGAAAAGAAACACAAAAAGTGGAAATTTTTAAATTGAACTTTGCAGGTGTAATAATACCAGTCTAAAAAAATTACAGACTGAAAAAGGGAAAAGCAATCACTCACATTTGTTTGGTCCCCTCTCCAGGGACTTGGGATGCTCCAGTTTGCATTTCTTCAGCTGTTCTGTTCACTTCGTGTGATGTCGAAGGCATTGCACCTTTCATCATAGTTGCACACATTGCTTTTTCAATAGTTTTCCTTATTGAACTCCACTGGATTAGTGTTGTCCCAGATCAGTATAGGCGCACCATTGTTTCTTTACGAAATTCATAAAAATTTTAAACTGAATCAGTTGCTGGTTTCACAACAATGTTGCAAATCATTGCAAGTTCCTGCAGGACGAAAGTCACGCAAGTGTTTATCCAAGACCTGTTCCAGCTGCCTGACTGACTATGGGGAGCTAGCTCTACCCTTGGCCACAATCTGATGTGATACTATTTCAGGCAAATAATTGTCCAATGAGCACTAAGTAACTTTAAAAAAAGAAATGTTTCTCAAAGAAACAACTTAGGCAATGACTAATTATAGCACTAATGTCTCATTTAGTTTTTAAAATTCATCCCATAGTTTTAAAGCAGAGACGTAATTAAAAATAAAGACGATTCTTCAAATTATTCAGAAAAGAATTTCATGTATGAACTAAAATTTGTATTTTCCAAACAAAAATATTACCCTTAGCAGTTGCACTTACTTTTGCTGTTTTATATTTTAATTACAAGTAAAAACTGCAAGTGGTTCTACAGAATGCCTGAAAGGAAAGAGCCCAGAGTCTATTCCTTTGCCTTTGCTGTCACTGAAACATCACCAGCTACTGTGAAGCTGCTGTTCAAACCCAGAGGGAGAAAGAGGAAGCTTTTGGTTCTCATGAAGATTTGCAGCCTCTGAAAAGGAAAGCTTCTGACTCATGGGCTCACTATGAGTCAGCATTGACTGGGTGGCAGGGAGGGTGGTGTGTTGCTTGTTTGTCTAAATGCAGGTATAGAGGAGACTTCACAAATTCATGGAGAGACGGCACCATCGTTTAAACCTCATGTGTGAGTTTGGGTTCCCTGCGATGCAAACCTAGTGATGCTTGTCTGTGTGGTACATAGAACGAGATTTATCGGGAAATGACTTACACAATTGTACAAATAGGTAGAACCAGGCTGGTTCAAGTCAGCCTTCCTCTGACTCCTGGAAGTTGATATTCAGGAAGTAGGATGATGAAGCAGAGACAGAGGGCAGGGAGGGGGCCACGGGGTAGCCAGAGACTGATGATGCAGACATGGGAAGGGGGAAGCATGAAGCCCGTAGGTCACAGGCCAGGGGCTGCAGATTCGTGTGGCCCCTTAGGGGTTGGAACCCTGGCAGAGCTCCCACCATGGGCCACCGTGGAGGCAGACATCGAGCCCCAAGCAAGCAAGATGGCAAAAGGACTCTGCTCAGTCTCTCTCCCTTACCCTCAAGGAGATGTCAGCTTGGGCTCCACCCCTCCCCTCCCCTCCCCAGGAGTGTCTAATTGACAGCAATTCCTAATCATCACATCCAGTTTTCCATGAGCTTTTTGAAGCCCCCTAGTATCACAGTATGTTATTACAGACTGAAGACATGACCTAGATTCAGAATGCACTTGAACCATGGCTCTGAACCATTACACGTCTACTTTCAAAACAATTCCACGTAGTCAAATCTGTGTAGAGACTGATTGTGTGATGGGGGAAGGATTCTCAAATGAACTGTCATGGAAAATAAAATGTGCACTAAAGGATAAACATTAAAGTTGGCCATTGTAAAGCTTGTAAATATATTATTAACATTAAACATGTTTAACTGCAGCAATGATTAGAAATTAGACAAAGAAAAATTCAAGGAGTAGTTCATTATTGACATAATTCAGAAGTACTAGTGCATGGTGATAAAAAAATAAACTGACTTTTGGTAGGTTTGACTACTGTTATAAAAGTATTCACAGATAATGTGCCCTCTTATTATCTGGGCTTGGGCAGACTGCGCTCATTCTTCAGCCCTTGGTAGCTACCTGGTTCGATGTCTGTGTTATAAAGATAGTACAATTAACAATGATAGCTGAGCCGTGTACTGTGCTATTATTACATATCAACCTTTTGTATTTCCTGGAATTAATAATTATTTTTTGTTGTTCACTTTGTTTTCTATATATTAATTTATCCTGAAGTCTTTCACCAGACTGAAAATCTTTGAAGTGATTCTCAGGCAGGCCACATTGCCCATACAGTCTGCTTTTCTCTTGATACCAACCCTCCTGGGCCTCTGTGTGCTGCCACAAGCAGACACATTGTTTCTTAGACTGGAAGCACATCTGTCTTCCTGACACTGTTTTCACTATCACCCAACAAGGGCATTTCCAGTTTTTTCTACGTAGATTCTCAAGTCTGGATCCCACGTTGTTCTCTTCTGCTGTGAAGTGAAATTACTTGGGACGGCTCTTCTATCTGTAGTCCTTGTAATTTCCACCGAATGACTGGGTGGGAACATGCAAATAAGGTGTAGAGGACGCTAACTTGAGATGGGTCGGTTTTACCATTCCATTGGGGGGGCTTACAGTGAGTCGTCATCTCAGAAAGAGAAGAGAGAATCGCACAACCAACAAGAATGAGCCACAAGCTGCACCTGGGCAAGATGTAGTGGTGGCCTGGCCCTGCATGAAGTGCTGGCGGCGGCAGCAGAATCAGAAGCTCCAGTGGGCTTCCTGGACCACTGAAGGAGTAAAGCGGAATGCCTTCTGGTAGAAGACTTGCAGAGTGGAGTAAGGACCCTTTGGGCATTGCCCAGCACTACAGGGCAAAGGCCATGGGATCATGTGGTTGAGAGGCTGCGGACCAGAGTGAGATGTGCCTATCCACCTGGCTGAGAAGCGGTGCTGTAGACAAAACTGTATCCTTAATGCTTTCAATCCTGATGTGTAATCTGGTAACTTCCCTAATATTGATTATTTTTATGATTTTCGTGTGGCCATTGCTACGGATTACTGAAGCTAGCAGAGAAGTAGAATGCTGTGGTAAGCATGGAGGGTGCCCGGCTTGGGGAAAGACGGTGGCAGGGAAGAGGTGTTAACCAACCCAGGGACAAGAGAACAATGAGTGATTCAAAACCAGTGGCAAGGAGGGGGTGGGAGGACTGGTAGGAAGTGACCAAGGGCAATGTAACCGAGAGGAATTACTGAAACCCAAATGAAGGCTGAGTATGATAGTGGGGCAAGAGGAAAGTAAAAGGAAATAGAGGAAAGAAGTAAGAGGCAAAGGGCATACATAGAGGCCTAAATACAGGCATGTACATAAATATATTTATATATGATGGCAGAATTAGATCTGTGTGCATATATTTATAGGTTTAGTAGTAGGGTAGCTGATGGGCATTGGGCCTCCACTCACGCACTCCCTCAATACAAGAACACTTTGCTCAACTAAACGTACATTCCATGATACCCACCTTCCCGACACGATCGCTGAAGACAAATGGGCACATCAGCAAATGTGGTGAAGAAAGCTGATGGTGCCAGCTATCAAAAGATATAGCATCTGGGGTCTTAAAGGCTCAAAGGTAAACAAGCGGCCATCTAGCCCAGAAGCAACAAAGCCCACATGGAAGAAGCACACCAGCCTATGTGATCACGAGGGGTCGAAGGGACCAGGTATCAAGCACCAAAGAACAAAAAATCATATCATTGTGAATGAGGGGGAGTGCGGGGTGGGGACCCAAAGGCCATCTGTAGACAACTGGACATCCCTTGCAGAGAGGTATTGGGGAGGAGATGAGTCACTCAGGGTTCAGTATAGAATCGATGAAGCACACACAACTTTTCTCTAGTTTTTAAATGCTTCCCCCACCTCCCACTATCATGATCCCAATTCTACCTTACAAACCTGGCTAGACCAGAGGATGTACAATGGTGCAGATGGGAACTGGAAGCACAGGGAATCCAGGACAGATGATCCCTTCAGGACCAGTGGTGAGAGTGGTGATACCGGGAGGGTGGAGGGTGGATGGTGTAGGAAGGGGGAACCGATCACAAGGATCTACATATAAGCTCCTCCCTGGGGGACGTACAACAGAAAAGTGGGTGAAGGGAGATGCTGGGCAGTGTAAGGTATGATAAAATAATAATAATTTATAAATTACCGAGGGTTCATGAGGGAGAGGAGAGTGGGGAGAGAGGGAAAAAAAATGAAAAATGAGGAGCTGATTCCAAGAGCCCAAGCAGAAAGCAAATGTTTGGAGAATGATGAGGGCAATGAATGTACAAATGTGCTTTACACAATTGACGTATGTATGGATTGTGATAAGAGTTGAATGAGCTCCCAATAAAATGATTATTTTTTTAAGTATTCACTCTGCAAGAGGTAATGAAACAAAGAGAAGGTGGAGGCGTGTCTCACCTCTGCCCCTGTGAGCCATCCTTGGGGAAGATGGGGGCTGAGTCTCCTTCCTCCTGCAGCTGGAGAAGGTCCGATGTGGCTCACAGGTAATTTTCTCACCTTCATTGCAACAACATGGCAACACATCTTCAGGCGCTTTCTTCAAAAAAGAACAGAAACGTTTTATTGGCACTTTGTCCACAGACCAAACAATGTGGTCATTCAGCCATACCAAGCGTTGTTCAATCTTTAACCACAATCAATTCCAGAACATTTTCTTTCCCCCCATACTCATTGTTACTCATGTAACTTTTTTTTTCCACTTTGTCAAGAATATACACAAAACATTAAGTAGCTTTCTGAGGGGCTTATGGGTGGTAAAATTTTCAAACCTATATTAAATTCAAAGAAAAAATTAGATATATTTTCACAGCTCTTTTATTTCTTAATGTTATTTTTTAAAGTAACTTATAATAAAATTGACATTTAGATGTATAAGTCTATGAATTAAAATATTATTTTATTCGGGACTCGTACAGCTCTTATCATAATCCATACATACATGCATTGTGCCAAGTCTATGAATTTTTAACACCTATGCCAATTCATGTAACCATCACAATTATCAGGATACAAAGCAGACTTATCCCCTCAGAATTTTCACTCACGTTACCTTTGTGGTCACCCTCTCTTCTCATCCTTCTTCCTCGGTAAACAATGATTTGCTTCCGAGCTCTATAGTTTGTCTCTTACTACAGGTCATATCGATGGAACTATGAAGTGCGTGGCCCTAAGAGACTACCTTCTTCACCGAGCACAATACCTTCGATATTCATGCAAGCTATGGTGTAGATCTATAGTTTGTCTCTTTTTCTTTCTGGTGGGATTCTATTTGCACCATTTGTTTATCCACACTCCCATTGAAGGACATTTGGGTTGTTTCCGGGTTTTGCCAATTATAAATAAATTTGTTATAAATATTCACACACATGTCTTCGTGTGTTAGGGTTCTCTAGAGAGACAAACCAGATTGCTAATAATTTTATACATATATTTATACAGCTAGATAGATATATAACACAAGAAATAAACAGTAAAATTATAAAGCAGTACAAATGGCTCAGAGCAACTCACTCCCGTGAGACAGCTGTGAGACACTAGCAGTCCTTCAAGTCTTGAGGGCTGCCAGGTAGTCCTCTGTAGATCAATTCAGGTTATCTGGGCACAGGCAGCAAACAGAAAGGCAGGTCACCAACAGTCAGCCAGATGACAAGGTCTGACAGTACCTAGCTCAAAGATTGTGTGGCAAAGCAGGTCTTGTAGGAACCTCAAATTACAGTGACACAGTCCACGTGTTAGGTGTCCCACAGGTAGTGTAGCTTGCAAATTGAGGCACAGCACAAGCAAGGCAGCCGCACACTGGTCCGATGATCAAAGAGCAAGAGACGAGAAAGGCGAGGCTCGCTGAGCCATTTATCTCTCTGCCCTTCAATTAATGCCACGTGTGTTTATCGTCCAGGGTGGCACAATAAACTAACTACCTCAATCTACCTCTTGCCAACTTGGCACCTGTACACAATTCTTTAGCCATATATAATTATATAATTTCTGGACATTTATGAAATCACACTTATACTTATCATCAATCATCTATCATACATATAAATGAAAAAACACTGAGTCCAATTGTATCTGATATATCATACATAAACAAAGGAAAGATATGCAATAAGCACATAAAAAGAAAATACCCTGACAATTACAAACCTCGCTTTTGCAATTGATCACGTGGTCGTAACTGATAGGTAGAACTACCTTCTTCTACTACCCATTCTGCATTACCTTTGCCCTCAGCAAGCACCTCAGCTGGCTGTGGTTCTTTGCCTGGTGGGGTGACCCAGACCTTCATTCCTGAGGGGTCTGGGTCATTATAAGTCCTGTCAGGATTGGGTTGCTGTAACTTACCATTTATTTAATCACAGGGCATGGTAGCACTGAGTTGGCCTATGGGACCTCCTGGATTCCAGACATATTCTTCTTTATCTCCATTATGTAGCAACAGTCCAATTGCTCCTTGGTAATCAGGATCAATCACACCACTCAGTATAGTGACATCCTTCCTGATCTGTTGATCCAAAGGCATGAGAAGCCCAAAGTGGCCAGGGGGCATTCTCAGCTGCCAGTTCAGTGGAATCCGTGCTGTGTTTCCAGGAGGGAGACTTCCTTCCTTCGGGATCAGGACCTCCAGGTTGGGACAGGAAGCAAAAATGCTGCAAGGGGATCACTGGAGTAATAGTGATTGGTGCCACTCCAGCTTCCACCCCTTGGTTCCTGGACCCATGAATTCTGGCTATTGGAGACACGGCACCATATATTGGCCGCTGGTTTAGAGCGTATACAGCTTCCTGGAGAACATTGCCCCAGCCCCGCAAGTTGCTGCCACCTAGTTGGCGCCGTAATTGTGTCTTTAGGAGCCCATTCCATCGTTCTATCAAGCCGGCAGCTTCAGGATGATGAGGAACATGATACGACCAGTGGATTCCATGAGAATGGGCCCATTGCCGCACTGTATTTGCTGTAAAGTGAGTTCCTTGATCTGAAGCAATGCTATGTGGGATGCCATGGCGGTGGATGAGGCATTCTGTAAGTCCACGCATGGTAGTTTTGGCAGAAGCATGGCATGCAGGGAAGGCAAATCCATATCCAGAGCAGGTGTCTATTCCAGTAAGAACAAAACGCTGTCCCCTCCATGATGGAAGTGGTTCTATGTAATCAACCTGCCACCAAGTTGCTGGTTGATCTCCCTGAGGAATGGTCCCATATCTTGGACTTAATGTTGGTTTCTGCTGCTGGCAAATGGGGCACTCAGCAGTGGCAGTGGCCAAGTCAGCCTTGGTGAGTGGAAGTCCATGTTGCTGTGCCCATGCATAACCTCCATCCCTGCCACCATGTCCACTTTGTTCATGTGCCCATTGGGTGATAACAGGGGTGGCAGAGGAAAGAGGAGGACCAGTCTCCACAGCATGTGTCATCTTATCCACTTGATTGTTAAAGTCCTTGTCTTCAGAGGTAACCCTTTGGTGAGTGTTCACATGAGGTACAATTAACTTTACTTTCTTGGCCCATTCAGAGAGGTCTATCCACATACCTCTTCCCCACACCTCCCTGTCAGTAATTTTCCAATCATGGTCCTTCCAATTCCCTGACCATCCAGCCAAGCCATTAGCCACAGCCCTTGAATCAGCATACAGTCTCACATCTGGTCATTTTTCCTTATATGCAAACTGAACAGCCAGGTGCACTCCTTGAAGTTCTGCCCCTTGGAAAGATTTCTCTTGACCACTGTCCTTTAGGGAGATCCCAGAAAGGGGCTGTAGTGCTGCTGCTGTCCACTTACGAGTGGCACCTGCATATCGTGCAGAGCCATCCGTAAACCAAGCATGACTTTTTTGGTCTTCACTTAAAATATAGTAAGGAACTCCCCAGGAGGCCATAGGTGCAGACTGAGAGAAAGGAGGCAATGTGACAGGAGTGGAGACTGTGGGCACTTGGACCACTTTTTCATGCAGCTTACTTGTTCCTTCAGGTCCTGCTTTGGCCCGATCTCGTATATACCACTTCCATTTAACAATGGAGTGTTGCTGCGCACATCCAACTTTATGATTCCGTGGGTCAGACAAGACCCAGTTCATGATGGGTAAGGCCCATGGTGAGGCGTTCAGTCTCCACCAAGGCCCAGTAACAGGCCAATAGCTGTTTTTCAAAGGGGGAGTAGTTGTCTGCAGAGGATGGCAGGATTTTACTCCAAAATCCCAATGGTCTACACTGTGATTCACCAATAGGCGTCTGCCAAAGACTCCACACTGCATCTTTATCTACAACTGACACCTCTAGCACCATTGGGTCAGCTGGGTCATATGGTCACAGTGGAAAAGCAGCTTGCACGGCAGCCTGAACCTGTTGAAGAGCCTTTTCTTGTTCTGGGTCCAACTCAAAAATGGAGGCTTTTCGTGTCACTTGATAAATAGGTCGAAGTAGAACACCCAAGTGAAGGATATGTTGCCTCCAAAATCTGAAGAGACCCACTAGGCGTTGTGCCTCCTCTTTAGTCATTGGGGGTGGGGGCCAAATATATTAGCTTATCCTTCACTTTAGTAGGAATATCTTGACATGCCTCACACCACTGGACCCCAGAAATTTTACTGAGGTGGAGCGTGCCTGAATCTTTGTTGGGTTAATTTCCAACCTCTTATACGCAGATACTGTACCAATGAGTCTAGAGTCTTTGATACATCCTCCTTAGTGGGTCCAATCAGCATAATGTCATCCATATAACGGACCAGGGTGACATTTTGTGGAATAGACAGGTGATCAAGGGCCCTTCGGACTAAATTATGGCACAGGGTGTGGGGGGAGGTCAGACACCTCACCACCTGCTGCTGGGGACAATAAACTTTCTCCCTGAGGCCTGCGACCAAGCGTTCACACCCTACCAATAATGGTCTTTATCAGTTGAGCCAGGGAACAGGCCAAACTGGCTCTGTGACATCCAAAGTTAGGTTGCCATCCTAAATCTAGGATCCACCCATCTTGCCACATGTATACCCCCAATCCCTCCTCTTCCTATTACGTGGATACCCCTAGATCACCCCCTCCCATTACTGTATTACCTATAGCACAACCCTTTCCTGTGACGTATGTCTTCACCTGTAATTAGGGCCTTGCGTGTTCCCAGAGAATATATAAGTCTGGTCCAGTATTAAACTCTCTCTCCCCCTCCATGTGGACCACCAAGCGAGGCTGAGGTGAGCATGCTACCAGGACTTGTGTCTGACTCCATTTATTTCAATACTTCATTTCTATCTCTCATGCTCTCTATAACCTTACTATGAACTTTACTTATTATCACTGTACAATTGTGCCTACCGGACCCGTAATGATGTGTTAGGGGCTGACTTCCCCTGACAACAGGGCAGAAGAGTTGATGTACCCGTGGGGGGAGAGTTGTGAAAGTATATTGTTGCTCCTGTCAGCTGAAGGCACACTGCTTCTAGTGGTCCTTTGAGACTGGTATTGAGAAGAAGGCATTCATTAGCCAGATCAATAGCTGCATACCAAGTACCACGAGAAGCATTAATTTGCTCAAGCAATGAAATCACATCTGGAACGGCAGCTGCTATTGGAGTCACCACCTGGTTAAGTTTACGATAATCCACTGTCATTCTCCAGGATCCATCTGTCTTCTTTACAGGCCAAATAGGTGAGTTAAATGGGGATGTGGTCGGAATCACCACCCCTGCATCTTTCAAGCTTTTGATGGTGGCACTGATCTCTGCAATCCCTCCAGGAATGTGGTACTGCTTTTGGTTTACTATTTTTCTAGGCAATGGCAGTTCTAATGGTGTCCACTTGGCATTTCCTACCATGATAGCTCTTATTCCACATTTCAGGGATCCAATAATGAGGTTCTGCAATTACTAAGTATGTCTACATCAATGATGCATTCTGGAACTGGGGAAATAAGCACAGGATGGGTTCAGGGGCTCACTGGACCCATAGTGAGGTGTACCTGAGCTAAAATTCCATTGATAACTTGACCTCCATAAGCCCCACTCTGATTGGTGGGCCTTCGAAACATTTTGGGTCTCCTGGAATTAGTGTCAGTTCTGAGCCAGTGTCCAGTAATCCCCGAAAAATTTGATTATTTCCTTTCCCCCAATGAACAGTCACTCTTGTGAAAGGCCACAGGTCCCTTTGGGGAAGGCTAGAAGAAAGAATAACAGTATAGACCTTCGGTGATGTAGTAGGGTCCTCCTCACTCAAGGGGTTGTGGGTCTGTAAACTGGCTCAGGTCTGGGAATTGATTGAGCGATCGTGACTGTCTATTCTGCTGTTCACCTGATCTACCATTCTTCCGCCTGTACAGATCACGTAAATATTTAGTAGGTTTCCCATCTATTTCATTCCTAGGGACACCGTGGCTCAGTAGCCAATGCCATAATTCCACACGAGGCAGGTTGCTTTGATTACTATGGAAACCTTGTTGTCTATGATAACATGTTCACCCTGTTGATTCAGTGCTGACATCTGCCCTCTCCCATCATAGGGACCAATCAGCCCCATTGTGGGCAAGTGTCGGAGTTCACTTAGGGCAGTGCCCACTGTTAATCCTGGTGCACATAAAATAGCAATTACAGGAGTCTTAAGATGCTAGGGCCCACTTCACAAACTTGTTCCTTATGGTTGTGGTAAAGGGTATGTCCTCAGGACACCCCCTTTTTGGGTCTATGGGAATATCTTGATAGACCCATTCTAACATACCAATTTCTCTAAGTTTTTGGATGCCTTCCTCTACAGTGTACCAAGGTAGGTCAGGTACTTCAAGTTGGTCTAATCTAGGGCATCTGGCAGTCTATGCTTCAGCAAACCAACCAAATAAAGAATTATATCCTCTCTTAGCCTCTCTCGCAGAGACATTGAAAGAAGAGTCTGTGCTTAGGGGTCCCATATCCAGAAACTCAGAGCGATCTAATAATATATTTTTGTGCACCAGTATCCCACACCCTTAGTAACAATTCCCAGGGATATTCCCCAGACTTCTGCTTGTATTTGAAAACTCGAGCAGATCTTTGTGAGTATAGCATGCTTCTTGTTGGGTAATCATCTCAACCTCACCTTTAGGAGATTTCTGAGATTTAATTTTAGTGACAGGTCTAGAGGAAATAGTGGGTGGTGAGGGTGTTTCCTGGGTGCTCTCAGCAATAGCTTGTAAGGCACCTCCCTCAGGCAATGCTACCGATGCAGCCCCACCTGGCATATCAACTTGAAGAGTTTGGCTAATTTGCTCAGGTGTGGATTATGAATTAATACTTTCAGCTGGGAGGGGTGAATCTATTGACTGGGGTGGGTCAATTGTTTCTAAGGGCTCAGTATCCTGCTCTTCTGGATCATCAGCCCATATGTTCCCATCCCATGTTTCAGGGTCCAAACTTTTCCCAATCAATGCCCTCACTTTGGTACCAGATACTACTCTGGATCTGAAATTCAGCTGATGTTGTAATTCAGCCACTCGTATAATGAGACTCTGGACCTGGTTCTCAGCAATGTCAGCTCTATTACTAGGGGAGAGAAGGCTTTCCTTTGTCGCACAGATGGAAGCTTTCAAATCTGTTTGTCTGCACCTGAGGCGCACTTCTGAGGCTCTGAGACCATCCCTCTCCTTAATCACACTTTCCATGAAGGACCACCCAACCAGCTTCCCTATATTTGTCATCCTGACAAAACTAGAAAATATCAAAGATACGATCACTCGCAGCCTCTCCTTTAACCAGCACCTCATCTATCAGTGGTGCTACTGTAGGTACTAGCTCTGCTAATTCACACAATGGATCAGTAAGAGTAGCAGACTTATCCATGCTTTGGGGTGTGGAAGTAGCATTATTAGTGCTGTTAAGACTAATCAGCCTGGAAAGCCAATTTAAGAAGCTCATATTTATGATTTTATTTCTCTAGAAGCTCTCCTGGTACCAAACGTGTTAGACAGGGTTCTCTAGAGAGACAAAACCAGATTGCTAATAATTTTATACATATATTTATACAGCGAGATAGATATATAACACAAGAAATAAACAGTAAAATTATAAAGCAGTACAAATGGTTCAGTGCAACTCACTCCTGTGAGACAGCTGTGAGACACTGGCAGTCCTTCAAGTCTTGAAGGCCACCGGGTAGTCCTCTGTAGAGCAATTCAGGTTATCCGGGCACAGGCAGCAAACAGCAAGGCAGGTCACCAACAGTCAGCCAGATGACAGGGTCTGACAGTCCCCAGCTCAAGAGATGTACATTCCAATGGTGTGGCGAAGCAGGTCTTGAAGGAACCTCAAATTACAGTGACACAGTCCACAGGTTAGGTGTCCCACAGGGAGTGTAGCTTGCAAATTGAGGCAGAGAACAAGCTAAGGCAGCCGCACACTGGTCGGATGATCAAAGAGCAAGAGACAAGAAAGGCGAGGCTCGCTGAGCTATTTATCTCTCTGCCCTTTAATCAACCCCACATGTGTTTATCGACCAGGTTGGCACAATAAACTCACTACCTCACTTTGTGAGTCCATAACTTTTCATTTTTCTGGAGTAAATGCCTAGGAATAGACTTTCTGGGTCATATCTGAGCATCCTGGTTTGCAAAAGGCAATAGATGGCAGTTACAGCCCAAAATACATGAGCAGAGTCCCCACACAGATTAAACCTCCATCCAATCCTTTCAGATCATTAGGCGGGAATGTAGGTAATCTTGCCTTTAGGCAGAGTGCCTTGGTAAGTAGATAGCCTTTGATCCTCCCCAGCAGGCAGGTCTGGGGTGAGGCAGTGTCTCCTTGGGCTCGCCTGGGTACATCTTTGACCCATGGTGTGAATTAGCAAAGGTAGTACCTACAGTAGCACCACTGATAGATGAGGTGCTGGTTAAAGGAGAGGCTGCGAGTGATCGTATGTTTGATATTTTCCAGGTGTTTTATAAGGATGACAAGTATAGGGAAGCTGGTTGGCTGGTCCTTCTTACAATGGGGGCACTAAAGGGGGTCTCATAGTCATGAGTCTTACCCTGACTGCCTTGGTAGGAAGCCCCTGTAAGTTCTATCTAACAATCTTGTAAGCCTATCTGTCTAACAGTGTCCGCGCCCCAATGGCCGTCCCATTCCTGCTGCTGTAGTTCCACCTAGAAGTGGGATGTATTGATCTGCACCAATCATGCTTTTGTGACCGTTTCTTTGGGCTTCCCATGCCCCTTTAAAGCTTGCTCTGCCAACAAACCCTTAGATGACACTTTGACCTCGTGTTGATGGCCCCCCTCATCCAGATGATGCGTTGTCTCTGTTTCTTTTAAAACTGAATACACGTGTATGAGCCCCAATAAATTGTTAAAAACAAACAAACAAAAAAAACAAAACAAAAAACAAAAAAAACTGAATACACGAGTGGGACCCCCTTAAAATATACTTTTTTCAAAGTTATGTATTTATTTTTTGCAAACCAACCTTATCACAAAGTACTCTCCATTACACTTAATACATTAGTCAAATTTGCAAATCCATTCTGGGAACCTTTTTCAAACTCATCTGTTTGGATGGCTGACAGCATCTCCCTATTTGTTTCTTTACCTCTTCTGCGTAGTCAACTGTCTGTCCTTTCATGTCCCTTTGCATTCACAGGAACAAAAAGAAGTTGCATGGAGTGAGGGCAGGTGAGTAAGGTGCGAGGGGGAAGAGAGATAGGCTGTTTTGTGTCCAAAACTGGCGCACTGAGATGGCTGCGTGAGCAGGTGCATTATCATGGTGGCAAAACCAGTCCCCCGTCTGCCACAAATCAGGCCTTTTTTGTCACACACTGTTACACTATCTTTTCAGAACCTTTAAATAGAAAGTTTGATTAACAGTCTGACCTGGTGGAACAAACTCCAAAAACCCAAAAAAACAAATGAGCATTTTTTTGGGGGGGGGGGTACCCCTGAATGTTCTCTTTAAATTGTATTTTGCGGTGGAATCTCTTTTGTACCCTAAAATAGATGGTAAGTGAATGCTTAACTCTCTAAGACGCCCACATTTGTGTGGAGCAAGTGTCAGTACCCTCTGCATTCCCACCGCGAATGTTTGACAGTTGCTGTCGGGTCCCCTCCTTATCCTCGCTTGGCATCATCGGGACTTGAGCCTTTGCATTGCAGCCTTTCTAAGAGGCGTGTAGCAGCATTTCCTGTCGTTCGAAGGTGCATTTCTTGATGGCAAGTGAAGGCAAGCATCTTTCCATGTACGTATTGGCCATCTATATAATTTGTTGTTGCTGAGATTATCCATATAAAACATGAGCCAGCGCAAGCATTCATACCTGTCTGATTCAGCAGCATGGCTCTACGTCCTTCGACATGTGCCGTCATGCTCACCCTCCTCCTCTGAGTTCTTCACCCTCCTCTTGAACATACTCACTACCCCTAACGGCTCCTATCCAATTCTTGAAATCATAATCATCACTCCAATTGAATGCGCACGGTTCTTAAAAGAACACAATGCTCAGGGCAGATGCTTTTACCGTCAAATTAACATTTCTTTTTTTATTATTCTAAGAAGACTTCAGGAGATATTTTTGGTTTGTTTTAAAGACAACCTCAGAGTTCCTCCAGTCTCCTTGGCTCCAGTATGCCTGGAGTCCTTTGAGACCTTGAAATGTTATCCTGTGTTTTTCCTCTTTTGATGAGAATCCTGCTATGTTCTGTTGAGTCTCAACATCTGGTACATGACCTTGTTTGGAAATTGGGTCTCTGGAAATGTTACCAGCTAACATGATGTCCTAGCAGAAAAGGGGGGTGTTACTATCAAAGAGGAGGAGAGACAGACAGACAGACAGACAGACCCTCATGTAATGATAGAGTTATGCTGCAGCTTGGACTCTCAGAAACTGGGAGAGACAAGAAATTGTTATTTTTAGAATCTTCCAAGAGAACATGACCCTGCGAACAAATTGAATTTGGACCATTAATCTCCAGAACTGTGAGCCAACAATTTTTCCTTTCTTTCCAAAAATAACACACTTTAACCAATCATGAGGATCTACATATAATCCCCTCCCTGGGGAAATGAACAACAGAAAAGTGGGTGAAAGGAGACGTCAGGCAGTGTAAGACATGACAAAATAATAATAATTTATAAATTAGCTGGGGTTCATGAGGGAGGGGCCGCGGAGAGGGAGGGGAAAATGTGGAGCCGATGCCAAGGGCTCAAGTAGAAAGAAAATGTTTTGAGAATGATGCTGTCAACAAATATATAAATGTGCTTGGCACAATGGATGGATGTATAGATTGTGATAAGAGTTGTACGAGCCCCCAATAAAATGATTAAAAACATAAGCTCACTGTGGTAGTTTGTTACGGCAGCCTTAGGAAACCATATAAACTTAGGGGACCGTACATAAAACCAAACTCACTGCCATCACCTTGATTACCTTTCATAGTGACCCTATAGGACAGGGGGGAGCTGCCTCTGGATTTCGGAGACTGTAATTCTTTACAGGAATAGACAGCCCCCTCTTTCTACCTCAGCATGGCTGGTGGTTTGGGCTGCTAACTGCAAGGTCAGCAGTTCAAACTACCAGCTGTTCTGCAGAAGAAAGATGAGGCTTTCTACTCCTGTAAAGAGTTACAGTTTTGGAAACCCGTAGGGTCAAGTCTCCCCTGTCCTATAGGGTCATGAGTCGGGATCAACTTGATGGCAGTGGAGATATATAGTAAGACATACAATAAGGTAAAATGACTCATCCAACGTCTTTTTCAAAATCACTTGGTTATTGCAGTTATTTTACCTTTCCACATAAATTACAGAATCAGATTGTCAGTATCTGCCAAAATATCTTCTGAGGTTTTGATTGAGATTGTATTGGGTCTATTGATAATTGGGAGGAGAAGTGACATCTTCGTAACATTACGTTTTCTGATCCACGCGTATGGAGGTGTCTCCATTTATGTAGGTCCTTTTTATTTTCTTTGTCAATATTTTGTAGGTTCACAGTGTAGAGACTCCATACACCATTGTTGGAGTTATATCTAGATAATTAATTTTAGAGCTTGTGTTAGTCTGGGTTGACTAGAGAAACAAATTCATGCACACTCATGTGTGGATAAGAAAGAGTTTTATATAAAAGAGCAGTTGAATATTGAGAAAACATCCCAGCCAGTCCAGATCAAGTGTTCTTAAGTCTGATATTAGCCCATATATCCTATACCAATCTATAAATTCCTCTTTAGACTCACACCACACAGGCAATGATGCCAAAATGCAGGAATATCACAGGCCAGTGGGTGGAAAGTCTTGTGGATCCAGTGGCGATGAAAACATCTCAGCGCTGATGCGGGTTTCCATGTGGCTCCTCCAGCTCCAGGGCTCTGGCTCCTTCAGTGTAGCTCCATGTGTCTTGTCAACAGGAAGAGATTGTGTCTGACCTCCAGTGAGCTGTTTATCTCTGTGGCATCTCCAAATGAGGTCGTCAAGCTGTGACCTGATTAACAGGCTAAACTCCACCCCTTCACTCTTAATAGTCTCAAGTTGACACCAGATTATGTAACTACCACAGAGCTATCTGATATTTTTCCTTTCAAACTTTTTAGTGTGAATTAGTGTGAACTTACATCTCAGATCATAAATTTTGCATTCAACAACCCTACCAACCTCCCTGATGGCTTTTCCCATTTCCATCCCTGCTTTTTCCCCATCTCCCTCTTTTAGGATACTGTCATACCTTTCTCCCGAGTTTATACCTGTCTACCCTCTAGTCCATTACTGCCCATTCTCCTCCTCTCTCCCCACTCTGGTAACCATCACAATTTGTTGTTTATGATATGAAAATCTTTGATTGATTTTTATCTCATATCAGTGGTCTCATACAATATTTGTTTCCTTTGTGATCGACAACTTCACTAATCCGAAGCCATCCATGCCACGAGGTGTTCCATTGTTTGCCATATACTCCATTGTGTGTATGTACCAAAGCTTGCTTATCTATTCTCCCATTGATGGGCATTAGGTTGTTGCTGTGTTCTTGCTACTGTGACTAGTGTTCTGATGAGCATGGGTGTGTATCTATCTCTCTGATCGTGGTTTTACTTCTGTAGGGTATATACAAAGCAACACAGTTGATTGTCCAACCAGCCGTGTACGGGGCTTCCAAACTCTCTGCACCTCCTCCAGCATTTGTTGTGGTCTGCGTTTTTGAACTTGGCTACCAATTTTGGAATAAGATGATATCTCATCATTGTTTTCACTCACAGCTCAGATGGGTAATGATGGCAAGCTCGTTGCTCACTTGCATGTCTTTGTTGATTAATGTCTGTTCATGTCCTTTGCCCATTTCAAAATTGAGTCACTTGCCTCTTTCTTGTCGAGTTGTTGATCTTTTCTATAGATTTTAGCGATGAATCCCTTGCTTGTTATGTTGCTGTCCCCATATCCCCCCCTAGACCGTGGGTGGTCTTTGTACTCTTCTGGAGAAATATTTTGATATACTCAAGTGTCTTATTTTTAAAAGGTCTAAATTATACATCTGTCTTCTGCTGTGTATGTGTGTTTCATTTTGTTTATGACATATACTAGTATCTCTAAGTTTGTCCCTATTTTTTCCATTGGTGCTCTTTATAGTTCTAAGGGTTATAATCAGGTCTATAATCCATCATGAGGCTTTTTGTTTGTTTTCATATGAATGAGCTATAGATCCTGTTTCAATCTTCTGCAAATGGAAATGCAGTTTTCCCAGCACCATTTGTGGAAGAGGCCGTCTCTTCTTCCTTTATATGTGTTGGTCCTTTGTCAAAGATCAGCTATCTGTGGATGGATGGATTTATTTCTGGGTTCTTTACTCTGTTGCATTAAATATTTTTATCTTACAGTTATTCCTTACTAGCATCCTGCTGCGTCTATTCATGTGGTTTTCAGTGGCGAATCCCTGCTAAGTGGACAGCCTATTCCTTCTTTGTCGTTTGTTCTTAGTCTGGAAGCGCCTCTGAAATATGTTCTCTTTGGGCAACCCTGCTGGTATTTGAAAAATGGGCAACCTGACTTCCAGCATCCCAGCAACACACAAACTGACAGACAGTGGTGCACACTGAAGAAGGAAGTTAGACATGGAATAAGAAATACCAAAGAATAATTCATGCCTTGGAATTATGGTGCTGGTGACGAATATTGACCATCCCACAGACTTCCAGAAGAACAAACCAATCTGTCCTGGAGGGAATATAGCCAGACTGGTCCTTAGAAATAAGGATGGCAGGACTTCATCTCACCTACTTGGGGCATGCTATCAAGAGAGACCAGTCCCTGGAAAAGGGCATCGTGCTTAGTGAAGTAGGAAAAGAAAACTCTTGAGAGATGAGCAGACATAGTGGTTGCAACACTGAGCTCAAGCGTAACAATTGGGGGGATGGTTCAAGACTCGGCGTGTCTCCTTCAGCAGTACATAAGGTCGCTACCATTAGGAACCAACCTGATGGCACTTTAGCAGCAGTATCCTACCGTCTCGGTAAATTAATACATTTAGTTTTAGTATACTTGTAGATTCATTAGGAGTTTCCTCATAGACAATCCTCTTGGCTGAGGATACGAACAGCTTGTGTACCTTCGATTTCTTTTTGCCGCCTTAATTCATTAGTGGCTGTTTCTGGTGTGATGTTGAATTTGAATGGCGAGCTTGTACACGCTTGCTGTTTCTATTCTCACAACTTCTTACATATAATTGCCTCATCAGGGACAACTGACTATTTGTGGAAGTCATCTAAGAAAGAGCAGCGAAAGTCTTTAATTACTCCTTTACACTGGTTGATCTTTTGTTTGAAATCATAATTAAGGGTTGAAAATAAAAAGTTCCTCAGAATATGGAGGCATTTCTTGATTTTTCTGTAGCATCCAACTTGTTCTTGAGAAGTTGGAAGCTCTTCTGTTTCTTGTTCTTTTGTGGGATCTCATTTCTTATCTCTGGAACATTGTAGGGTCTCCTTATTCTTAGTGTTTTGAAATTTCACAGTAAAATGAATGTGAGTTTTATTAATTGTGCTGATGTTTAGTGGGCCATTTCAATCTGAAACATTTCTTGTATTATCTCTTCGATAGTTTTCTCACTTCTGCATATATTATTATTATTATTTTGGAATTCCTACTGAATTAGTAACCTAATCTGCTTATGAATTTTCTCCATTTGTTTACTATATCTTAATTTCTTATTCTACATTCAGAGGAGATTTCCTCAACTGTATCTTCTGACTCCTCTATTAAAATTGCTACCTTTTAAATATATATTTTAATTTTCAAGAGAGCTTGCTTTCTAATTTTTTAATACAACCTTGTTCTTGTTTGATAAATATATCTCTTGCCTCTCTTAAGGATACGACTCATATGATACTGCCTATTGTGGGTTTATTTCTGCTCTTTTGTCTCCTGCATAAATTTTGTTTTCTTACAATACGAAAAAAGTTTTTTCTTTCATGTTGGAAGCCATACTTAAAAAAAATCATTTTACTAGGGGCTCATACAACTCTTATCACAATCCATACATACACCAATTGTGTAAAGCACATTTGTACATTCATTGCCCTCATCATTCTCAAAACATTTGCTCTCCACTTAAGCCTCTGGCATCAGTTCCTTATTTCCCCCCTCCCCCCACTCTCCCTTCCCTCATGAACCCTTGACAATTTATAAATTATTATTTTGTCATGCTTTACACTGTTCAACATCTCCCTTCACCCACTTTTTTGTTGTCCATCCAGCAGGGAGGAGGTTCTATGTAGATCCTTGTAATCGGTTCCCCCTTTCCACCTACCCTCCCTCTACCCTCCCAGTATCGCCACTTACACCACTGGTCCTGAAGGGATCATCTGTCCTGAATTCCCTGTGTTTCTGGTTCCTGTCTGCACCAGTGTACATCCTCTGGTCTAGCCAGACTTGCAAGGTAGAATTCGGGTCATGATAGTGGCAGGGGGAAGAAGTATTTAGGAACTAGAGGAAAGTTGTATGTTTCATTGTTGCTACATCACACCCTGACTGGCTCATCTCCTCCCCGTGACCCTTCTGTAAGGGGATGTCCAGTTGTCTACAGATGAGCTTTGAGTCTCCATTCTGCCTTTCCCCTCATTCACAATGATATGATTTTTGTTCTGATGATGCCTGATCCCTGATCCCTTCAACACCTTGTGATCGCACAGGCTGGTGTGCTTCTTCCATGTGGGCTTTGTTGCTTCTGAGCTAGATGGCCGCTTGTTTACCTTCAAGCCTTTAAGACCCCAGATGCTATATCTTTTGATAGCCGGGCACCATCAGCTTTCTTCACCACATTTGCTTATTCACCCACTTTGTCTTTAGTGATAGTATGGGGGAGGTGAGCACACAATGATATGAATTTTTGTTCTTTGATGCCTGATAACTGATCCCTTTGGCACCTTGTGAGCTCACAGGCTGGTGTGGGAAGCCATACTTAATGCTTGACTTGGATCCACAATCAATGCTCATGGAGCAGTAGGCACAAGACCCAGGGGTGGGATGTCATGGTTCTCACCAGGTTGAGTTTGGTAAAGCAGTTGTTGAAATGGCACTTCTGCTCAGGGTTCTTTCTAAGGTGAATAGCTGAGCAGCTGCCCAATGTGGAAATCACAAATTTACATTCATTTTTCATGTTCATTTTGCAAAATAATATTACAAGTGCCCACCTTAGTAGTGTTCATTCCATCCATGGTTGTAAACAATCAGACAGAACTATGCTTGTAATATTTATTTCATAAAGCTCATTATTATACTTTTGATGAAATACTACACTTTTATTCCCCTGCATTTGTTACTTCAGTGTAATGTGAAGAGAAAAAGTGTCAAACAACCAAAGGGTGTCACGTTGTCATTTGTTTCAGCTTTGTGTTACATCCCAAATTCCCACGAGATAGTTGAATGAATTATGCAATTCCTAAAAGTGTTCAAAGAGCTAAAAATTTTTAAAAATTAAAATATCATTTTATTGGGGGCTCTTACAACTCTTATTACAATTCATACATCAATTGTATCAGGCATATTTCTTTTCTAGACAATAGCTTTCTATTCAGCCCTTGACTTCAGCTCCTCTTTTCCCCCCTCTCCTCCACCCTCATGACCCCTTGATAGATTATAAATTATTATTATTTTCATATCTCACACTGACTATTATCTCCCTTCCCCCGTGGTTTCTGTCATTCTTCCCTCGGGAGGGGTGTGTGTGGTTGTGTCAATCATCACAATTGGTTCCCCTTCCTTGCCTCCCCCCTTCTTTCTTTACCCTTCTGATAGCACTATTCCCATTCCTGCTCCTGGATTTTGTGTGTTGTGAGTGCTTATCTGTACCTGTGCACATGCTCTGGTCTAGTCCAAAGTGAGAGGCAGCACTGGGGTCATGATAGTGGGGCTGGGGGTGGTTGTTGGAGGAAGCCTCAAGGAATCGGAGGAATATCATGTGTTTCATTGTTGCTACACTTCACCCTGATTGACTCATGCCTTCCCTGTGACCCCTCGGTGGGGGGATGTTCCATCGTCTACAGATGGGCTTTGAGTCTCTGCTCCAACCACCCTCGTTCTCAGCAATATGTTTTTGTTTGTTTGTTTGTTGTTTGATGCCTGTTACCCAGTCCCACTGACACCTCATGATCTCACACGCTGGTGTGCTTCTTCCATGTGGGCTTGTTTCTGTGCTGGATGGGCACTAGTTTCACTTCAAGCCTTTAAGACCCCAGACGCTATGTTTTTTAATAGCCGGGCACCATCTGCCTTCTTCACCACATTTGCTTATGCACCTGCTTTGTCTTCAGGGATTGTACTGGGAGGGAGGCATCACAGAATGACAGTTTGTTAGAACAAAGCATCCTTGTATTGAGGAAGGGGCTCGAGGTCTGTCCACTTCCTCTGTGTAGTGCCATATAAATATATCTACATAGGCCAATGCTGCTATTATTATGGATTAATGTATTTACATATGGACACACCTATACTTATACCTCTATTCATAGATTTGCTTCCTAGGTCATTCCTCTGTTTCCTTTTACCTCCCTCCTGCCCCACCATCATGCTCGCCCTACTTCTGCCTCTTAGTACTTCCTCTCAGCTAGATTGCAATTGCTCCAACACCCCCAGGATCATTATATCCTCCTTGTTGTTGATTTTAATTCCCTAGCTGTTCTGCTGTCTATGGCGTTGTTTGCTCGCCACACCCTTCCACCTCCCCCTTCTCCTCCCAAGACCCTTAGGACCATTGGTTCCATTGCTTTCTCCTTGAGCTTGTTTCCCATGCCTGTCTTATGTAAGTAGGCATACCAACAATGGCATAGACTAAACAAATAGAAAACAAAAGATTGAAAAAAGAAAAGAGAGGAAAAACACATACATAACTCCAGGTCTGTTTCCTGACCTTTATGACTATCTTGGGGAATTCTGGGAGCTGCCCCTCCTAACCTGGAATCTATTTTGGGGGCTCTTTAGGGGCTTTGTGGCTTTGCTTTAATCCCGTTGCTGATCTGTTATGTTCCCTTCTTGATTTGCCCCACTGCGGGGAGTTCAGCCTCCACTACCTCCCCGCCACGTGTCCCCACTACTGTCCTCTGTCATAGTACACTCCGGTAAGGGGACACCATGTCATGAGCCTTCGCAGTTCCAAGCAGGGACGTCCTCCTCAGAGCTCGGTGTGCCAATGCGGGTCCAGACCGACCGCCCCGTTCTCTTCTTCCTTCTTGGTTTGCTTCCATGTGGGCGTGCTATGCCGGCCCCTCGACCCACCCTGTAGGCTTAGGGTTGTCCTCTGTTGCTTGTACTTCTAGGGAGGGGGTCAGTTTGGTTCTGGTTGTGTCCGGCCCTGTGAAGACCTAAAATTTTTGTTAGAACAATTGCTGTAAGTTCAGCAGAAGCCTAGAGGGGTTTTTCAAAGATGAACATAGTATATTCAGAGAAGAGAAATCGCCCATTTCTAAGATATCAAACACAATGACTACTGTCTAAGTGGCCTACCTCGAATGGAATTGTATGATTAAAGATAACTCACATAGCCGATGATGCTCAAATAAACATGGAGAATATGATAAGTGAGGATGCCAATCTAGAACTATTATCTTCAATAATAGTTTTATTGGTTTTTGTCCATTATTATTATTTAATAGTTTTCATTAATATTTTTAACTCTTCTAATGTAATCTAGTTTTGGGTGCCTCTTTTACTGTTCTTATAAGAATTGCCTTTATGAAATAACAAGCTATCTTAACGGGGGATCATTTTTTATCCTTAAAATGGTCATCAGGGCAGCAAACCAGTTGTTCAGTTACTTGAATCCCACCAGCGACAAGACCCCTGTAGAGTGCTAACAAGCAAGGATGCTGCTCTGAGGACAAAGGTGCCCCGACCAGGTTGCCATGGTAGTTGTGATTGCTTGATATGCCTGTGAAAGTTCAACATTGAATATGGACGACCAAAGAAAAATCAATGAGCGTTTATTGGATCATGGTGCTGGGGAAGAGTATTGGATCATGGTGCTGGGGAAGAGTATTGGATCATGGTGCTGGGGAAGAGTATTGGATCATGGTGCTGGGGAAGAGTATTGGATCATGGTGCTGGGGAAGAGTATTGGATCATGGTGCTGGGGAAGAGGACCGGAAGCAGCATGGGCTGCCAGAAGGACCAACCAACCTGTCTTGGAAGAAGGACAACCAGAATGTTTCCGAGAAGCAAGGGTGGTGAGACTCCGTCTTACATACGTGGGGCCTGTTGTCAGGAGAGACCAGTCCCTGGAGAAGGACATCGTGCTTGGTCAAGCGGAGAGGCAGTGAGAGAGAAGAAGGCTTAAGCTTAGGAACAAGTGTGCGGCTGGCGCAGGACCGAGCAGTTCTGTTGGGCATGGCTGAGTTGCAGTTGACGGATGGCACTGACCACAGGACAAGGCGCTTCCGTTCGCATTTGCTTCAGGAAGCACCAATTTTTACTGTCACGCAGCAGTGCTTGCCGATCACACTCCCTCCAGAGTCCCTCCAGTATTTGTTCTCTCTGTGTGTGTGTGTGTTTGTAATTTTGCTTTCAAGGCCCATGTGAAGTGGTAGCTCACTGTTGTTTTAATTCACATTTCTCTAGTAGCCAGTGATCTCAACAATTTTACATCCACTTGTTTGCTTCTTGTATGCCTTCCTTGGTGAGTTTTCTATGCATATTTATTGCTCATTTAAAAATTGGATGGTGCGTGTTTCTCTTATTGAGGCGTTGTCATTTTTACAGATTTTAGAGATTGACCATTTATCCAATATATCATTGCCAATCCCCCCGACACTGTAGGTCTCTTCTTATTCTTTTGATGAAGTTTTTTGATGCACACAAACGTTGTATGGTCCCAGTTCTCTATTTTGTCTTCTCTGTGGGTGTTTTTCATTATGTTGGTGATGTCTATGTCTTATATATGGGCCCTTAAGTTTGTTCCCTTTCCCCCCATCTTTTTATAGTCCTGGCGCTTATATGTAGGTCTTTAATACAGCTTGAGTTTGTTTTTGTATATGGTGTGAGGTATGGGTCTTGTTTCTGTCTTTTCTTTTTGCAATCAGAGATCCAATTTTTCCAGCATCATTTGTCAAAAAGACTCTTTCTTCCCCATTTAGTGTATTTCAGCCCTTAAAAAAATGAGATATCCATATGTGGTTAGTTTTATTTCTGGGTTCTTTTTTTTCTGATTCATTGGTCTATATATTGTTGTACCAAACACCAAGCTGTGTTGACTACATGGATTGAGGGGCCTCCTATTTTGTGTTACTTTTTAGTAGTGTTCTTGGTCTCTCTGGGTTTCTTTCCTTTCCATGGGAAGTTGATGTGATAATTATATTCTATGTCAGCTTTGGTGGCAGGGATTGGCCCCTGATATGATCTAACATCGTGCGATCAACTCTATAATGGGGTATTCTGTGAAACAACCAAGTAGTTGGGCTTCGTAATTTGGTCGCAGCTTGGATACAATTGAGGGTGGTTCCATTTAGGGGGAATAAATGAACTGTGTGTGGAAGCTAGCTCACTTAAACTGCTGGATTTAAATCTTGCATCTGGTTCCTCTACTTCCTTCTATATTGCCTGCCAATTCCAGTAGCCATTAGCAGACTACCAACCTTGGATTCATTCTGCCAATCTCAGATTCATTCTCCTCAGCATCCACCGACCTGTAGCAGACTACCAACCTTGGATTCATTCGGCCAATCTCAGATTCATTCTCCTCAGCATCCACCGACCTATAGTCTTCCAGCTTCAGCTTCCTGCTTATTGTTTGCCAGTCCTTGCAACTACCGGAGCCAGGAGAAGACTTCAGCTTACATCTGACCCATGGACTTGAACCAGACTGAACTTACCCACCTCTATGACTGTGTGAGCCATTTCTTGATATGAATCTCTTACTATAGACATACACATCAGCAAGCACCAATGATTTTGCTTCTGTAAAGAACCCAGTATAATATAGTTGTGACTAGTTTTTCCATTTCTTTGAAGACTAGTACTTGAATTTAGATCAGAATTGCTTCATATGTATCCCTTATATTGACATTTTCCACAACGTGAGTCTTCCTATTGGGGTGCTACGAGTCAGAACCCACTAGGTGGCGGTGAGTTTGGGGTTTCTTTATCTGTAAACATGCAGCACTCTTTCATCTGTGGAGACCCCTTTTGGTTTCGTGTCGTCGTGGTTTGTATTTTTCTTTGACTAAGTCTCTTTTCTCTGATTAGGTTTATTGCTAAGTGTTTCCTCTTTCGGGTGGCTATTCTAACAGGTATTGTTCTTTTAGCTTATTTTCCAGAGTTCTCTTCTTTAATATATGTGAATCCTATTGATTTTTGTAGCTTGTCCTTGGCTTTGATTCCCTGATTTTTCTTACTCACCTATTTTATCTTCCTCCCTCTTTTTAAAATCTCCCATCTTGTTTCCCTTTTCTCATTGGTCACCCGCTCTTCCTTCAATCAGCTCCGGGCCTGCTTCATATTTTTAAGGGATGTGAAGTTTAGCCAGGATGCCAGCGACACAGGCAACATTATAGACCCTTAACTGCCCCAATGAAGTCTTTTCTGACACAAGATGGAATATGAGTAAGCAAACAAACTTGGCTTCCCTATATCTGGTCTCTAAATTCTACCATCTCCCACCTTCCCTGATACCTGCAAGTCATTCTCCTGCACAGCAGCTTCCTTCTGGGTTTTCATATCCTCAAGGATAAGATCTAAATTCATTAACCTCATTTCTCAAGCTCTTCACGGTCTGGTTCTTACTTGGTCTCTAGCATTTTCTCCTGCCCTGTCCTCTGTGCTCTAGCTTTGCTGGGGAACTCAGGTTCTGGAGTGTGTGCTGTACCCTTTTATCTCTGAGCTCTCTTCCCCCTGCTGGAAACACGCTTCTTCTGCCAATGCCTGCTCGAAGCTCCTTATCCGATGGTCACATCCTTGGGAAACTTTCCCTCTTTGCTGCACAGGTTAGTTGTACGGTCCTTAGCCTCTGAGCCAGTCTCCAGTAGAGCTGTTTTCTCTCTCCAGAACATTTATGTGCTTCTAGAGCTGTCTCTCCCATCAGGCAGTGAGGTCCTTGGGAGATTTCTTTGGTAGTCTCAGTATTGAGCGTAGACATGCACCCTCCAATATCTATCACTGTTCTCCAGCCCTTCATGGAGGTTGACTTTTATTTATGCAAATTCCATTTAAAATGATTGATCCCATCTTTAACAAAAGCTTGTTCAACTTCCACAATAGGCGCCATGTATGACATACCAAAACAGTAGATATTCTAATTTACATCAGAATCATTTGTTAAACAAAAAAGAAGTAAATAAACCATGCAGAATCCCACATCCCTCAACACAGTTTTTTTTCTGAGATCTGGGTATTGTTTCCAGTAATTTCGAACAGGACAACTTTTAAAGTGGTTCCAGTGAGCCTTGTTAGCTGCAGAAGCCATGGCTCTCTGCCCAGGGTTTCCATTAAAAGTTCACCGGCCCCAGGAGAGATGGGTGAGCCAGCTTAGATGCCGCGCGGGTTCTGGCCTTCCACTGGGGCGCAGGAGGGAGTCAGTGCCCAGGGGGGATTTTCAGCGAGGCTAATAATCTCTCAATTAAATACTATTTTATATTTTCCAAGCACCTGTAGCAGCATTAGGTCATTCAGCATCATCTATAATCCTCACTGTGAACATTGTGTGGATGAGAACACAGGCGGCATTCAGCCCGGGACGCTGGGAAGAGCGCTGGGGCGACAGTCCCTCATGTAAGATCCAGCTCCGTCACTGACTTTTGAGCAAGCCGTCTCATGCCTCTAGGTCTCAGTTTCCCAGCTTGTGAAAGTGGAAGTTTGAATTAGATGACCACTTAAGGCTCATGTAGAGATTTTGAATGCCATAAGGTTTGTGTCTTGCTCAAGGTTATGTTTATGGTAGAATCATAGCAAGAATCCAGGCCTCTTGGTCTCTGACCCAATCAAACCGTTGCTATGCAGTTTATTCAGACTCATTCTACTCTGCAGCACAGAGTAGAATGGCTCCCCAGGATTTCTGAGATTAAATCTTTTTTTTTTTTAGCATAAATTAACCCATTTATTACAGGCCAGTGAGGTTTCAGATAGTGCAGCTTCTACTGGTCTTTCAGTTCCTTCAGTCTTCTGATGGAGACTTTACTGTGACAGTAGGGGTGGTATTGTAGGTCCAGGCTCCACCGGCCACTGTCCTCATGCAGGAACCGCAGTGCCAGATGCCCACGGCGCATCTCTTCATCTTGGTTTTGCCGCAGAAGGAGCAAGTGTACTTGGCATGTTGGCTGATTTCAATTTTCTTTTTTTTAACATTTTATTAGGGACTCATACAACTCTTATCACAATCCATACATATACATACATCAATTGTATAAAGCACATCCATACATTCTTTGCCCTAATCATTTTCAAAGCATTTGCTCTCCACTTAAGCCCTTTGCATCAAGTCCACTTTATTCCCCTCCCTCCCCGCTCCCTTCTCCCTCATGAGCCCTTGATAATTTATAAAGATTATTTTGCCATATCTTGCCTTGTCCGGCACTGATTTAAATTTTCTTCACCATTTTCCTGAGGGAGGCGCTGTAACAGGTCCCATATTTGTCCACAATCCCGACCTTCTTAGTGCATTTGGCCATCTTGCCACAAACTAGTCCCGAGCCAGACAGGTGAGATTAAATCTTGATGTGAACAGGCAGCCTCATCTTTGTTCCATGAAGTAAGTGGTGGGTTTCAACTACTGACCTTACAATTAACCGCCAGTGCTTCACTCACTCCACCTCCAGGGTCCCTGGTCAGTGCCTGTTCCATCGCGCCACCAATCATCCTTGTGTTCTTCCGCAAGCACTCTCCTCCAGGCTGTTGTACCTTCCATCTCCCTTTCCCATGACCACTGTTTGGAAAGAAAGAACAGGGAGCTGGTTGGGATGAGAAGGTGGGTTGGAAAAACAAAAAAAGAACAGAGCTACCACACATAGCCCTTAAATATGAGACAAAAGGAAGAGTGATTGGAATTTTTTTGAAAAAAAAATCACTTTTCAGATAATTTATTTTGGATGGGGAGAGGAAGGAATGAAATTTGATCACATATCATCAATATTGAATAGGGCCAGGTTCTCTAAAGAAGCAAAATAAATGAAGATTGAACATGTATTTAAGAGAAAATAGTGATAGATTTTGACCATACAAGCCCCTTCTTCTAGGTCCTTAAAAGGAGATTTAGCTCCAGGAAATGACACGTTGTAGAGACTGGCAAGTCTCAAGTCTATGAGTCAGATATCAGGCTGTTGTCTCACAGAATATGGAAGCTACTGAATCTCTAATTTTACTGGCAATATAGCAGGTCACTAGTGCAAGTCCAAAGAACCAGGTCAGATGATGTTGAGCTAGATGCAGAATCCAGACTGAGAAAAAGTTAGAGAGTTTTGTTAGAATGTCCATTGTGTTAGTCTGGGTAGACTAGAGAAACAAATTCATAGACATCCATATGTGCATAAGAAAGAGTTTTATACACAAGAGCAGTTGAATATTGAGAAAAAGAAAATATCCCAGCCCAGTCCAGATAAATCCATAAGTCTGATATTAGCCCATATGTCCAATATCAATCTATAAAGTCCTCTTCAGACTCAAAACATATGATGCCAAATGCGGGAGGATCACAGGACAGCAGTTGGGAAGTCTTGTGGATCCAGTGACATTGTAAGCATCGGCAGGGGTCTCTATGTGACTTCTCCAGCTCCAGAGATCTGGCTCCATCAGCCTCTCTCCATGTGTCTTCTCCCCGGGGATGTCTCACAGGGAGTGAGCAGAGAGAGAGAGAGAGTGTCTCCCACCTCCAAGGAGGAACTACAAGAGTTCCCAGAATCCTCAGGAGAAGGCTGTGCCAACACAGAGGCCTCGTTGGCTAAATCCTGATTGATAGGCTAGACTCCACCCCTATACTCCTAATCCTCACACCGACACCAGATTATGTAACTACCACATTCATATACATTGGATGTAGATGGCACCCCCAGGGAAACTCCCTTTCACCTGATGGACTGCTCATAGTTGATCTTATCATGGAGATGAATATAGTACAGCAGATCCCATTACAGGTGATGGCTACATAATTATGTAACTGCCACACTACATCTTAACTGCCAAACCACTGAGAATCATTGCCCAGTCTACTGGACACACAACCTTAACCATCATGGCAGCTTTTAAAAGTGAGATGAAAGGATATCTGATTTCTTAGAAACAATGATGAAAACATGAAGCCTCTCTTGGCACAAATGGACCTGAAGAACGTTATGCTGTATGAAATTAGCTGATTACAAAGCACAACTATGTGAGAACCACTGTTATGGGACAAAATCCAAGCTAAAGACTTTCACACCAAAGGGAACAGATTTCGGAGATTACCAAAGTAGCAGGAGGGGAGGACAAGGGAGGGGAGACCAAGCCATGGGGTAAACTGTTTGGTAGGTGTTAACTTGAGTGAAATAAGTGAAAGGCCCAGAGAACTCAAGGAATGAGTGAGGGATAAACTACTGAGGGGCTTGATGGATGACTGAAACTGTTGATGATCTGAAATGTAAGCCTCCACCTAATTTATAATTTTGAAAAGAAACCTGATCTCTTTCCTTTCGAGCTGAAAAGATTTTTGAAAGATAATATATAGTATGTAGATGAGAGAGACCCATAATCAATGAGGGATGTGGAAACTTTGTGAGTTAGTTCAATAATTTGATTGGATTTAAAGCCAGAATGAGCACCGTTTTTTATATAAGAAAAACTACCTTGGAGCATTTGTTGCTCTGGGAAACTGAGAGACCACAGAGATTTTGAGGTTCTGTTAACAATAGTAACTGGGATCTTGAAGCTTGCAAACAGTCTGTTTAAGTCATTCTGCTGACATTTTAGAAGGCACATAATTCACACACCTCTCTCTTCTGTTGTTATTCTGTAGTGTTGAAAAATAAGGTGACAAAGTGTTTTGTGGCTTGGGCAAAAGTGTAAAGAACAAATGGGTTTCCAAGTGAACCATTGACACACACGCCTGCAGTTGCCTTAAGGCAACAGCACCTGGGGTCCCGGCTTCCAGTTGTCCTTCATTCCTGCCCCTGCTTGATGGCCGCCCCAAATCTGGGACATGGGTTCTGTTCCAGGTTTGAAGGATCATAGTCTGGAGGGTTCCCCCGTCTCTATCAGAGCTGTAGATCAGACCTTTATTTTAATAGGATTTTGAATTTTTGTTGTACATTTTTTCTTTTATTCTATCCAGGACCTTCTCTGGTTCTACTCAGAGTGGTTAGTGGTGGTGACGTGGTGTCAGGATGATTGGTGGTGGCGTGGTGTCAGAGTGGTTGTTGTTGTTGGTGGCATGGTGTCAGAGTGGTTGTTGTTGGTGGTGGCATGGTGTCAGAGTGGTTGGTGGCAGCGGCATGGTGTTAGAGTGGTTGTTGTTGGTGGAGTGGTTGTTGTTGTTGGTGGTGGTGGTGGCGTGGTGTCAGAGTGGTTGTTGGTGGTGGCGGCGTGGTACCAGAGTGGTTTGGTGGTGGCGTGGTACCAGCGTGGTTGGTGGTGGTGGCGTGGTGTCAGAGTGGTTGTTGTTGTTGGTGGTGTGATGTCAGAGTGGTTGGTGGCAGCGGCATGGTGTTAGAGTGGTTGTAGGTGGTGGTGGCGTGGTGTCAGAGTGGTTGTTGTTGTTGGTGGTGTGGTGTCAGAGTGGTTGGTGGCAGCAGCATGGTGTTAGAGTGGTTGTAGGTGGTGGTGGCGTGGTGTCAGAGTGGTTGTTGGTGGTGGCGTGGTACCAGAGTGGTTGGTGGTGGTAAAGTGGTATCTTCTAGTCCTTTCAGCCTCAGGCTGCAGCTTGCATGATCTGTTGGTTCTTTGGACGTTTTCCCCCCGAGTCTTTTATTTTATTCATGCTCCTCTCTAGACAGGGAGAGAGCGCCCCATATGTGCATCTTTGGTGGCCACTTGCTAGCTTTTAAGATCCAAGAATGATTTGCTCTGAGATGTTCTAGCTCTTTCCTCTTCACCATTTTTATCTGAACTTTAATTTGTCTGTATTGCCCCATCTGGATCAATCTTGACTCAGTCTCAACATTTCTCTTTCATGTAGACTTTGTCTGGGAAGAAGACCCTAAAGGATCCGTTTTGAGAGTTTCTGTGAGTTATACTGCTCTGGCTCCTTCATAGTTTAACCCCAGACATCTTGCATTCCATTCTGTTTAATTTTCAAGAGTTATTCTCTATTTTAGCTGCTGTTTCCAAATTGGTCTACCTTGCTTTCCAGAACATACATGTTAACTAACTTTGATTTTCTTCATTTAAGTGCACCAAGAATTCTATTGCTTCTCTCAGCTTTATCCTTCACAGAGGATGATGCTACGCAGGTCTGAGCATCAGAGAGGGTCAAGGCAATACCTTGTGCAGTTCCATTGTAGATGTTGTTTACACATTTTTATTTTACTCTCTTTGCTTGGCTGCAATATGATCCCCAGGAGATGGGTTCAGTTCCAGGTTTGAAGGGTATCTGAGGACTTAATTGAAGGGCAGAGAGATAAATGGCTCAGTGAGCCTTGCCTTTCTTGTCTCTTGCTCTTTGATCATCAGACCAGTGTGCTGCTACCTTGCTTGTTCTTTGCCTCAATTTGCAAGCTACACTACCTGTGGGACACCTAACCCATGGACTGTGTTAGGTGTCCTGCTTTGCCACACCATTGGTATTTACATCTCTTGAGCTGGGGACTGTCAGACCCTGTCATCTGGCTGACTGTTGCTGACCTGCCTTGCTGTTTGCTGCCTGTGCTGGAATAGCCTGAATTGCTCTACAGAGGACTACCTGGCATCCCTCAGGACTTGAAGGACTGCTAGTTTCTCACAACTGTCTCATGGGAGTGAGTTGCACTGAGCCATTTGTACTGCTTTATAATTTAATTAACTGTTTATTTCTTATGTTATATATCTATCTGTATAAATGTATATAAAATTATTAGCAGCCTGGTTTTGTTTCTCTAGAGAACAGGGCTGTTGTCTATAGGGTTTCAACTGTCTCTATCAGAGTGGTAGATATAATATTTTGACAATACACGGACTGTCACAATAGCAAACAAGTCTGTCTTGGAAGAAGTACAGCCAGAATGCTCCTTGGAAGCAAGGCTTGTTTTTGAGGTTACAAAATCATATGCAACTTAAGGCTAACATGTTTATGACACTTTCATATTTTCTTAGATTTTTATGACATGTCTCAGTTCTGAAGATATTGTTCTGCTGCAATGAATGAGTGTCATTGAACTTCACGTCCTGTGTCTAACCCTCATTTTCTTTTCCTAAACAGGATTCAATCACTTAATTTGTTTAATCTATATAGATGAACACCCTATGCATTTCAGTCTAAAAAGCTTTCCAGTATATGAATATTCCCTCAATCTCAGTAGTCTTTTAAATTCTATACCAGGGCTACTGCAAAATACTATTATTGGAAAGACCAAAGGCTCCATGGAGATGACCTCTATTATCTCTCAAAAAACTGATCATGCTGGCTAGACCAGAGGAGGTACACTGGTACAGATAGCAACTGGAAAGTCAGGGAATCCAGGACAGATGACTCCTCCAGGACCAGTGGTGAGAGTGGCGATGCCTGGAGGGTTGAGAGAATGTGGGGTAGAAAGGGTAGAAAGGGGGAACTGATTACAAGAATCTAAGTCTAGCCTCCTCCATGGGCGAGGGACATAAGAGAAGAGGGTGGGGGGAGACATCAGACAGTATAATATATGACAAAATAATAATAATTTATGACTGATGAAGGGTTCATGAGGTAGGGGGGAGTGAGGAGGGAGGGAAAAAATGAACAGCAGATATTAAGGGGTCAAGTAGAAGGCAAATGTTTTGAGAATGATGATGATGATGTTCTTGAAGCACAATGGATCTATGTATGGATTGTGATAAGAATTGTATGAGCCCCCAGTAAAATGATTTTAAAAAAACAAAAGAAAAACTGATAATGCTACCACTAAAGTGACACTAACAGGGATTTAGATATAAATTTTAGATTTTGAGCTCACACTTGACCCTAAGCCCAAACCTAAGAACAATCAGTTCCTGTGATGTGCTCAATACTCACCCTCATGAAGGACCACTGAAGAGATGGGTGCTAAAGCAAAATGTGGTAAAGAAATCAGGTGGTGCCTGGCTATCAGAAAGAAAAGCGTCTGGGATCTCTAAAGTTTGTCTTAAAATAAGTACCCATCCAAGTGAGGAAGCACTTGTGATTACAAATCCAAGGATTACAAATAATAAAATCCAAGAGTGGAGGAGGATATTGTATCAGAGCTTAAATTTTGAACGCCCGTGTTGCAGACGACCACAGAAGACAGTGAAAGCCCAACATCCACGTGAAGGGTCCACATATGGATTAGCTTCCAGGGAACCCCCTGACCAGTGACTGGGTGGTGGTGGGGAGGTGTGTGACTAGCCTTGTCCTCAGACGGAGTGCATTGAAAAGGGAGAATGCAGATATCTTCAGGTTAGAATTTAACACCTTATCATTTGTTTTCCCCTTTGACCCCTTTCAAATTTGCTCTAGTTTTCATTATTTTCTGCTTTCTTCTGGATTGAATTTTTTTTCATTGTTTTATTGGGGGCTCATACAACTCTTATCACAATCCATCCATACATCAATGTGTCAAGCACATTTGTACATGTTGCCCTCCTCATTCTCAAAACATTTGTTCTCCACTTAAGCCCCTGGTATCAGCTCCTCGTTTCACCCCCTCCCCGATTCCCCTGGATTGAATTTTTTCTGTAATTTTTAAACTATGAATTTCTTTATATGAAATCTTAGATAGATAAATCTATAGAGACAATAAATAGAGTAATAGTTTCTTGGGGTCATGGTAGAGGAGATTGGGAGCTAATAAGAATGAGCACACAATTGAAGAAATTGTTCTCAAATTGATTATGGAGGTGATTGCATGACTTTTGAATATATTTTAATCGGTCAGAGTCAAGATGGCATCCAGGCGCTCCTGTTGCCAGACCAGAAAATTAAGGGAATTGGGAGCGTGCACGCAGACCCCACCATGGTGCACCAAACCTTGAGAGCAACGTAACATTTGGAGCAACACATGAATGGAGTGGTCTGCAGGGCCAGCCCCAATCAGAGCCAAATTAATCCCCTCCCTAAAAGTATGTGATACAGAGGACAGCACTAAACCTACAGGTTGGGGAGAGGGGCCAGCCTGCGACGCCCACATGGAAGCAAACCAAGAAGGCAAGAGAGGACGACGTCCCTGCACGGAGTTGCTAAGGTACAGAGACAACAGCTGCAGACATCAAGGCCCCAGAGCACACCGCGACAGAGGACAATACTGGGGACACATCGTGGGGAGTGAGTCCAGTCTGAACCCCTCACAGCGGGGTCAACCAAGAGGAGAACATAACAGGTCAGCAACTGGAGCAAAGCCAAGCCACACAGCCCCTGAGGAGCCCCCAAATAGACTTTAGGCTAGGAGGGGCAGTTTCTGAAATCCCCCATGACCAGTGGGGAGACAGTCATAAAGGTCAGCAGACAGACCTGGAATTATCTATGCTTTTTTGTTTGTTTGGGGTTTTTTTGCTATATATATATAATTTTTCTATTTATTTTTATTCCATTTTTGTTTTCTTTTTGTATTGTCTACGTTATTGTTGGTTTTCCTGCCTATATAAGATAGGTATGGGAAGCAAGCCTGAGGAGAAAGCAATGGGACTGAAGAGGGTGACTTAGAGGGTGGAGGAGCCGAGGAAAGGGAGCGGTGTGAAAACAATGCCATAGACAAGGGAACAACTAGGGAATTAAAATCAACAATGAGGACGACGTAGAGATCCTGGGGGTGTTGGAGCAACAGCAATCTAGCTGAGAGGAGTTACTAAGAGGAAGAAGAAGGGTCAGGGTGATGGTGGGAAAGGAGGAAGATAAAAGGAAACAGAAGAAAGGTCTAGGAAGCAAAGCTATGGATAAAGGTATAAACATAGAGATATTAGCATATGTACATATATTTATATGGCAACACATAGAGGAAATGGACAGACTTTGGGCCTCTACTCAAGCCTTCCCTCAACGCAAGAACACTTTGTTTTAATAACTTGACATGCTATGATGCTCACTCTTTCAGCATGATTGTTGAAGACAAAATGGGTGCACAGCAGATGTGGTGAAGAAAGCTGATGTCTCCCAGCTATCAAAAGATATAGCACCTGGGGTCTTAAAGGCTTGAAGTTAATTAAGCAGCCATCTAGCAGAGAAGCAACAAGCCCACATGGAAGAAGCATGAGGTGTCAATGGGATCAGGTAACAGGCATCAGAAGACCCCCAAAGAAACAAACAAAAAACACATTGTTGAGAACAAAAGGGGTCGGAGCAAGACCCCCAACCCATCTGTAGACAATGCAACATCCCTTCACAGAAGAGTCACAAGGAAGGGATGAGTCAACCGGATGCAGTATAGCACCGATGAAATACACAATATTCTTCTGGTACCTTGAGGTTTCCTCACCCCCCACTATCGTGACCCCAACCCTGCCTTTCACTGTGGGCTAGGGCAGAGCATGTGCACAGGTACAGATAAGGGCTCACAACACATGGAATCCAGGTTAGATGAACCCCTCAGGAACAGAAATGGGAGTAACGATACCAGGACAGTAGGGGGGAGGTAGGGAAAACTCAGGGGAAGGGAGACCGGTCCGTGTAAGATATGAAACGAATAATACTTTGTAATTTATCAAGGGGTCACAAGGTGACGAGGAGGGGAGGGAGGGTAAAAAGAGGAGCTGATACCAAGGGCTCAAATAGAAAGTAATACTGAAAAAATAATGACGGCGACATGTGTACAAATATGCTTGAAAAAAATTGATGCATGCATGGTTCTAAGAGCTGTAAGAGCCCCCAATAAAATTATATATATATATATATATATATATATATATATAAAATTTGACTATATGGTAGGTGAATTGTATGTAAATGAAAAGGCTAAAAACGAGGCCTTTCAGAAGCAGGAAGAGGAGGATTTCATTACCAGCCAAGAGAGAGGAGCGGACCCTGTCCTGCACCCTGAGCCCCATGATCCCGACAGCTTTGACATCAGAGGTGTGGCAGCAGCTGAACCAGGAACCAGGACTGAGACAGAGCAGTCGACTTCACAGCCCACTGAGCAAGCAAAAGCTGAGTGCCTTCAGGCAGGAGGCTGGCGTGTGTAGTGAGGTGCCTCTGGGTACTTGCCTGGAGGAACTAAGTTTGCTGATCCCCTGAGGTAGAGTTGAGTGCTGTCAGGCTGAGGCTGCTGGCAGAGTAGTATGCTCTCTGGGCATTCTTTGGCAGCCCGCAGAGATATTTTCAATATTGCACAAGCACAGCACAGGCCAATGGGCCATGTGGCTTGGAGGTCAAAGGCCAGAGAGCAGCCTGCCTGCTGGCTCAGCTAAGCGTCTGACCTGCCTGAGTAATTGTATCCTGCGCATGTGTAACCTGATAACTTCCTTGATAAACCCAAGGATCCTGAGTAGGGCCGGTGAGTTCCGGATAACTAGTGAAATAAATCACTGAACCCAGCTGAGACGGAGGGAAAGCTGTGGGAGGGACAGTGGGTGTCAACATTGGCAGGGAGGTCAGAGGGCGGGGCATGTCTGACCTCAGCCTTATGGGAATCGGCCTTGTGTGATGCTGGTGTGGAGTTTGATTTCTCCTTCCCCCTTGGAAGAGGTGAGAGGTCAAGGTCATGTATGTCATGTCTTCTTTGCTCGCTGATGTTATCAGGAGGCACCGGTCCCTGGGAAAGGACATCATGCCTGGCAGAGTAGAGGTCATTGCTAAAGGGAAGACCCTCCATGAGCTGGACAGACACACGGTTGTAATGACAGCACGGAGTGTGAGGAGACTCAGGGCAGAGTCTTCTTCTGCGAAACACAGGGCCACTGTGCATGGGAACCAACTCCACAGCCCCCAAAAACAACAACAACTCTCTCTGGAGAGTCATTTGCCTTGCAAGCTCTTGGCCCTATGCATCTTGCTCCTATTATCAGTGCCTCGACGGTGTTTAACCCCAAGACATCCTCGCAACGATTATGTGCGTCTGATGCAATCCGCTCACAGACTTTTAATAACTCCCAGTGCTCCTCGGCAGCCTGGGCCCAGCTTTATTTCACGAATTACGCCGAAGTCCTGTCCCCTCAGGAAAGTCCCATCCCCGAAGGACAATCCCATATGTGGTCTTACTCTGAGAGAGGCCGAGAGAAGGACGGAGTTGCAGGAGGGCGGCCTCAATATGAAAGGTCCCAAGTTCCTGTCCCACCTCGCAGGTAGGTGATGCTCCTGGAAATCTCCGTCTTGTCTTGTCCATAGCAGGGATCGCTTCTCTTCCACCATCCGTGTCGCTTCCCCTCGAACTCTTCTCCTTGTAAACCAAGGCCGTGCTGAGCAGCACCAAGATGTTTGTCACCTCTTGCTTAATTTTTTTGGTCTCTAGTAGAAGACCCTTTTATTTTTATTTTTTTAACAATTTATTGGGGCTGATACAATTCTTTTCACAGTTCATACATATACATACATCAATTGTATAAAGCACATCCGTACAGTCTTTGCCCTAATCATTTTTTTCTCTTTTCTTCTTTTACATTTTATTAGGGACTCCAACAACTCTTACCACAATCCATACATATACATACATCAATTGTATAAAGCACATCCATACATTCCCCGCCCCAATCATTCTCAAGGCATTTGCTCTCCACTTAAGCCCCTTGCATCAGGTCCTCTTTTTTTCCCCCTCCCTCCCTCCCCTTTCCCCCCTCCCTCATATGCCCTTGGTAATTTATACCTCGTTATTTTGTCATATCTTGCCCTATTCGGGGTCTCCCTTCCCCCCTTCTCTGCTGTCCCTCTCCCAGGGAAGAGGTCACATGTGGCTCCTTGTAATCAGTTCCCCCTTTCCAACCCACTCACCCTCCACTCTCCCAGCATCATCCCTCACGCCCTTGGTCCTGAAGGTATCATCCACCCTGGATTCCCTGTACCTCCAACCCTCATATGCACCAGTGTACAGCCTCTGTCCTATCCAGCCCTGCAAGGTAGAATTCGGATCATGGTAGTTGGGGGGAGGAAGCATCCAGGATCTGGGGGAAAGCTGTGTTCTTCATCGATACTACCTCATACCCTAATTAACCCATCTCCTCTCCTAGGCCCCTCTATGAGGGGATCTCCAGTGGCCGACACTTGGGCCTTGGGTCTCCACTCTGCACTTCCCCCTTCATTTAATATAATATATATATATATATATACATATACACATATATACACATACATACACACACTTATATCTTTTTTTTTTTTTGCATGATGCCTTATACCTGGTCCCTTTGGCACCTTGTGATCGCACAGGCTGGTGTGCTTCTTCCATGTGGGCTTATTTGCTTCTGAGCGAGATGGCCGCTTGTTCACCGTCAAGCCTTTAAGACCCCAGACACTGTCTCTTTTGATAGCCGGGCACCATCAGCTTTAGAAGACCCTTTTCAAATGAAAAAAAAAATCGATTTGTAGTCAAGATGTGTGTGACAACCTATTTGCTATTTCAACGTTCTTCACGTGTCCATTTTAGTGACACTGTGTGCGCTCATGTTGTGCAAGTATCATTCTTACGCAATCCCACATAGCTTCATCGCCCTGAGACAGAAACTCCGCGTCCCCTCCGCCACGAGTCCCCTTCTCCCTCCTCCCCCTGTCCCTGGTAACCACGCATAAACTTAGGCCTGAGCTCTCGTGCCTATTCTAGACATTTCATACAAACAGAATCATAACGTATATGTCCTTTTGTGACTGGCGTATTTCCCTCAGCTATGTCCGTATATAAAATAGAAATATTTGGAAAGATGAAAGAATCCATCAAGCAGAGGTGAATCGCTATGAACAGTGTTAGCATTTAGCTACTAGAGCCCTTTCACCTTCTTCCTTTGAGTTTTATAATATATTTTAACAAAATGCTTTGTAAATTCCCTATTTAAAACAAAATCACTTCATGATACAGTAAAATTCTATAAGCTAAAACAAGTTTTAAGAGACACACCTTAGTTACTTAGTGACCTGTCACATAGAGGTACCATATTTTATTAAACCATTTTTTAAGGTTTTACATTTTTGTTGTTTCTGATTTATTAATATTATAACATTTAAGGATGTGGTGAGCCTCCTTAAACACGTTTTTAAAATAATTTGATTGTTTCCTTAAGACAAATTCAATAGAGAGGAATTAGTGGGATAGAGACTATAAATTATCTATGGGTCTGGTACATATTTTGAAATCATCTTCCAAAAAGCATACACCACCAGTGATATAGCCATTTCCTCAAAGTCTTCATAATGTTCAGCATTGTACGTGCAAAAAGGCTTTGTCAACGAGGGACTTTAAAAACACGAATGGACCCTATTGCTGTAGTGTTAGCTTACTGGATGGCTGCTCTGAATGGCTGTTCCACCGGTAATCAGAGGCCATGAACATTTTTCAAAGAGAAGTTTTGAAGCGTCAACTTGTCTTACATTTGGCAGCATTTTCCTCCATCACCGGGGCTTGCTCTCCGGTCACGTGTCTTTAGTTGCAAGAGGCGCGCAGAGAAGGGGGCAGGGCCGTTTACACCACAGAGGCCAGTTTCTAGCACCAGCTAAGAGGGTGACGTGGTACCTGGAACAGGTGTGATGAGGGTATGCTCTTCCTTTGGTTAACACTCTACCTGGTATATTAGAACTAGATCTTATATACAGCGAAGCCGCGTTTCTAGAGGATACGCTTCCCTCACACGTCCTTTTGCTTTCAAATTCTTTCCTCCCATCAGCCTGGATGGATGATTTATTCAAGCCAAATATTCGAACAGCACAGAAAACAAATGACAAAGCTAGAGTGTGTCTGAAGCTGGTAATCTCTCCTTTAATCTTGGAAATTTTTGTACATCCTCAAAGTAGAGAGATTATAATAAACCCTGGTGAACCCATCTCACACAGCTTACCAACTCTTTGCCTAGTTTGCTTCATCTACTCTCTTTTTAGAATGAAGTCACAGCTAAGATAGGAGGTCCTTGCTCCCACCTGCAGCCCCTTCGGGGCGCGTCTCTATGAAAGCAGGAAAGGTGTAAGGTGGTGGCCGTCTTAATAGAGATAAGGGCCATGAGACAAAATAATAAAGCTATGAGGTTGGCATTTTAGGAATTAGTGATCAGGTGGGAGAGTTGGGTTCAGGCATCCAAGGCTCTTTCAGAGAGGCCAAAGCCTGCTGTTTAAAGTACACCAATCAGACCTGGCCACCATGTGGTGGACAAAGCACGTAAAGTCAGCGTCTGCCAGGGTTGCACCCAGAAGTTGCTCCCCTCTTGCCTGGACTCGGGCTTCCTGCTCTGGTGGGTGAGGACGGGTCCATTCCACCCTTGCTTGCTCACTGCATTTCCCGCCACAGAGCAGCAACTGGAGGGGTTCTCCTTTGCCCACGGAGATAGTTCTCAAATGGTCCAGTGTCGGGGTGGTTCAGTGCCACCACAGAACAAAGGATGCCTCTCCACGAAGCATCCTTTTGCACTCAGATATTTGAGAATCTGAGCTTGGTCTCAAGGTAAACAGGCAGTGGTTTGAGGCCTGTAATCCCTTATACATTCTTTTAGAGATAACTGAGCTTTATCTCTGTCTATGGAAGTTGCGACAGAACTTCTGATATACATTCAGTTTGGTTCCCTTGAAGGAAAGAAAAAAAAAAAAAGAACACCGAGCTTCTGTTAAAAGTGATGGAAAATTTTGCTGGCCACCCTGCATGCTGGATGCAAACAATGTCACGGAATGGTCCATGAGAGGGATGCTGAAACGGCCATGTCTCGTTAGCATGTGTTTCTCACACACGCGTAGAGGCCTGCAGTGTCCTACCGCCATCCCTCTGTCCGTCCGTCAGGCGTAGCTCTCTGCGAGGTGGAGCCCCAGGGCGAATGTCCCTGAACTGTAGAGAAAACGACCCAGGACAAGTGTAACTCCATAGGATTGGTTCTCGCACCAAAGAACTCAGTTTATTTTTCAAGTGGGTGTCTTCTAGAACTTTCGTTTATGGAGCAAAGGGAGAAAACATGTTCTCCCCATCTTCTATTTTCTATGTTTTACAAACCCAATAGGTAGCGCACCAACGTCCTTTCAAAGGTCATCAGAAGGGGCGCCAGCGGCTCAGCGGTTGACACGCTTGGCTGCTAATCCAAAGCTCAGCGGCGGGAACTCACCAGCCGTTCCACGGGAGAAAACCGTGGCAGTCTGCTTTCCAAGAGATGGACACCTTTGGAAACCCCGCGGGACAGCTCGACGACTCAGCATCCCCCTCTTCCCCCCCCCCCCCCCCCCCCCGCCACTGAGTTTTCTTTCCAAAGACCATCAAGGAACATGTGTGTCTGAGTGACAGAACACCTGCGGCACGTGCTTGTCGGGAAGCAGGAGTCTCAGGGCATTCTGCACTTACCCTGGTGGCTTCGTTGTCCCTGTGGGCGACCTCATGACAACACATTCCACGTGAGAGGAGTGCACACTGGAAAACAGACGTGCTGACCAGCCCAGCTTTGCAACGGCCAAGATCACCTGCCGTTTTTCTCCAGTTTTCCTTCCAAATGGAAACAAGCCTTTCTTCTTATGGCTTCCCTCCGCAGTGAACCATCTGCAGGCCCTCACACCGTCACCGCAAGGAAGGACCTGTTTGTTTATCTGAAACCATGAGTCTCTCCCAAAGACGAAGGGTGCTCCAGAGACACAGGCACGTGAGAGCCTGTTTATTCATTTACGGCTTCACTTAACGAAATGTGTGGCGTGCTGGGACTCACAAGACTATGTACGACACACAGATAAATACGCACACACGGCAGGGATCCAACATGGAATCCGTGGGCAAGGACCAAAGTTCCAAAGGGGGGAAGACGACAGAGGATGGATGTCGATAGAGAGACCAGGAGCCGTGAAGACGAACACTTTCCTCAGCTCCGTCTTGGAAGTTACTCATCAATGACTTTAGTTAGCTAAAGCCTGATCCTTACAGGGAAAATTATTTGCTTTAATTGTTTCTGTTTTGCATGGTTTCTCTCTAGACATATGGGCGAAGCCCATGGAACCAAAGAACCTCACCCGAGTGTCCAAGTTTGTCCTTCTAGGGTTCTCCCAAACACAGGAGCTCCAGAAATTCCTGTTTCTGGTGTTTCTGTTTGTCTACGTCACCACTGTCGTGGGAAACCTCCTCATCATGGTCACAGTGACTTTTGACTCCCGACTCCACACACCCATGTATTTTCTGCTCCGAAACCTGGCTGTCATAGACCTCTGCTACTCCACCGTCACCTCCCCAAAGATGCTGGTTGACTTCTTTCGTGAACCCAAAACCATCTCCTACCAGGGCTGCATGGCTCAGATCTTTTTCTTCCACCTCTTGGGAGGTGGGACTGTCTTCTTCCTCTCAGTGATGGCCTACGACCGATACATAGCCATCTCCCGCCCCCTTCACTATGTCGCCATCATGAACACTCAGCTCTGCGTGGGGCTGGTGGTGGCTGCTTGGGTGGGAGGTTTCCTTCATTCCATTGTCCAACTGGCTCTTTTGCTCCCACTCCCATTCTGTGGCCCCAACGTGCTGGATAACTTCTATTGTGACATCCCACAAGTCCTGGGACTAGCCTGCACTGACACACCGCTCCTGGAGTTGCTTATGATTTCCAGCAGTGGGATGCTGGTCCTCATTTGGTCCATTCTCCTTCTGATTTCTTATACCATCATCCTGGTGATGCTGAGGGCGCACTCGGGGCAAGCAAGGAGGAAGGCAGCGTCCACCTGCACCACCCACATCACTGTGGTGTCCATGATTTTTATTCCCTGTATCTACATCTATGCTCGGCCTTTCACTCCCTTCCCCATGGACAAAGCCGTGTCCATCAGCCGCACGGTCATGACCCCCATGCTCAACCCCATGATCTACACCCTGAGGAACCAGGAGATGCAGACAGCCCTGAAGAGATTAGGCCGACACGTGGTGATTTGTAAAAGGGAGTGAACTTTAAATAGACGGAATTTGAGTGACACGTCTCTCTGAACTTTTGTTTTTCCATCTGGAAAAAAAAAGGAGGTAAGTCCATAGAGAAAATGAGCATGCACATAAAATGACTATGTATTGAGAACCTTACTTCTGTGTCAGGCACGTTCACACTTTTATCTCGTGACTCATCGGGCCATGCACAATATTGATCCAAAGCGAAGATCTTGATATTCTAGAACTGTTTTTTCCCTTTCTTACCCCCTTCCCTCCCAACAACCTTTCCACCCCAAAAATAAAATCACAAAACTGACGACGGATGCGTTATTATTTCAATCTAGCGACTCAGAAAGAAGTGACTTGCTCCACGGTGGACAGCAGGTGCATGGTAGAAACGGGCTCCTTTGCCTCCAACTTTAGAAAGGAGGTGTGGACGGGACTGGAAACTTAGGGGCTTCCACACCTGCAAGGGGAGAGTTAAGACCATCCCTGTGCTGGGGTGGATAAATGGTCACTGTTGAATCTCAGTTCCCGGACAGTCATCCTTACCCTGCTTCTCATGTCATTCCCCACCGTGATGCTTGGGATGAGAAACCACTTCACGCATCGTCCGGGCATTTCTCTCAGTGGAGCGTGCCCTTTGGACTTGCATGTTGTCGGCTAAATGCTCCTTGCGCCTTCGTCACATGATACAGTCTTCTGCACACGGTCTTCACATCCTTTGGATGCTAAGGCTAACGGCATAGCTTGCTTGGAGAACTGAGGTTCAAGATCTCAGGGCCGTGTCTGTTAGTGCTTCAGACTGAGTTCAGTCTCAAGTCTCGTGTGTGTTTTTGCCTTTTTCTTTCTTTGACGTCCCACCCGGGAGTGTGGGACCCTTGAGAGGAGCGGCTGTGCCTGATGGCTCTTCAAGTCTTCCTCTGAACTTTGCTGGACCCAGAGAGACAGCTCTACCTTCCCCACGTCGCACTCTTCTCCTGTCAAGCTCAGACTTGCTCTTTAGCTCACATCTATTTCTGGATGTTTACGTCCTGAGCGTCTTGGAGTGCGCATTGCTTTATAAAAGCTTCGGGCAGTGTGTTGCATCGGCCAGGGGTAGGAAGCTATTCCAGAAACTTTTTGTTCCACTTTCCTATCCACCATACCTCCCAGCAACCCGTTCCACGTCCATATTCCAAGTCGGAAGTTCTGGTTTCTCTCTAAGCCACCATGACAACTGGGAACTTTCACTTCCTTTCTTCTACTTCCCGGTATCCATTTTTACCTATTTCTCCCTATTCACAATGTGTTTTTAGAGTTAAGGGCATGGAGAATGGACATAGTGTCTTACTTAATCTGCTTTTTTTACCCTCTGCCATATTAAACTTCTTAAAAAACTGATGATAGTTTTCACATCCTCCAATTAGGTCTTCTCTATTCCTCCAATTGCTTAACACGTGACCCAGTTTCCTGATTCCACTACCCTGATCATCTCTTTTGTGTTTGCTCTCATATGACTATATCCCTCTTACAGGTGATGTTCCCCACCCGACTCCTTCCACGTCGCGGGTATGACTCTTTAGAAAACAATGATTATGTATCATCTTTGATATATGTATTAATAAAAATGTGTTTGGCTGCAAATAGCAAAATAACTAATCACAGTAATGCAGAGATTATTGTCTTCCTTAAAAATAATACAAGAGGATAATTCCAGGGCTGGTTCCTTCAGGAACTCAATACTTCTAGCTTCTGGCACGGCTGTCCTGAGAGTCATGGTCCTTCTCCTCATGATGACAACAGGGCTGCCAAAGCTTCAGGCATCATATCTTCAGAGTCATTTACTCGGCGAGGAAGAAGAGGAGAGGCTCTCCTATACGGCTCTCCAGAACATAATAAGAAACACACACACAAAGTGAAGGAAAACCTTGAAGGTGATCGATTGACAACGTGGCTGAGGAACTACGGGCTCAAGTATAACTGACCTTATTATGAATTTGGCACAAGACCAGGGAACATTTTGTTCTGTTGTGCACGGGTTGCTTCAAGCCGGAATGAACCTAACACCAGGCTTGCTCCGAGAAGCATTTCCGAAGACTTCCGTGACTCCCTCGCCAAACCGGATCATGTGTGAGAACAGAGAGGTGAATGGCAGGGTTTTTCAGTCCAGAGAGAATGGAGTGGGAATTTCAGTTAACAGGGTTGGCCTCATAGATAGAAGCCCCCTAGCAGCAGAGAAAGATAAGATTGGCCTGAGTAAAAATTCTTGTCAATGAGCAAAGTTTTTCATATACCCAGGTCATAAAATCCGCTGCTTAGAGCAGGCAGGCGGGGACTAGATAGAAGTTAAATGAACTCAGCGAAGGCCAAGGTCAACTGGAGAGAACATGTCCTGACCTCAGAGGAAGGCCAGCTCTTAGTCTCCTCCCCCACTCCAGTGCAGAATGCCGATGTGAAAGTCCTTATGAAAACAAAAAGAGAATTTTATTTTTCTATACTGACAATACCATGACTTAGATAAGGAAATTCTGAAAAACACCAAAGGGGAGGGGGGGGAAATCAAGCCTCGTGTTGCAGCTGTGAAGGATTCTATGGGGAAAATACTGAAGGACGCAGGATGTGTTAGAAGATGAAACGGATATCCAGAACCCCTGTGTACCCAACACACTTCACTGACATCCCTACCCCAGGGAGGCTGTTTCTGAGAACATGGTGGCCAGGGCAGGACACAGCCGGAGGGGCTTTTGTCGTGGAGACAGCAGTAGCTGGCTCGTGAACGGCATGGCGGTGGGGTCGGTCACACGTGCTGCCCTGCCACTTCCTTCCATTGTCGGAGTACAGCTGACTGGGGATGCCTTTCCAAGCCTCTCTGTATGGCTCTTCCACCGCATCCATGACCCGCAATCTATGTGCCCAAATCCGAATATGGGACATTCAGAGAGCTCTTTTTTTGTTTCTATTACAATGTTTTCAAGTACTTCTCTCTACAGTCACCTAGCCTGGCTGGTAATAATAGTGTTTCTGTAGGATTATTTTATGGATTGAATTATATCCCCCAATATGTGTAGGAAGCCAACCCTGAAACCTGTGCTTATTATCCCACCGGGGACTGGGTTTTCTATGCTATGCTAACAAGACAGTTAATGAGACTGGGATAGGGTCAGTCTTAAATCGATCCCGTCTACGATATAGAAGAGAGGACACAGTGAGTAAGCAGAGAATGACAGGAGAGATGCCAGGTCACATGGAAATCATCCAGGAGCAGAAATTCAAAGAGACAAGGACCTTTCTCCAGAGCCAGTCGAGATAGAAAGTCTGTCCTTAAAGCCAGCACCCGGAAACCAATCACACGGAACATATAATTTTCCTTAAGTCAAAACAAATAAACAAAGAATTAGCTGACATTCAACGGCTCCAGGAGATATTACATGATGAAGAACCAACAGTACTCATGAAGAAGTCCAAGCTGCCCTGAGAGCCATTGATGACTAACAAAGCTCACCATTGTTGGGTTGATTTGGACTCAGAATTGACCCTAAAGTATAAAGCAGAACTGCACCATAGGGTTTCCAAAATGATAAAAAAAAATTTTCAAAACTGTGACTCTGTATCGACTTGGGCAGAGTGGCTGATGAGTGTGAACTGCGACATTAGCAGTGCAGTGTTTAACCCGCATGAGAAACACGACTCCAGGAATTGATGAAACACTAATTGAGATATTTCAACCGATGCATACCAGTCTGGAAGCGCTCACTTTTCTACACCCCAAATCTGATAGATACTCGGATGATTGCTAATCCCACAGCCCCCAGATCTCCAAACCCTGCAGTGTCCTTGGTGCTTTGGGCTCCCAACGCCAACCTCTCAGAAGATATGCTTTTGAGACATTTAGAAACTTTTTAAACAACTCCCATTCCTCCTGGCTCCCAGTGGGAATCAGCCCAGCTCTGCTTCTTGAGCCCAGTCCAATAGCCTCTCCCTGTGGAGAGTCCCTTTCTCCAGGGTCCCACCCAGGAGAGGGCACTGAGGTTTGGGCAGGGGCTGGAAGGCTGCCGAGCTGAGGAGAAAGGAGCTCCCAAAAGACACAAGACTTGAAGTCTTTCTCATCGGGGCTACAGGAAGGTGAGAGACCCGGGGCCTCCTCATCTGCAGAGCGGCCCCCTGTCAGAAGGACCGCGCAACATCTGCTGGAGCTTGGGAGAAATACAAGATGGACTAGACTTGCTGGTAGTCGGCTGACTGTGAGGAGAACGTCAGGGAGTCCTAGCCGGGGGAATGTGGTGTTGAAAGCAGCTGCTTCACGGGGCATGTAACAGGCAGCTTTATACCATAGACACAGAACTTGCCTTAGGATTTGGAGGCAAAGGAGAAGCAAACTCCTTCCAGAATTCTCCACTGCGCAAAGGTAACATAATTATCTACTTCATACATTAAATTAGCAAACGTGTTTTTGAGCAATTGCTAAATCCAAGTTAGGACCCTCGGTTCTTCTCCTAAAGTATTGGGTGGCGGGCATATTGCTTAAAAAGGGAGGGAGACTACATTGTGTTGCCTCAGAGAACACGCTGAGGGAGACTGCCCCAGAGTCCCCAAACTACAGCCCGCGGGCCACATGTGGCCCGCCCAGGACATTTATCCAGGCCGCCGGGTGTTTTTGCCCCATTTTGTTTTTACTTCAAAATAAGATAAATGATAGCCTACCGGACACCCCTTACTGATGGCTTGTAGGGAGGAGATGAACCAGGCAGAGTGCAGGGTAGCAACGATGAAACATAACTTTCCTCTAGTCCTTAAATGATCCCCGCCCCCCACCATCATGATCCCAATTCTACCTTACAAATCTGGCCAGACCAGAGGATGTACATAGGTACAGAGAGCAACTGGAAACCCAGGAAACCCAGGACAGATGACTCCTCCGGGACCAGTGGTGAGAGTGGCGATGCCTGGAGGGTGGAGAGAATGTGGGGTAGAAAGGGGGACCTGATTATAAGAATCTACATATAGCCTCTTCCCTGGGGGAGGGATAGCAGAGAAGAAGGTGGGGGGAGATGTCCGACAGTATAATATATGACAAAATAATAATTTATGAATGATGAAGGGTTCATGAGGTAGGGGGAGTGGGGAGGGAGGGGGAAAATGAGCAGCAGATATTAAGGGGTCAAGTAGAAGGCATGTGTTTTGAGAATGATGATGGCAACAAATGTACATATGTTCTTGACACAATGGATGGATGTATGGATTGTGATAAGAATTGTATGAGCACCCAATAAAATGAGTTTTAAAAAAGGTATGTGCAGTGTGCATAGGAATTTGCTCATAGTTTTTGTTTTTTTTAACTATAGTCCGGCCCTCCAACGGGTCTGAGGGACAGTGAATTGCTCCCCTGTTTAAAAAGTTTGAGGATCCCTGCTCTACCCTGTTTGTATCCACAAAGTATTTGATTTGGCTCCAAAGGAGCCTTAAACATCAGGCACTAGAAGACGCTAAGCAGGGAAGACACCTGCTTGGGTCTGAATTTAGAAAAGTCTCCTAGGCAACAGGATGGAACCGACTGGAGAGGAAGCAAATGGAAGCAGACTGCTAGAGCGGAAGGGTATCTATTCAATAACCAAGTGAATGGCCCAGATGAGAAAGGCGAAGAGTTTAAGGCAGGGCAGGGGGTGGGAGGCAATTTGTCCCCTTGCCCAGTCATGAGTATGTCTCTCCCTCCATCTCCTCTGCCATCCGTAGTTCCGTCCTCTCCTCCCACTTTTCGTCCCCCACGCCTTCACTTGCTCTATGCCTCTTTCTGCCTTCCTATAAATCACCTCCATCCACTTCCTTTCATGATCTCCCTTTCTCTTCTTCCCTCGGAACATTGCCTAAAGTGGCTAGCCCTTTCAGAGAAACTCCCAGAATCCAACCTCCATCATCCCTTTCTTAATCGACTGAATCCTCTTCCCTCTCGCCTTAACAAACCTACCACACGCACCCTGACTTCATCCAGTAAGGAGACCCCTATGTTGGAGAGGCCAACTGGAAGGCTCGGTGTCCAGTGTTGTCCAGAGGCTCATTTACACGGCCTTGCCCACCCTATAATAGTCACGTCCCTAGAAACCCACACCTTGGACTTATGGAGTACGAGGGTGTGCACTGTGCAATTGTAAATCCAGACCTCGGCCATTTCAGAGTTTGAATTGTGTGGAGAAAAACACAACCATCGAATCAGGCAAAGTTCATCAACATTACAATTGCTGTTTGGAAAATTATTTGGTACAACATTTATTGGAAATTTGAAGAAAAAGATGTGTTTAGATTAGGAGACTTCAGAGGGATGAGCTAAAAACCGTTGTATATTTCACTCTCTTCTAGCCTCGCTCCATAAAGAAAGCCATGGTATGTCCACCTTATGGATGTTGACGCCGAGACCCCGAGGGATTACGTATTTACTCAAGGCCAACTAGCTGGAAGTGGAAGACCCTGTCTGAGTCCAGATCTATTGTCTGGACTCCAGCATCTTCCCACTACCTTACACGGACTTCATAGGATTGGTGGAGGATTCTGGATTCTTAGGATTCTGGGTGACTGGCTTGTAAACTGCCTAGAGGAGGGTCCTTAATTCGTCCCTAGCATTGAGATCTGTCCATGAGGACGCACATGGACAGGGTCTATACACTGAAAGGGCAAGTAGGGACTTCGTGCCGCTATGAGTGTGGCTTGTTTTCTGTAGATGGATGGGGAACATAGCATGGATCCAGAGAACCTCACGTGCGTCTCAGAATTTGTCTTCCTGGGTCTCTCCCAGACTCAGGAGCTCCAGCATTTTCTGTTTCTGGTGTTCCTGTTTGTCTACACCACAACTGTCGTGGGAAACCTCCTCATCGTGGTCACCGTGACCTCTGACACCCGGCTCCACACACCCATGTACTTCCTGCTCCGAAACCTGGCTATCTTAGACCTCAGCTTCTCCTCAGTCACTGCCCCCAAGATGCTGGTCGACCTCCTTTCTGAGAGCAAGACCATCTCCTACCAGGGCTGCATGGCTCAGCTCTTCTTCTTCCACTTCCTGGGAGGTGCTATGGTCTTCTTCCTCTCGGTGATGGCCTATGACCGCCTCGTTGCCATCTCCCGGCCTCTCCACTATGTCACCATCATGAACACTAAGCTCTGTGTGGGGCTGGTGGTGACCGCCTGGATTGTAGGCTTCGTTCATTCCATCTCCCAGCTTGTGCTGATGCTCCCACTTCCGTTCTGTGGTCCCAATGTGCTGGATAACTTCTACTGTGATGTCCCTCAAGTACTGAGACTCGCCTGCACGGACACGTCTGTCTTGGAGTTCCTCATGATCTCCAACAGTGGGGTGCTGGATGCCATCTGGTTCTTTCTCCTCCTGATCTCCTACTTGATCATCCTGGTGATGCTGAGGTCCCACTCAGGGGAGGCAAGGAGGAAGGCAGCCTCCACCTGCACCACCCATATCATTGTGGTGTCTATGATCTTCATCCCAAGTATTTACCTCTATGCACGTCCCTTCACCCCATTTTCCATGGACAAGGCCGTGTCCATCAGCCACACGGTCATGACCCCCATGCTCAACCCCATGATCTACACCCTGAGGAACCAAGAGATGCAGGGAGCAGTGAAGAGATTAGGGAAGCGCTGGCTGGTTTGTAAAAAGGAATGACAATGGGTGTGTTACTTTTCATTGGCTTTACTTTGCTATGTGGAAAGCGGAGGAAATGACTGTCCTCCCTCTTCATAGCTTTAGTATTGTGAACCTGCTTAGAGGTCTGAAGGCATTTTGGGCAAGATTTCCAGTGAAGTTTGAACACTACCATGATAATAATGTGGAAATGGAAAACATTTTGTTATATAAATACTTATCACAACAAGCAAAACCACCACCCTTGGGAATAAATGTTCACATGACCCCGGAAGCTACCCCTCTGCCTCCTCTTCCACCCTGAGGTCGTTCTCACGGGATCTGGTGAGTGCTCCATTGTCCATTGGGTAGGGTACAGGGTCTTCTGTCCATTTGTAAGTTGTTGCCGCTGCTCTTCGGTGTTAATTTTAATGTGTTTAGCTTTATCAATCTTTTATTTTATTAAAAATACATTTTGGTTGCTTGCTTCGGTGGCACATATATTAAAAAACTCATTTTGGAGTTTCATTTTTATAAAATGATTTCTTACAGAGGAGGAAGCTATTCTTCTACATCGTTCATTTATTGGAGACTTCATTTGGAAACAATATCAAACTTACAGAAAGATTTAGTAATTTATCTAAAAACATCCCCCCCCCAGGAGTGTTTGCGAGTAACTTGTCAAGCTGATGTTTTACCATTCTGTAATACTTCAGTGCGTGTGGACTATACTTTCCTATGTGTCTGCCGTATCATTGTCAAAATCAATATAATAGCAATCAATATCTTATTACCATAAAGTCCTCAGACCCCATTCAGGTTTTGCCAAATGTCTCAGTGTTTTATAGAAAGATGACATAGCTTTGAATCACATGTTCTGTTTAGTCTTTATGTCCTTTTAGATGGGCCTGGAAGAGCTTCTCCTTGACGTTGGTAACCTTGGCACTTTCAAAGACGAAGGCTGAGTATTTCATAGAATGTCCCTCAATTTGAGTTTGGCTGACGTTTTCGGATGTTACATTTGTTATATCTTTTCAGGAGTGTCACAGAAGCCAGGCTGTGTTCTCCCGGTTGCATCCTCCGTGGTGTGCATAATTTGCTGTGCTTCATTATGATGTTGCTTACTTCGATGCTCTACCGCAGTGGTCATTAATAAATGCTTGAGGAGGAGGTACTTTAAAACTGTCAATATCTGGTACCTTACCAAATGGTCACTGTATCCCTTTATTTATTTCTATCTATATAGACTTAGATTTTCCTCTTTTGTTTATTGAGTTATAAACCATTATGATCATTATTCATTTTGATACTCAATATTTAAATTTTGCCACTGGAGTATCCTCAAACTGGCGTCAAGCTTCTCTTCACTCCTTAAGTACGTTGTCACTTTCTGCCATAAGATGATGTCCAGGTTTATCTTGTACATACCCCTCTAAATAGCCCTGGTTCTTTTGAGTGCACTGTGCTCCCTAGAAGCCACCATCTTGGTACTGGGTGTGTCAAAAGCTGCTACTTGTGGTGTGCACACTGCCACAGAGCATACGTACACATACAAGATACTTTAAGAGCAATATTTTTTGATGATCTGCATAAGCATTGAACAGCCCGTGTGTACACTGGCTGGGTCACTTATTCGTAGACTTTAAAACACACGGTGTGATGTGAAACATCTCCACTGGAGCGGTGCGCCTCCCCAGTAAATTGTGTGCCACGGGAAAGAGGGCCTCTCGTGGTTTGTGCATACGGTTCATCATGTTTCGTTAAGACTGTAAGCCCTGGCCAACACCAGGGGCCCATACGAAGCACCAGCAGTGCTACTGGAGGGCTTCCTGGAAGCAGAGAGAAGTCGTGACAGGACAATAAGCAATTGAGTTGCTTGACATGATGGAGATCTGAAGCTGAGCTTGTTGGCCACTTCAAGGTAAGTGAACCCAGCATAGGGACCATGGTAAGCAGGAAAAGATTTAGGAAGCCGTCCCTGCAGCTATGTAGCAGGTGCAAAAACCTTGCGCATTTTGTGAAACAGCTTTTGATCTCCTATCAGAAATGCAACTTTTATGTAGTCGAGGTAGATCATACATATAACTACAAAGTAGGTTTTAGTGGACTGTTGGTGTCAATGGTGAGGCTTCTGGTCAACAATAAGCCATGAGTAGTTAAGTTTGGGGGGATTTGAAAGTTATACTCAGAGTTTGGACTGCACCAGTCGGAGGAAGAATCTTCCTAACCCTACACTGTTCAAGGGGCAACTGTCTGGTCACACATGCATGGGTTTACACAAGAAGTGTCTAAACACGTCTCTGCGATCTGTGGATGGCTCTGGGCAAGTTCTCCTAGTAATACACTTGTATCGGTCTCATTAAGAGTTCTTAAAATGAAGGTCCAATCAAAACAGAAACTTCCTAGGGGAATCTGCTGGATCAGTTACATTCAAAGCAGAGTGGCCAGCTCAGAAGGTGATGTTTCGGGGCATTCCTAAAGGATAGGTTTTCTCACAGGGCACAGGATGACCATGGGGACTCATCAGGAAGAAATTGGAAGAATATGGATAAGTACAGAGGTGAGCAATAGGCCAGGAACGTGGTGCTCAGAACATTTCTTCAATCCAGACAGTGCACCTGTTCATTCTTTGAGTGTTTTGGGGGGCGGTTATCCCTGATCTTACCCATTCAGACTTCTTTTTGTTCCCCAAACTCAAAATCCATGGACACGTTTCCTGGTTCATGACCCTGGAGGATGCTCACACTGCGGGCAGGCACAGTTTTTGCAGAGTGCACATTTCTTTTGGGAAGAAAGGGAGATACCCCTCTCCAGGGTGTATAGAACTAGATGCAGGATATGCCCGAAACAATAGTAGCTTCACAATTTGAAATGTTGGCTGATAAAGGTGCAGTGAGGATCTTACTCCAGTATATATTAGATATTCCCATTATATACTTACTGAATGGACCTCCCTGTCTGCCTCTCATCTCCATGGCAGCATCATAGCTGCCTCTATTCCTTCCCCAGATACCTTCCTGTGGCTTTGACATCTCACTCTGGGCTGCCACCCTCCTTATCCCATTCATGCTCTGACACCCTACATTAGGACATGCCTGATGTGGATACCCTTCCCACCCTCCCCGAGGCTTCTCTCCTCATGCCAGGCTACACCTCTGTGTGAAGCTCTTCTTGCTCCCCAGATGCGCCACCCCCATCTGGGGATGCTCTCTTCACCTCTCTCTGTCACCCATAATAGGCATCTCTCAGGAAGGGGCAGTCTATCTTTAACCACCGTGGGTTCCCCTATCCCATGTACACCATAGTCATACTAAGTTTTTGTTTTATATTAAGAGAAGATTTCCTGAACTTTATCATCCAGTCCCTCTATTAAAATATCCAGGTTCTTAAACAACTTTTAATTTTAAAGAGTTCTTTCCAATCCACACATACATCAACTGTGTAAAGAACATCCGTACATTCATTGCCCTCACCATTCTCAAAACATTTGCTCTCCACTTAAGTCCCTGGCATCAGCTCCTCATTTTCTTCCCTCTCTCCCTCCTCCCTCATAAACCCTTGATAATTTATAAATTATTATTTTGTCATATATTACACTGTGCTGTATGACCCCCTAATAAAATGACTTTTAAAAAAATACATTGGTCTCCTTGATCACAATGAAAATCATCTATATTTGCACATTAAAACAAAGTTAAAAAAAGAAAGTTCTTTCTTGCTCTTTATTTTTCTAAACATTTACTTTCTATTTGAGCCCTTGGTATCAGCTGATCTTTCTTCCCTCATCACCCCCTTGATAAATTATAAATTATTATTATTATTTTCATATCTTATACTGACCGCTGTCTCTCTTCACCCACATTTCTGTTGTTCATCCCCCTGGGGGTGGGGGTGAGGTTAGATGCTTTTAATTCTTGACTGCACCTAGTAAACTTGGCCATATAAGTATTTTAAAAGTTTTTCTTTAAAAAAAAAATGAGGGAGCTTTTCTTTTCCACCAGCACACACCATCGTCCCCCAATAGTTCTGTTTTGTTACAAAGAACTCTCATTTGAAGAGTATATTGCTTTGGGAATATTTCAGAACTTCTTTCCTCTAATAAAATAAATGGAAACAAATTATTTATTACATAAATGTCTCTGTGGATTCTTTTGGAAACTAAATGCAATACCGTACAGTATAATTTTTACCTATTTGCCCCACAGTAAAAACTGTCCTGAAAAATATGATGAGAACAGCCTGTGAGTTTACAGTTAATAGAATTGCCTTACTGCAAGCATGATTTTTGTCATATATCCAAATAAACCACATGGGATATTAATCAGTATATGTTGACTGACTCGTGGGCATGAGGCAGGGCTGAGCTTCTACCTCCTCCTTTTTTCCTTCTCCTCCATAACTAGAGGTAACGAATGTAAGTTAGATTCAGGAGAAATCACTCTCTGCAAACGCTTGCAATTTAGGTAAAGTCGTTGACTAGAGTTGCCAAAGAAATTCTATGATATGAAACCTGTATCATCAATTCAAAAGTTACCCATGGAGGGGAGTCAAGGTGGCTTCCAGGTAGAATCACCTGCCTGGTGCTCCTGTTGTTAGATCTGAAAATTAGGAGGTAAAGATGCAAATATTGAGAGTCTGGGTGCTAAAAATAGATTTAGTGTACTAGAGTCTGGTTCAAACCTCCCCCTGTGATTTTTCACCCATGGAGTGATTCAAGAACTCACTGAAACATGCTAAATTCACTGCATCTGTCCTCAGGCTCCGCTAATCCCTCACCAGATCCAGTGGGACAGTGTCCACCACTCCAAGATAAGCTAAACCCAATATATGAGACTTGAAGCAATTTCCCCAAACTGCTGTCTAAAGGTACTCAAATCCCAGACTCACAGAGAGCCTCTGAAAACTAGTCACAAGACTTCACCCCGGAGTTCCTCTCTCTGCTATCCACCTTGCTCTTGCATTCTCCCTCCCCAACCAGGAACAAAATGACTACATCAGCAATCCCCTTTCTCTCTCTCCCCAGCTCCTCACCTGCAAGGTGGGTAATGATAGACAATTAGTCACTAATTTTCAGCAATTGAGGAGCCCCTGGAATATTTACCTATGAAGTAGCTGTGCAGAAGAACCAGGAGTGAAACAGGAGTGCATCTGGGGGAGAATTCAGATTCAGTTAGCCCAAAACCCACTCGGATAATCTTGTCCCCCTTCCCTGGGGGACATAGCCCTGGGCAGCACAGCCCTGATACCAGGGAACACCACAAGCCCATTATAAAAAGAAAAAAATGTATGTAACTATATATGTTTATACGTATATATAAATGCTTACAATTTCAGGCTATGTTCCATTGCTTAACTTTTAATGTGAGCCAGAAACCAGGTCTTGGTCTATTAGCATGATATTGACATAACAAGACAGGCAGAACTCTGATCCCCAGAGCACAGTCTAGGATTCTAACATAAAGCAGGAAAGGCCTTGGGGCTGAAAACCATAGCCCAAGCCCAAAACTAGCTCTACCAGATTGGGACTCCACAGAGAATCTTTAAAAGGCAGAAAATTGTGGCCAGCCAGTCCAAACCATACGCATTCCCAAACTGCAGGCTCTCCCTGACCTGGCCCAGTGGCATACCTACAGTCACCTCAACAGCCTCAGCCCTCCCTCCAAGGACCCCTACCACCTCTGGCCACTGAGTTGCCGGGGCACTTCACCTACAGAGCAGCCCGACCTACTACCATAGCAGGCTGCTGGTGGTCCATAAATACACTCTTACCAGTAACACAGAGAAACTGCTCAGGGTTCCTCAATCTTCTGGGAACATGGCACCCAGTTCTTTCAAAATAACGTGCATGTAGCAACATACCTCCAACACCCTCAATGAGAAAACAAGAAAAACAAATTCAACGGTGAAAGAAATCCTAGCCCTAATAAAGCTCATAGAAGAAACAGATGTTGATCTGCAACAAAAAGAAATCTTCAGAATGCTGCTTGGAGTAATACAGGAAATGAGGGAAGCAACGCAGAATAAGGACACAGTGATAGAGGCGACGAAGTCCATGATAGGGGGGATGAAGTCCACGCATCAAAGGGAAATGCAAGAATAGATGAGGTAACAGAAGCAAAACACAGGATAACGGGAATCACCAACAGACTAGAAGAGGTAGAGAATCGTAACAGTGATCTATACGACAATCAGGCAGACTTCAACAAATGGGAAAAAGAGTCAAACAAGAGAATCAACGAGGCAGAAGATAACCTGAGATCAATGACAAATGCTTTGAAGAAGAAGAATATTTGAATAATTTGTCTTATAGAATAGGACACCATGAAGAAGTCTGCAGCTAAATTAAAAGGGAATTCCTGGAAGTAAACTTCCCCACCTTAAAGAATCTGAATCAGACATTCATACAGGACGCAGAGAGGACACCAATTAGACTAACCCCCAGGAAGAACTCACCAAGGAATATAATAGATAAATTATCCAACTTCGAGGAAAAAGAGAAAACTTTTAAAACAGCAAGAGGAAAAAAGGTGGTCATATACAATGGTGCACAGATAAGAATATGCTCAGACCTATGAGCATATATCATAAAAAGGAGGAAAGAGTAGGGTAACATCTTCCAAAAGTTGAAAGGAAAAAATGCCAACCCGAAAATCCTCTACCCTGCCAAACTATCTATTAAAATACACAGTGAGGTAAGAGTCTTCCAGACAAAGAAAAACCCAAAGAATATGCCATAAGACACCCAACCCTGCGGAAAATCCTTGCCGACTCACTGTGGTCAGAAGACCAACACCCACCAACCACAAGCTGGAGACCACTATACAACTCAACTCCATCCTAACGTCAACACACTGAAAACAATTACCAAGGTAACATTTCCTCAGAGGGAAAAGGAGCCAAGAATTAAGCCCCCATATAAACACAGTGCACTGGGAGATAGGGAGATAGGAAAATACCCAACATAAAAGGCATGAGATGACAGCAATGAATCCACCGATGGCGGTAATAACTCTGAATGTCAAGTCTGAACTCACCCATTAAAAGACAAAGGTTATAAAATATTTATACACAATGATAGGGATATAGATCTATGTACTTATATCTATATGTTAAGATTTAAGGTTGCAGATGGACATTGGGCCTCGACTTAAGTACTCCCTCAATGCAAGAATACTTTCTTCTACTAAATTGGCATTCTATGATGATCACCTTCCCAACATAATCGCTGAAGACAAAGCGGGTGAACAAGCAAATGTGGTGAAGAAAGCTGATGGTGCCTGGCTATCAAAAGATGTAGCATCTGGGGTCTTAAAAACTTGAAGACAAACAAGTGGCCATCTAGCTGAAAAGCAACAAAGCCCACATGGAAGAAGCACACCAGCCTGTGTGATCACGATGTGTCGATGGGATCAGGTATCAGGCATCAAAGACCCAGAACAAAAAAAAATCATACCAATGTGAATGAGGGGTGCACGAAGTGGACAACCAAAGCCAATCTGTACACAATTGGACATTCCCTTACAGAAGGGTTACAAGGAAGAGACAAGCCCATCAAGGTGAAGTATAGCACTGATGAAACATACAACTTTCCTCTAGTTCTTTAATGCTTCCTCCCCTTAACGATCATGAACTCAATTCTACCTTAAAAACCTGACTAGACCACAGCATGTACACAGGTACAGACAAGAGCTTCCAATACAGAGAATCCAGGACAGACAAACTCCTCAGGACCAATAATGAGAATATAGATACCAGGAGGGTAAGGTGGGGGTAGAAAATGGGGATTGGTCACAATGATCTACATATAACCCCTTCCTAAGGAGATAGACAACAGAAATGTGTGTGAATGAAGACAGTGGTCAGCGTAAGACATGGCGGGGGTGGGGGTGGGGGGATTATAGATTTATAAATTATCAAGAGTTCATGAGGGAGGGAGGGAGGGGAGGGGGAGCTGATATCAAGGGCTCAAGTAAAAAGAAACTGCTTTGAAAATGATGATGGCAACATATGTACAAATATTCTTGATACAATGGATGTATGTATGGATTGTGATAAGAGCTCTAAGAGCCCTCAATAAAATGATTTTTTTTTAAAGACAAAGATTAGCAGACTGCCTCAGAAAACAGCCCATTGATCTATTGCCGGCAAGAAACACATCTTAAGCTCACAGACAAAAATAGACTAAGAATAAAAGGCTGGCAGAAAATATACCAGGCAAACGGCAACTTAAAGCAGGGGTTGCAATCCTAATCCCCAATAAAATTGAACTCAAGGTGTGAATCATAACAAGAGACAAGGATGGACTTTATATAATGTTCAAAGGTTCAGTAAACCAGGAACCAGTAAGAATAATAAATATATACGTACCTAAGGAGAGACCCAAATTTAATCAAATTATTTAAAAGATAAAAAAGAAATCACAGACTCAACAATCATAGCAAGTGACTTTAATACACTGATATCAGAGAAAGATAGATCAATGGGAAAGAAACTCAGCAAGGAGTACAGAGCTAAACACTATAATTGGGTGAATAGACCTGTTGGACAAATATAGAGCTCTCCATCCAAATGCAAAAAAAAATTCACATTCAAGTGTGCCTGGATCATTTCTGAAAAGCAACCACATGCAAGAACACAAGTCAAGCCTGAGTAAATTCAAACACACAGAGATCGCTCAGACATTCCTCTTGAACCACCATGCTATAAAGCTGGAGATCAACAAAAAAGACAAACAGAAAAACAAGGGCAAACAACTGGAGGATGAATAACGATCTTCTGTGACATGAATGGGTACTGGTCCAGATTAGAGAGGAAATTAGGACGTTTCTAGAAACTAATGAGAATGAGAATATAATGTACCAAAACTTATGGGATACAGCAAAGGCAGTTATCAGAGGCAGCATGATAGCAAGTAATGCATATATGAAAAAGTAAAAGCGACTTATGACTGATATGCTATCACAAAACCTCCAGCAATTAGAACAGGTCAACAGAACCCCTCCAATAGCAAAGGAAAGAAATCATAAATCAGGGAAACGTTAAACAAGTAGGAAGACAAAAGAATGCACAAAATTAATGTAGCAAAAAAGCTAGTTCTTTGAAAGGATCAACAGAATCAATAGTCCACTGGCAAACCTAACCAAGGAAAGGAAAAAGCAATCATCAATAGCTAGGGTGAGGGATGAAATGTTGGAAATCACAACCGACTTCAACGAGATTAAAAGGATAATCGCAAAGTACTATGAAAGTCTGTATTCTAATAAAGTTAACAACGTGGAAGACATGGGAAAATACCTTGAAAAACAATCCCTCCTTAGATGATCCCAAATAAAGGTCAAGAACCTCAACAGACACACAGCAAAAGAAGAAATAGAAACGAAAGAAAGATGAATTAGATATTGTTATCAAGAAACTACCAATGAAAAAAATCTCCTGACCCACCCGGCTTCACAGCATTCTACCTAACATTCAGGGAAGAGCTGACACCAACTCGCCACAAATTATTCCAGAGTAGAGAAAAATATGGCAACCTCCCAAACTCATTCTATGAACTAGTGTAACTTTGATACCCAAACAGGGCAAGAACCCCCCACAGGAATACAGAACTACAGATCGATATCTCTAATGAACAGATGGAAAAATCCTTAAGAAAATATTGTACAATAGAATTCAAAAGTATATAAAACGCTATCATTCACCATGATCAGGTGGGATTCATTCGAGGGATGCAGGAATGGAATGGTTTAACATCCAAAAGTCCATTAATATTATTCACCACACTGATAAGAAAAAGGATAAGACAAACATGATAATAGTGATAGATACAGAAAAAGCATCTGACAGCATCTAACACCCGTTCCTAATTAAGACACTCAAGTAGATAGGAACAAAAGAGGAATTCCTCAAGTTAATATAAACCATTTATGAAAAACCAATGGCCAACAAAGAAAAGACGAAAACAATCCCACTGAAAAGGGGACCAGACAAGGATGTCCCTCAGGCCCACTTCTTTTCAACATAGTATTGGAGGTCCTAGCTAACAACATAAGGCAGCAGAAGAACAGTAAAGGCATGCGACTGGGAGAGGACAAGTGATCTTCAACAAGTGATCTTCAAGCATCGAATGGGAGGTGGATGCCGTCTTTCACAAGTGGTGCTGAAAACAATGGATATCCACCTGTAGAAAAATGAAACAAGACCCTTACCTCACTCCATGCATGAGAACAAACTCAAGATGGACCACTAACCTAGAAGAAAACCCTAAACTATCAGGACCATCGATGAAGGAATAGGGACAAACCTAAGAACCTTGGCTCAGGGAATACATAGGCTAACAGATGAAGCTAAAATCAACAAGTGGGATATACTAAGGATAAAACACCTTTGTGCGTTGAAAGACTTCACCAAGAGAGTAACAAGAGGACCCACAGACTGTGAGAGAATTTTTAGCAATGACACAACAGACAAAGGACTTATTACTAAAATCCACAATACCCTCCTAGCCTGCCATAAGAGGAGAACAGTTAACCCCCTGAGGAAGTGGGCAAAAGACCCGCAATGAAGTTTCACTAGGGAGGACACCTGAATGGTCAATAAACATGAGAAATTGCTCTCAATCAGAGAAATGCAAACTATGAGTTATTTGTGAGAAACAACTACGAGATATCATCTAACACCCTAAGGATAGCTCAAATCAGAAAAGCAGAGAGCAATAAATGTGAGATAGGAACTCTCCTCCACTGCTGGTGGTAGTGTAGATATGTACAACCACCGTGAAAGCCATCTGGTGCTATGTGAAACAAATGGAACTTGAGTTACCTATGACTCAGCAATCCCTCTACTGGGCACATGCCCAGAAGAGGTCAGAAATAGACCAACCCCAGGTATAAAAATTATTATTATTATTGTGGCACAAATCACAAGCATAAAGAATTGGAAACAACTTAAATTTCCATCAATAGACGAGTGGATTAGAAACTTCTGGCACACACACACAATGGACTACTGCGCATCACTAAAAAGCACTGATGATTGCAGGAAGCATATAGTCTCATGGGAAGAGTTGGAGGATATTGTGCAAGGTGAAGTTCGACAACTGCAAAAGGACAAGTACAACGTGAGTACACTGAGGCAAGTTTAATCAACCCGGGAAAGAAGAAAAGCCACTTATCTCACACTTTACAGAGTGAGGTATGGGCAATTGGGCAGGGGACAGACCAAACCCAAGGCTATACACAGCATTCCAATACAAAGAAGGGGAAAAGGATGGGGGGAGGAGAAGAGAGAGAAAAAAAGAGGGAGACGAGGACACTGGGGGGGGGGGCAGGGCACTGATCCACCCAGGGGGAGGGTATCATTTATGCCTCCACAGAAATAGGAGTGGGCTTGCAGACCCCACTACAGCACACCAAACCTTGAGGGCAATGTAACCACATGAGCAACTCGTGAACAGAGAGGTCTATGGGGCCAGCCCCAATCACAGCCAAAGTGACATCCCCTCCCCACCGCCTCCTCCCTCCCCCTGGAGGGCCGACAACAGCTGGAGACACTATGGCCCCTCGCTGGAGCATCCTGCAACAGAGGACAGTACTAGGGACATATAGTGGGGAGTGTGTCCAGTCTGACCTCCACGGTGGGGCGATCCAAGAAGGGAATATAACAAACCAACAACTGGTGCAAAGCCAAGCCACAAAATCCCTGAGGAGGCCCCCAGATAGACTTCAGGCTAAGAGGGGCAGGTCCCAGAACCCCCCAGGACCATTGGGGAGATAGTCATAAAGGTTAACAGACAGACATGGAATTAAGTATGCTTTTTCTTTTTTTCCTCCTTTTCTTAAATCTTTCTGTATGTGTGTGTGTGTGTTATTATTGTTTTGCCTACCAATATAAGATAGGCAGGCGAAGCAAACCCAAGGAGAAAACAATGGGACTGAAGGTTCTGGCAGGACCTGGGGGTTGGAGGAGGCAGGGGAAAGGAACAGTGAGCAAACAGCACCATAGACAAGGGAACAACTAGAGAATTAAAAGCAACAGTGAGGAGGATGTAGAAATCCCTGTGGTGTCAGAGTAACAGCAATCTAGCTGAGAGGAATTACCAAGAGGCAGAAGAAGGACAAGTATGATGGTGGAGCAGGAGGAAGATAAGAGGAAACAGAGGAAAGATCTAGGAAGCAAAGCTATGGATACAGGTATAAACATCGGTGTGCATTTATATAAATATATTAATTCATAAAACTATAGATATTGGTCTATGTGCATATATTTATATGGCCATACATTGAGCAAGTGGATTGACTTTGGGCCTCTGCTCAAGTCCTCCCTCAACACAAGAACATTATATTCTAACAACCTGGCATTCTGTGATGCTCACCCTCCCGGCACAATCGCTGAAGATAAAATGGGTGCATAAGCAAACGTGATGGAAAAGTTGATGGTGCCTGGCTATCAAAAGATATAGTGTCTGGGGTCTTAAAGGCCTGAAGTTTAACAAGCGACCATCTAGCAGAGAAGCAACTATATATATCTGAGAATGAGAAGGGTCTGAGCAGAGACCCAAAACCCATATGTAGACAATAGGACATCCCCTCACAGAAGGGTCACAAGGAAGGGATGAGTCAACCAGGGTGCAGTAGAGCCCTGATGAAACACACAATATTCCTCTGGTTCTTTGAGGCTTCCTCTACCCCCACTATCATGACCCCAGTCCTGCCCTTCAGTTCTGGCTAGACCGGAGCATGTCCACTGGTACAGGTAAGTGCTCACAACACATGGACTCCAGGTCAGATAAACCCCTCAGGAACAGAAATGGGAGTAATGATACGAGGAGGGGAGGGGGAAGGTGGAAGAAGGAGGGAGGAAGGGGGAACTGACAGCAATGATCGATGTATAACCACCCCTCCCTGAGGAGGACGAACAACAGAAACATGGGTGAAGTGAGACAGCGGTCACTGTAAGATATGAAAATAATAATAATTTATAATTTATCAAGGGGTCACGGGGTGGGACGAGGCGGGGGAAAGGAACTGATACGAAGGGGTCAAATAGAATGTGAAAGTTTAGAAAATGATGATGGCAACATATATACAAATGTGTCATACAACTGGTATATGGATTGTTATAAGAGCTGTAAGAGCCCCCAATAAAGTGATTGAAAAAAAAAAGATTAGACCCCTCCATACTCATCAACGAGCTCCCTCTTATTAGCCTTGGCACTCAGTAAGGTGGTTGAAGTCTATTGTTCATTCACATTTCCTCCAGTCAGAATTTTGAATTACATCAAGTGCAAACAATTATAGCAAATCTTTTTGTCATTCAATATGTTTGCAGAGATGAGACTTCAATTGACCAGAATTTTACATAACAGGATAAACATGATGAACGATCCTTCCTTTCAAAGTCAAAAGACTGAAAATTCAAGCCCTGTCTGTGGTTTTGAAGTCTAATGAGAACATTTTGCTGGGCTATCGGTATTGGCAATATAAAAAATTGTAGATATTGTAGATTGGACGATGACACACTTTCTGCTGCTTTCCTCATTCCAAGTTGTGTTAGTCTGGGTAGACTAGAGAAACAAATCCATGGACACACTTATGTGTATAAGAAAGAGATTTGTATACAAGAACAAGTGAACATTTAGAAAACATCCCAGCCAGTCCAGAGCAAGTCTATAAGTCAGATATTAGCCCATATGTCCGATACCCATCTATAAAATCCTCTTCAAACTCACGAAACACATGCAATGAAGTCAAATGCAGGACGATCACAAGCCAGTGGGTAGAAAGTCTTTGGGTCCAGTGGCGTGGTAAGCATCTCAGCGGTGGCAGGGGTCTCCTGTGGCTTCTCCGGCTTCAGAGGTCTGGTTGCGTCCACATGGCTTGTCCGGCTCAGGGCACTAGGGTAGCTCCATGAGTCTTGTCAGATGTAATGTCTCCCAGCGAGTGAGCAGAATTCTCAGGAGAAGGCCATGCTCACACAGGGGCCTCATTGACTGTGATCTGATTAACAAGCTACACCCGCCTTCACATTCCCAATTCTTAAATTGACAAATGATTATATATCTACCACACATGTTATCAACTCATCAAATCCATTTCCTGTCTATCAGAAAATAATCTGGCATAAACCAGACTGGTCAGTAGAGCAGGCTACAGTGGCATTTGCGTGGAAACTTCTAGACTTCTGTTCTTCTGAGAACAGAGCACTATATTCAAACAATCACCCTTTCCAAATCCTCACTCAGTGTTTCAGGCACAGAGGGGAAGCAAAGCTATGTGTTCTCCAACATATACGCAATAGCACAGCAATGTTATCTTCTAAAATTCTGTCTAGAGCAGTGGTTCTCAACCTGTGGGTCGAGACAGGGGTCGCCCAATCCATAACAGTGTCAAAGTTACAGTTATGAAGTAGCAATTTATGGTTGGGTCCCCACAACATGGGAACTGTATCAAAGGGCTGTGGCATTTGGAAGGCTGAGAACCACTGGATACCCTTCCCTGTACAATCAGACACTCAGTGGTAGTGTCAGTCTGGGTACTTTAGAGAAACAAATCCACAGAAACTCATGTGTGTAAGAGAGAGTTTTATATGAAGGGTAAGTGCACATCAAGAAAACATCCCAACCCAGTGCTGCCCTAACCCACAAGTCCAACATTAACCCATATGTCTGACACCAGTCCACAATGTCCTCCTCCATCTCACAAAACACACACTATGATGCCGACTGCAGGAGGAAAGCCAAATCAGTGAATGTATAAGCATCTCAGCACTGGCAGGGGTCTCCACATGGCTGCTCCAGCACCCAGGGCTGCATCGGGATCAGTGATGTCTTACAGGAAGTAAGTCTTGCCAGCTGAAGCAGGGAATTGGCTTAGGCAGCTGCACCCTGGCCCAACCATTACAAAGCAGGAGACCTGAGAACTAGAAAGGCAAGGCTCATGAGCCATTTATCCCTCTGTCCTTCAATTAACCCCACATGTGTTTATCGTCTAGATTGGCACAATAATCTAACTACCTCAGTGGTCTCAGGGCCAGCAGCCCGGGCTAGCCAGCATACAATGCAGTTCTTGTGCCACAAAACCCATCACAGTTTCCTTGCAGGTACTTTCTACTATGCGTGTGCAAACACCGCTGCTTCAGGTTTGGTTGAAGGGAGCAGCCTGTGGAGCACTCACTCCATCTTTAAGGCTGGACAAACTCTCGCTGGGCGTACTGAAGAACAAGGAACAAAGCAGGGAGCAAATCACAACAAACCTTGCAAGGTCAGTTAAAGGCCATATGTCTCTCTGGGATAGTTTAAAAGGCTAATCTCCCAGCCCACATGCTAACAGTTCTTGCCATTCGTAATGAGCAGCAACAGGGGAACTGAACCTGCTACCACCTGGCCCCTCGGTTAGCAGAAAACAGTGCAACTCAAGTACTGGGACCAAAAAGAAAGCAAATGTATTTATATTCATATCTATTTATATTGTTCTATAGAACAAATGTGACCACCAACACATCCTAAACTAGGAAAAAGGAAATAATTGCTTTTTAAAAACAAAACAAAAACTGTTGAGGCAGCTCAGTATTCTTTACAAGGACCACAGTGGTCCATTTCGGGAACCATGCTCAGGTGCGCTCAGGTGGAGTGAAGGCAACGGACGCAAACAACATCTCACAAGGAGTCTTGGGAAACCCAAAGCACCACACCTGAAACTTGTTTGAATCAAAACAAGATATTGCTGCTGCTGCTGCTTTTTATCTTTGGGAATATATGATATCCGGTCGGCCCTGTCCTTCAATGTGAAAGCAAGACATTTCAAAAAACCTGTTAAAAAGTCTGAAATTTGGGGTGTTCTGAACTGAAATTTCACAGATCGACTGTTTTTTTTTCCTTCTTTCAATCCAATCATCTTACACAAATAAGAAAACAAAAACAATCCAAGGATGATTTGTGAAGTCCTTGAAAGTATTGAAAGTTTTAGAGGACAGGGAAAGAGAGGGAGAGGGGAGAGGCAGGAAGAGAGAGAGAGAAACAAGAATAAGGAGGAGGGAAAGCCTTAAAAGAAAGGTGGAGTGGGATCGACGGGCTTCTCTTTTATTTCATGATAAGCAAGGGCAAGAACGTCCGTCTGCCACGTGCTGAGTTGTCTATCTTTTGTGCATCCACAAGAGGGATTTTGAAAGTTTTCTGCAGCCCCAACATCTTCAGGCTCTATCCTCTTAGAGTTTTCTTCTTGTCTCAATAATCTCGAAGCCAAACTGCCCGTAGAAGTCGGTTGCTGACCCATTCTTGCTCTGGACATGCAGATAGATGTTGTCAAAAAACATCTTTCTTCCCACAGGTGTAGAAGACACAATTGTCTTTTCTGTTTTATTAAATACTTTTATTGGTGGCTCTTACATCTCTTATCACAATCCATACTTTCATCCACTGTGTCAAACACATTTGCACATATGATGCCATCATCATTTTCAAAGCATTCTCTTCCCATTGGAGCCCCTGATATCAGCTCCCCATTTCTCCCCCCTCCCTCTCCCATCCTCTCTCACAAACCCTTCATAAGTTATAGATTATTATTTTCATATCTTACATCATCCTTTGTTGTCCTTCACCCACTTTCCTGTTGTTTGTCCCCTTGGGAGGGGGTTATATGCTGATCCTTGTGATTGACCCCCCTTTTCTCCCCCCACCTTCCCCTAATCCTCCTGGTATCTCTATTCTCGTTGTTGGCTCTGAGGGGTTTATATCCTGGATTCCCTGTGTTTCTGGCTCTTATCTGTATCAGTGTGCATGCTCTGGTCTAGTCAGATTTGTGAGGTTGAATTGAGGTCATGATAGTGGGGTGGGGCATGAGTATTTTTTTTTGACATGAGTATTAAAGAACTAGAGGAAAGTTGTGTGTTTCATAGGTGCTATACTGAACCCTGACTGGCTCATCTCTTCCTTGTGACCCTTCTGTGAGGGGATGTCCTATTGTCTACAGATGGGCTTTGGGTCTCTACTCCATGCCCCCACCCCACCCCCATTCACATTGGGTATGATTTTGTTCTGGGTCTTTGATGCCTGATACCTGATCCCATCGACACCTCGTGATCACACAGGCTGGTGTGCTTCTTCCATGTGGGCTTTGTTGTTTCTCAGCTAGATGGCTACTTGTTTATCTTCAAGCATTTAAGACCCCAGGTGCTATCTTTTCATAGCCAGACACCATTGATTTTCTTCACCACATTTGCTTATGTACCCCTTTTGTCTTCACCAATCGTGTCGGGAAGGTGAGCATCACAGAATGCCGGATTATTAAAACAAAGTGTTCTTGTGTTGAGGGAGCACTTGAGTCAAGGCCCAATGTCCATCTGCAACCTTAATTCTTAATATATAGATATGAGTATATAGTTCTATTCCCCTCTCTTTATATTTATATTTACATATGTACATGCCTGTACTTAGGCCTCTATAAAGTCCTTTGCCTCCTGGTTCTTTCCTCTATTTCCTTTTACTTTCCTCTTGTCCCACCATCATGTTTGGCTCTCATTTGGGTTTAGTAATTCCTCGCTGCTACATTGCCCTTGATCAAGCCCCACTAGGCACCCTATACCCTTCTAGTCACTGATTTTAGTTCACTTGTTGTTCCCTTGTCCCTGGGCTGGTTCCCCCCCACCCCACCATCTTCCTTTCTCCTACCTCCCCTTCTCCTGTATCCCCCGGGAACTATTGACCCTCTTCTTTTCATCTCCGAATTGTTTATCCACCTTTCTTATCTAGATAGACATGCAGAGACATTAATGAGTGCAAAAAAACCCCAGACAAAGCCAAACAGAACAACAAAGGAAGTCAAAACCAACAACAACTAAAAGAACAAAAACAAAATAACAACAACAAAATGAAAGCCACTGACAAAAATTGAAAAGCCTATAAATAGTTCAAGATCTGTTTGTTGGGCTTTATGCGTGTTTTCCAGTTGAGTCTGGTGGGGTGCCACACTGTCTCCAAAGTCTATTTTTGGTGTTCCCCAGGATTTCATCACTCTGCTCCCTTTGCTGCTCTGTCGCATGCCCTTAGTGTTTCGGCCCAGTGTGATGGGGTCAGATCAGACACAATCCCTGCGCTCTGTCTCCAGTGTTGTCCCCGTAACACTATGGTTCAATGAAGGACGTCGTGTTTCATGGTGGGGCTGGCCCTATGGTTCTCTCGGTGCATTGTCTGCTCTGAGCAGGAATATCGCTCTCCAGCCTTGGTGGGCCAGGAAGTGTTCCCCTCCCTCTCCATCCCTCTTCGTTCCTCCTGTGTGCTCTACTCAGACGCGCCCCTGTTCCCTAGGCTGTAGCTTCAGTGCTCTCCTCTGAGGTTGGTTCCTATTCCTAGCCTTAGTGCCGTGACGTACAAGTTCTTCTATCCTGTGAGTGAGCCCTCCTGTAGCACCCGCCCTACTGCACTATCACCGAAATAAAGCAATGTTTGCAGCTCGCCAAGCTCCAGCACACCCTTGTTGAATGTGTCCTTATAGCTGACTGGAAAGACGACCTAGTTTAATCTCTTCACCTGTTTCATAGTATGTGGTGTCACATCTCTCAGCTTGCTCTGGCTATTTTTTCATTACCACCAATATCAACATCATGTCTCTGAGCTTGGCCACACGCCTGGGGCAGGGCTCTTGAGTGGTGCCTGAGGCAGCGAGAGTTGAGGGGCCTGGGGGGGCTCCCTGTGTCTGCTTCTCCACATTTGCACATTGAGTGCTCCGCTCTCACCTGGGTTGCTCGTTCTCCAATGTTTTCATATAATTCTCTTCTCATGTTGTGACTGCTTTGTGTTTCTCTCAAAAGATACTAATTACGTGAATTAGAAGTTTCAAAACAACCTTTCGCCCTTGTTCCTGTGGCACTTCTGTTTTCTGCCCCTCCATTTTCCTATTTATTTCTGGCCTTTCATATCAGAGACCTTTTTCAAATGCCCAGTGATCCTCAAATCCTGCTCCTTTCCCCAGATCAGTCCCGATTAGTTTTCCAAGTTGCCTGATTGAAAATGAACTAGAGGAGCTCAACTGGACCGGTACACGGAGGAAAGAGTGAGCCTGCCGTGGATTTCATTTCATTTTGATCCGCAGCCGATGCTCAAGTCATCAAGAAATCAAATGACGCATTGCATTGGGCACTGTGCCGCAGGGGGCACCTTTGAAGCGCTGAAGAGCAAAGCATCGCTTGGAGGGCTGCGGTGTGCTTGACCCAAACCATGCTGTTTTCAGTTTCCTCAAATGCACGTGAAAGGAAGACGGAAGAAGAATGGATACACTTGAATTATGAAGCTGGCAAAGAGTGGACTTCCAGAAGAACAAACAAATGCGTGTTGGAGGCAGTACAGCCAGAATGCTCCTGCGAAGAGAGCGAGGGTGGTGAGACTCCTCTCACATGCTCTGGACACAGTATCAGGAGGGACAGTCATCACACCTAGCGCAGTAGAGGGTCAGCAGATGAGAAGACCCTAACGAGATGGACTGACAGGTTCAAATAGAACAAGTGTGGGGCCGGTGCCGGACTCGAGACGGTTCTGTTCTGTGGCTCTTGGGGGTCATTATAGGTCAGGACCAACCTGCCGGCACCCAGCAACAGCAGAAAACACGAAGCTCTAAACACATTGTGAACATTGCTTTATACAATCTGGATCTCCTGTCCGTGAAAGATCCCGCGCTTCACTTTCATACATTGTTTCGATGCTTTATTGTGCCAGGCATCAACATGTGCATGAAAGAAAGAACAGAAACCAACCTAGAAAGTGCATGTAAATCAGAGAGCTCTAAGAAATCACAATTTGGATAGCTCACACAGGTTAAAATACCAGTTAATTCCATTTTCTTGGTCAGTTCCCTCTAGTAAGAAAATATGTGTTTCATGTAACAGTGCTTGTTGAAAGGAAGGCTTTTACATACAAAGAGCTCTAGCATGTTATAAATGGTAACAATAGAATTAGGTATAAATGGGAGCCAACCCTCAGGGTGTAGTCGGCAAAATACAGGATAGGCTTCATGGGATATTCTATTAATTATTTAATATGCAAATCTTCTCTTGCCTATGACTTTATCTAGGTAAGTTCAATTCAATTTTTAAAAATCGGTACAGTTATCTATTAACACCACCAGAGAGAGACTATCATGTCACATGTTGACTCTTCTTGTCGCTCATTTTGCTGCCAAGCAAATGGACAATCGTGGAACTCACAGTCAGTGTTTCTCAAATATGGTTCCCGGAGAAGCTGCATCAGCATCACTTGATGATTTGTTCAACATGCAGATTATTGGGCTCCACCCGAAGCTGGCTGAATCAGAAATTCTGTGTTGGGTCTCTGGGATTTGGAGTTTCAACAAACCCTCCTAATAATTCTGTTGCCTGTGGAACATGAGCATCATTGTTTTGTGAAAGGGGTCCATCCAAAGTTCACTGGGAATTGGTCCTTTTGAAGAAACTCTTGTTATTTCTGATCTTGGCTTATGAATCCGACCTTCCATGAATGTTCTGTTCCATCTTTGTGTGTTGGTGTCCTTGGTACTTGTTTGTCCTTGGTGTCTGCTCAATGTCCTTGGTGTTTTTTACCCCCCAAGGCAAACCCTACAAATAACAAGTTTTTGAGAGACTTAGAAACTTTTTAACAACTCCCATAGCTCTCTTGTCCCCATGGGAATCATCCCAGGTCTGCTTCTTGAGCCCAGACCAATAATATTTCCCAGAGGACATCCCTCTTCCCAGGAGTCATGCCCAAGAGTAAGTGTAGATGAAGTATGAACAGAGACCAGAAGCGTTAAGTTCATGGGAAAGACCCCCGGATGATGTAAGAAGCCTCCTCTCCCATCGTGGGCTGAAGAAGGGCGAGGGTCGGAGGTTCACTGTAAGTAGACTTCTGCAAACCCCTGTTGCAGGGTGGGATGAAGGAACACAGGTCAATGGCCTGATGACAGGGAGCTGAGGGGTGAGGAGAGCACTGGAAAGGAGCGCAAGGGCCGTGCTGCTGAAAGCAGCTGTCTCCTGTTGCATGTGGAAACCAATTTTTAGAAACCCGGCAGAGAACTAACCTTATGATTCAAGGACCAAGAGACTAAAAAATTCTCCACAAAACAATCTAAATGTCCATCAACAGATGGATGAGCAAAATAAATATATACAGTGGAGTATTATTTAATCCCAACAAGAAACTGAGTCCTGATCCAAGCTACAACATCAACAAGCCTGGAGAACATCGTGCCGAGACAAGTGAGTCAGTCATAAGAGGACAACTATTGCACAGTGTCACATAAATTACCGACGGCAGGCAAATTCAGAGAGAAAAAAGTTTAGTAGTGGCTCTCAGGGGCAGTAGGAGGGACAACAGGAGGTCAGCGTTTAGAAATCACCGAGTCTCCATCCCTAGTAAGAGGACAGTTGGCAACAGATCTTAGTAATGGTTGTACAGCATGTGAAATGTCATCGATGTCACGAAATTGTACACGTGGAAAATGTCCAGTAGGCAAATGATGTGTTAGGGGTATTTTAGCAAAAATTTAAAATTCCCCATATACTGGCATTCACATTATCATAAAATACTAATGTGCCAAACATGTATTGAACATGTGAAACATAGAGTTACCGTTCTAGGCTCTGGGGTTACTAAGACATTGATATCACACTGCAGTAGAGCAAAAAGGGGAGAAAGGTGGAGCTCTCTACTCCTGTAAAGGGTCACAGTCTTGGAAACCCACCGGGGCAGTTCCACCCTGTCCTGCAGCACGGCAGTGAGTATTTCCGGTTTTTTAGAGTAAAAAGAGAAGTTGGGGCAAATGAATGAATGGTGGTTCTACTGCTGTTGTTAGGTGCCATTGAGTCCATTCTGAGCATAGAGACCCCGTGGGACAGACTGCAACGAGCCCAGGACGTTTCCTAAGCTGTCATCTCTAAGAGCAGATGGCCAGTTCTGTTTGCTCCTGGTCTGGTTGGTGGACTCAACCTCCCTGCCTCTTGGTTAGCAGTCAAGAAATGAACGCTTGTTAGCAGTCAAGAAATGTTAGCAGTCAAGAAATGAACGTTCAAGAAATGAACGCCCAGCAGACCTCATTTTGAATTATAATCACCCCCAACCCCACAGTCATCGAGCTGATTGTAACTCTTAGGGACTCTATGAACTGTTCCTTAGGGTTTCTGACCCTGTCAGTCTTTATAGGATCAGACAGCCTCACCTTTCTCCCGCTTTGACCAGGATATGATCAATCAATCCTGTAAGGGAGGTGTCTACCACATGCTAGGAAAAAGATAGGGCTTTCTACTTCTGTAAAGGGTTGGACACCCACAGGGGCAGTTCCACCCCGTCGTCCTCTAGGGTCACTGTCGGGGAAATCAACTCGATGGCAGTGCGTGTGAGGACTGTTGGCAAAGTAGAATTCTTTCTGCGAAGGAGAAATGGTGAAGATAGAAACAGGGAGAGTTACATCGGATGGACCTTTTCTAGGTGGACAGGACAGTAGATTAGTCTTCAGGAAAACAGTGGTGGGAATAAACAATGCACAGCATGGCTGAGAAAACCATAATTCACTAAGCACGGCAGACAGGTAGGTACGCATGACCAGGAAAGTAGGTGGAGACGACATTCTGCAGGCTTGTGGGATATGCTGGCGTATCGAAGTATGCTTTTTCCACCCTGACTGGGTCCACAAAGTGTTTGAGGTGGCTCCCAAGCCACACTAGTGAGCACTAAAAGATGCTAAGTAGGACACAAACCTGATCAGATGGGGACCTAGAAGGGTCCCATTAGCAGCAGGATGGACTATGGGCTGGAGTAGGAGCAAATGGAAGCAGACTATTAGAATAGAATGATCTCTAATAGCTAAGAGTCAATAGTCCTGGTTTAGCAGATGAGGGCTTGAAGCAGGACAGGCAAACAGGAAGGCAACATACCCCTCTCATTCTCTCTCTCTCTCTCTCTCTCTCTCTCTCTCTCTCTCTCTCTCTCTCTCTCTCTCTCTCTCTCTCTCTCTCTCTTTCTCCCCCTCCATCTTATGCTGCAAATCCTCAGGTCGCATATCCTTTTGGATGACTTTAAAATATCTCAGGAATGTATATTCCAGCGTGCAATATATAAAATCCCCAAAGAAGAGGCCATTAATCATCACCGTGTCTAAATTCCTACCTGCAATTCTGGTCTGCCCATGAGGATGCCCATCCTGTGGACCTGGACAAATATGTTCCGAGCCCCTAAACAATAAGAGGACAAAGAACAACTTTGTGCCGCTATGAGTGTGGCTTGTTTTCTGTAGATGGATGGGGAACATAGCATGGATCCAGAGAACCTCACGTGCGTCTCAGAATTTGTCTTCCTGGGTCTCTCCCAGACTCAGGAGCTCCAGCATTTTCTGTTTCTGGTGTTCCTGTTTGTCTACACCACAACTGTTGTGGGAAACCTCCTCATCGTGGTCACCGTGACCTCTGACACCCGGCTCCACACACCCATGTACTTCCTGCTCCGAAACCTGGCTGTCCTAGACCTCAGCTTCTCCTCAGTCACTGCCCCCAAGATGCTGGTCGACCTCCTTTCTGAGAGCAAGACCATCTCCTACCAGGGCTGCATGGCTCAGCTCTTCTTCTTCCACTTCCTGGGAGGTGCTATGGTCTTCTTCCTCTCGGTGATGGCCTATGACCGCCTCGTGGCCATCTCCCGGCCTCTCCACTATGTCACCATCATGAACACTAAGCTCTGTGTGGGGCTGGTGGTGGCCGCCTGGGTTGGAGGCTTCGTTCATTCCATCTCCCAGCTTGTGCTGATGCTCCCACTTCCATTCTGTGGTCCCAATGTGCTGGATAACTTCTACTGTGATGTCCCTCAAGTACTGAGACTCGCCTGCACGGACACGTCTGTCTTGGAGTTCCTCATGATCTCCAACAGTGGGGTGCTGGATGCCATCTGGTTCTCTCTCCTCCTGATCTCCTACTTGATCATCCTGGTGATGCTGAGGTCCCACTCAGGGGAGGCAAGGAGGAAGGCAGCCTCCACCTGCACCACCCACATCATTGTGGTGTCCATGATCTTCGTCCCAAGTATTTACCTCTATGCACGTCCCTACACTCCATTTTCCATGGACAAGGCCGTGTCCATCAGCCACACGGTCATGACCCCCATGCTCAACCCCATGATCTACACCCTGAGGAACCAAGAGATGCAGGGAGCAGTGAAGAGATTAGGGAAGCGCTGGCTGGTTTGTAGAAGAGGGTGACAATGGGTGTGTTACTTCTCATTGGCTTTACTTTTCTATGTGGAAAGTGGAGAAAGATCCTATAGCTTTCCCTTTAATTGCCTGTAGCTGTGTTGTGAGAGGGATAGAAGTGAATGGGCTTTTAAGCTAAGTAATTTAGCTTTTTAAGGGAACAATTTTTTTGTTTTGTTTTTAGCACTCCCGTGCCAATAGAAATGTGCATATGGCAGCCTGGCCCACCAGGCCGTGATGATGATGTTCCTGAGTAGAGCAGCCAGTCCACAGAGAGAACAACATGGCTGGCCCCACTATGAGACATGATGCCCCTCAGTGACTAAGGGCGATACAGGGGACAGCACCGGAGACACAGTGTGGGAATTGCACCTGACCTGATCCCACCACACCGAGGCAAATCACTGGGGGAGTGCAGCGGAACAGCAAGGGAATGGAGTGGCAAGGTCCCCAGGGAATGCTGAAAGTGGACTTCGGGGCCAGGGCGTGGTGCCCCAACAGACTGGACTGGAAAACGCTCCTAAGGGCCAGCAAACGATCCCTGAACTAACTACAAGCTTTTCTCTTGTGAACTGTTTTATTCTGTTCTTTTGTCAGTGGTTTGTTTTTGTTGTTTTGTTGTCTGGTTGTATACTGTTGCTTTGTTTTCCTCTGTCTTGTTTTCGTGCATGTTAGTGACTCCACAGGTCTGTCTGAATAGGACAGGCTGGATGAACTATCTGGAGGAAAAACAACGGGACCGACAGTTTTGGGGGGACTTGGGGTGGGGGGGTAGGGGGGGTAAGGAAGTGGTGTTAACAAACCCAGGGACAAGGGAAAAACATGGGACCCCAAATGGTAGAGAAGTGGGAGTGGCAGGCCTGGTGGGAAATGATCAAGGGTAAGGTTGCTTAGAGAAGAGGTATACGCTAGCCCAGGTGGCGATGAAGCATGGTAGTGGGGCAGGAGGAAAGTCAAGGGAGATGGAGGAAAGAGCTAGGAGTCAAAGGGCATTCATGGAGGTCTAGACAAAGATATGTACATGCAAATATATATAGGAGGATGGGGAAATAGATCTATGTGTCTATACTTATAGGTCAAGTATTAAGGTGGCGGAAGGACCTTGGGCCTCTACTCAAACACTCCCTCAATGCATGAATACCTTCTTTTATTAAATTGGAACTCTATGATGCTCACTCTCTCGACACAACGGCTGGAGCCAAAGTGTGTGAACAAGTAAATGTGGTGAAGAAAGCTGATGGTGCCCGGCTATCAAAAGAGATAGTGACTGGGGTCTTAAAGGCTTGAAGATAAACAAGCGGCCATCTAGCTCAGAAGCAACAAAGTCCACATGGAAGAACACACCAGCCTGAGTGAGCGAGTGGTCCCAAAGGGATCAGTTACCAGGCATCAAAGAACAAAAAATCATATCATTGACTGCACACCTCCATGATAGGATCGCTGAAGACAAATGGGTGCATAAGCAAATGTGGTGAAGAAAGCTGATGGTGCCCGGCTATCAAAAGAGATAGTGTCTGGGGTCTTAAAGGCTTGAAGGTGAACAAGCGGCCATCTAGCTCAGAAGCAAATAAGCCCACATGGAAGAAGCACACCGGCCAGTGCGATCACGAGGTGCCCAAGGGACCAGGTATAAGGCATCATGCAAAAAAAAAAAAAAAAAGATATGTGTGTGTATGTATGTGTATATATGTATATATGTATGTATATATATGTATATATATATCATATTAAATGAAGGGGGAAGTGCAGAGTGGAGACCCAAGGCCCAAGTGTCGACCAATGGAGATCCCCTCATAGAGGGGTTTAGGAGAGGAGATGGGTCAATTAGGGTGTGAGGTAGTACCGATGAAGAACACAGCTTTCCCCCGGATCCTGGATGCTTCCTCCCCCCAACTACCATGATCCGAATTCTACCTTGCAGGGCTGGATAGGACAGAGGCTGTACACTGGTGCATATGAGGGTTGGAGGTACAGGGAATCCAGGGTGGATGATACCTTCAGGACCAAGGGTGTGAGGGACGATGCTGGGAGAGTGGAGGGTGAGTGGGTTGGAAAGGGGGAACTGATTACAAGGATCCACATGTGACCTCTTCCCTGGGAGAGGGACAGCAGAGAAGGGGGGAAGGGAGACTCCGGATAGGACAAGAAATGACAAAACAACGAAGTATAAATTACCAAGGGCATATGAGGGAGGGGGGAATGGGGAGGGAGGAGGGGAAAAAAAAGAGGACCTGATGCAAGGGGCTTAAGTGGAGAGCAAATGCCTTGAGAATGATTGGGGCAGGGAATGTATGGATGTGCTTTATACAATTGATGTATGTATATGTATGGATTGTGGTAAGAGTTGTATGAGTCCCTAATAAAATGTAAAAGAAGAAAAGAGAAAAAAATGATTAGGGCAAAGACTGTACAGATGTACTTTATACAATTGATGTATGTATATATATGAACTGTGAAAAGAATTGTATGAGCCCCAATAAATTGTTAAAATTAAAAAAAAAAAAAAAGAAATGTGCATATGGTCCCTGGAAGCCAGCCATGCCCCTTTCTGACCCTTTGGGAGGGCAGTTTCCCAGCAGGAGCATTTCTATTTTCTTATTTTGATTTTTAATTGCTGCACATCTAAAGTGTCAGAAAGAACTCAGAATGTGGAGTCGGGGGCTCTAACGGATGGCCCCCTGGCCTCGTGATTTCTTCCTCACCAAATTGGCAAAAGAAACAAAGCTGCCCTGAATTCCACGCAGGTTTGTCACCAGATTCAAATAAAAACTACGGGAGACAATATTTTGTTAAACAGAGAACTATGTACTGCTTATTGTTATTGCTCGTGCGCTTATTTCTTCTTCTGTTGGCTAGAGCTTTGGCAAGAGGACAGAAAGCCATCGGGAAGCAAGGGAAACCTGGAGAGTGTGGCAGCTGCCATCAGGGGCACCGGGTGCACACCAAGCGAGAGATGGACAGTAGACAATGAAGGATGATGGAGGTATTGACGTGCAGGCCACGCCCACAGACATTTATTACTACTATCCCCACTCCACCCTCAAATTCAGATGCATACTTCCTGTAAGCAGGATTACTTGTTCACTCATTCATTCACATTTGTAATGCACGTGGAGGCTAACGCAGTAGTACTTTAACCATCAAATGTGCCCTGTCAAGGTTTGGTGAGCTTTTTTAAAACATGTATCTCTATACCCCCAATCTTCCTCCTTCACTTCGTCCCTACACTGATTTCTGCCAGTATAACCTTTAAATCTATGTATTTCAAGTGTCCTGGCTTGTCTTGCTTCTCTCTCACACACATGGATTCTGCCTGCCTTCTATCATCAAGTCAGGATGGGGGGTCGGGTTGGCAGACAGAATGGGAGAGAAGACAGGGCTTATGGTGAGAGCTGTAAGTTTAAACAACTAGAGAACGTTTGTTGTAAGAACATAGAGATCTACCAGAAAGGGAGTGTCTTGCAGGGAGAGAATGTGGGTCTGGCCTCCAGTGAACTATTTGTCTCCATTGCACCTCCAAAGAGGTCATCAAGCTGCAACCTGACTGACAGGCTAAACTCCACCCCCTTCACTCTTCATAGTCTCGAGTTGACACCAGATTATGTAACTACCACAAGAAGTAACTTGAGCCAAAGTAGAGGCTAAGGCTGTGACTCAAGATACATACACCCCACACTGATCCTGCTGTGTGAACTTATTGAGGTTGGGATTTACAACACATCACAAAATAGAGGATAATTATATCAGATCACAAAATGAAGATCCATTCAATACTAGGAATCATGGTCTAGCCAGTTTGACGCATATTTTTCAGGAACACCATTTCATCCATGACATCCCACCCTTTGGCACCCCAAAAGTCACGTTCTTGACACTTATAAAACACATTCATCCCCATCATAGCATCTCCAAAGTCTTAACTCAACTTTAAGTGCAAAATCTCAACTTTCAGTTCATCTGACTCAAGCATGGGTGAGACTTTATATGTATTCCATACTAGGTCGAAATCCACCTCTATCTGTGAAGCCGTGAAATCTAGATGACAGGGATCTATTTCTAAATTGCAATGATGGGCAGGCACAAGGCAGATATGTCCATTACACATGCGAAGGGCAGCAAGCAAGCCTCGAGCAGAACAACTGATATGAGCCCTCAAAGCTCGGAAATAACCCTTTGTTCTCGGAGACCATCTGGACAATGACCCTCTCCTCCACAGGCTGGCTGGTGACCATGCTCTCTGGATTCTGGGTGGAGGCCCTCGGCCCTAGTCTTCAGTTCTGCTGCCCAGGCCCGCTGGGGTGGCCACTGGGGCCCCTAGACTTTGGGTAGCACAGTTCTCCTTTTCCGTCAGAGGGATAACCCACGCCCTGGACCCCGACAGCCCATTATTCTGCCCCTTGGGCATGGCAAGCCCTCCCTTTGGCTTCGGTGGGTTCCCCGCGCCCCTGCATACATGAATGGCAGCCACGTTCTGGAACCAACATCTGACTTTTGGGAGATGATCACAAAATAGATGACAACCGCACAACACTGGGCATCACGGCTTTCCTGAGTGGGAGGGTGCAGCTCAATCAATGACAGGGCCCTTGGCACCCCCACACTGAGTTTATGTTCTGTTTTCTGCAGCTAACTTGCTCAGTGCATCGAAGCTCTAATGCCAAGTCCTGCGAGAATAATCTGATGGTCTGAGGTTGGGTCATGTTTCCTATATAGTGGAGGTGTATGCAGTTACATATAGTTGCGGTATGTGCAGTTACATATAGTTGAGGTGTACGCAGTTACATAGAGCTGAGGTCTGTGCAGTTACATATAGCTGCGGTCTGTGCAGTTACATGTAGCTGAGGTCTGTGCAGTTACATGTAGCTGAGGTCTGTGCAGTTATATGTGGCTGAGGTCTGTGCAGTTACATGTAGCTGAGGTCTGTGCAGTTACATATAGCTGAGGTCTGTGCAGTTACATATGGCTGAGGTCTGTGCAGTTACATATAGCTGAGGTCTACGCAGTTACATAGAGCTGCGGTCTGTGCAGTTACATGTAGCTGAGGTCTGTGCAGTTACATAGAGCTGAGGTCGGTGCAGTTACATAGAGCTGAGGTCTACGCAGTTACGTGGATGCATAAGCATGACTACCACTTTGGAAGGGATTGTAGGTGATAGCTGTTCCCAGAGGAACAGGCTAAGTGAGCAGACTACTCCAAAGGTGTTTACCATGAAAGGAGCATGCAGGGTACCCCTGAAAGGGAAACAACTAAGGGGCTTGTACCTAGAAACATATTTTTATTCATTCATTAAACAAATATTTATTGAATGCCTACAGTTTACTCTCTTCTGCCCTGTTTTACCTTATCTCCCTAAGTCCTGAGGGACAGGTCCTCGGGCACAGTCTGACCTTGCCTTGGCTGAAGCAGGGGGAAAGGGCATGCTCACGTTTAGCCAGAGGACGCAGGGCATGATGATAGGACACACATGACAGACCCAGAAGAAGCCGACCGAGAACGGAGCGCAGAGAGGGGACAACTGGGCCCGACAACTGGAGCCTGTCCAGGATGTGTCACCGCGTCCACATCACATCAACAGAAGCCTCGTGAGGCCAGCACAGTGGGGTCCTGAGGGGGCTGGAAAGGAGTTCTCTGTCTGCGGACAACTTAAAATAGAACAGAAAACGAGCTGAGAGTCCATCTGCTTGTACTCATCACCACACCCAGGTGAGCGATAAATCATTCCTCCTTGTCAGGCGGGCTGCTCATCCCTCTTAAGCCTGATGTGTGGGCCACAGCGGGGACCCTGGGAAAGAGGGGAAAGTCAGAATTGGAGAGGAGGGAAGAACATGGGCTTGTGGGAGTGGAGAGGTGGAAGTAGTAGGGGACAGAGTGCCTCGTGCCTTCTCTGATGCTGTCCAGGACTCGATCAAGCAGGCTTTGGGTGCCCACGAAAGTGAAGGTCACGCTGAGAGGAGGAGGGTGAGCTGGAGCTGGGTCTCTCCTAGTCAGGGTGTGTGCGTGGAGGCTTCTGTCAGCCCATCCTCCCCCCACCACGAGCATGGAACTGGGGGCCCTGGGGCTTCCCCACAGTGTGCACTGACAAAGAAGCCACTAGGAGCAGGGGGCCGGCAGCAGTGCAGTGGGCACTTCCTGGAGAAGGACGCATCATTGTCCGGTTACTCCTCATGGCACAAAGAGCAGGCCAGAGGTGCCTGAGGGAAGAGACAACGCCTGCCCCCCCTCTCCTGTTTTCCCCAGGAACCAGCCGCAGGCCCCCAACGGGGGAGGTCTGAGGACTTGGAGTCAAATACAAGGTGAGGTTTTTCATAATTAAGGCTGTCTTAAGACCAGAGCGAGGCTGTTCCAGGTAGCAGTGGTGATGGGAAGTTATGGACGCGGACTGGGACACTGTCACTGACTAGAGGCTGTACCAGGGGACTTCAAACCTGAGTAACATGGGGAATGCAAAGATGTACTGTAGGTCCCAATTGATGGCCTAAAATATTTTTGTAATATCTAAATATGCACCAAACAAAATAAGGTGAGAGTTCCTTCTTCTCTCCTCTGTGATCGTCAAGCCAAACACGTACATACCAAAAGTACAAACCGAACCAGAAAGCCGACTCACTGCCATTCCCAAAGATATCCCTGACGGCGCTACCCGGGGCTGTTGAAGGGAGCATGCTCACCTGCCCACGCCTCCTGGCTTCAGCGCCACGTCCTCGCCATTGCCGTGCATTTAGTCCTCTGAGGACAGGCACGGCACGTGATGATGTACAGCTAACTGTCTACAGAGGCAGTGCTCTTTGAGATCCGTTCTGTAATCAGCACAAACCCTGGCACAGGGAGAGCTCTCCACAAGTAACTGTTGGAATAATGAACACACAGTGGTTCAAACGGCACAATAAACAAATAGACACCCCACTCTCCAGGTCTGGAGTATGTCCACCACACCACGAGTTTCCAGAACTTGAGCGCAATGGAGGGGAGCACCGAGGGCTTCTAGCACTGACTCCTCTAGAATAACCCAGGAGAAGCATCACAGGCATCTGCCAACCACAAGGTCAGCAGGTCAAAACCTCCAGCCGCTCTGCTGGAGAAAGAGGAGACATCTACTCCCCAAAGAGGGACGGTCTCAGAATCCCAGGGGACCCAATTCTGCCCTCTTGTGCAGGGTCGCAAAAGTCAGAATCCACTTGATGACAGTCAATGGGTAGGGCGTGAGTGAGTGAGTGAGTGAGTGAGTGAGTGAGTGAAATTGAGAGACTGAGTGAGAGAGTAAATGAGAGTGAGAGAATAAATAAGAGAGTGGAAAGTGAGAATGAGAGTGAGAGAGTGAGAGTGAGTGTGTGTGAGTGAGAGAGTGAGAGAGTGAGACTGAGTGAGTGAGAGTGAGTGAGAGTGAGTGAGTGAGAGTGAGTGAGTGAGACTGAGTGAGTGAGAGTGAGTGAGTGAGACTGAGTGAGTGAGACTGAGTGAGTGAGACTGAGTGAGTGAGAGTGAGTGAGTGAGTGAGAGTGAGTAAGTGAAAGAATGAGTGAGTAAGTGAGTGAGAGAGAGTGAGTGAGAGTGAGTGAGTGTGTGTGAGTGAGAGAGAGTGAGTGAGACTGAGTGAGTGAGTGAGAGTGAGTGAGTCTGTGTGAGTGAGAGTGAGTGAGTGAGTGAGTGAGTGAGAGTGAGTCTGTGTGAGTGAGAGTGAGTGAGTGAGAGAGTGAGTGAGTGAGAGTGAGTGAGTGAGTGAGAGAGAGTGAGTGAGAGTGAGTGAGTGTGTGTGAGTGAGAGTGAGTGAGAGTGAGTGAGTGTGTGTGAGTGAGAGAGAGTGAGTGAGACTGAGTGAGTGAGTGAGAGTGAGTGAGTCTGTGTGAGTGAGAGTGAGTGAGTGAGTGAGTGAGTGAGAGTGAGTCTGTGTGAGTGAGAGTGAGTGAGTGAGAGAGTGAGTGAGTGAGAGTGAGTGAGTGAGTGAGAGAGAGTGAGTGAGTGAGAGTGAGTGAGTGAGTGAGAGAGAGTGAGTGAGTGAGTGAGAGTGAGTGAGTGTGTGTGAGTGAGAGTGAGTGAGAGTGAGTGAGAGTGAGTGAGTCTGTGTGAGTGAGAGTGAGTGAGTGAGAGAGTGAGTGAGACTGAGTGAGTGAGTGAGTGGTGCCATTTCTGTGCAGATGGTCACAAAGGAATCTAAGGCCTGACCTTTCTCAGAGTCCATGGCTGGGGCACTCCGGGCAGCCAGCACTTCAGGCCACAGACAGCCTTGCGTAGGTGCGCGCTGATGGTTAACTAATGTGACTTCTGGTGACCCTTGGTGGCTCGGTGGGTCAGTGTTGGCTGCTAACTGAAAGGTGGGCTGTACAAAACTCCAGGGCGACAGATTTGGCTTTTGGATTTTAGTACTCCCCGGGAGCCGTGCAGAGGCATCGTATGGGGCTGGACGGAGAAAGCAGCCCTCCCCTGAGCATAAAAGGTGCCCTGGGGCCTGGCTGCAGTACCTGCAGTGCAGCTAAGGTGCCAGGGCCGCGGAGATCCTTGCCCCCGATTTTGCCACCACCAGAGTGTGAAAGCTGCATTGCTTTGAGTAGCTGTTTCTCGCTTTGAGTCTTCTAGACTCTAGACCCTGTGCATCTCACCCCTCTGTCTGGAGCGTGCACACACACACACACACACACTCACACACACACACACACACACACACCCCTTCCCTACCGCCTTCACAGAGCCATTCTTTCTCAGTCTCTTGAGATGCTGAGACCCAAAGATGGGGTCTGTGGGCCGTGTGTGTGTGTGTGTGTAAACTGTGCTGATTGTCTCTCTCTCTCTTTTAATGTGTGGGTCAAGGGACGGTGCAGTGCTCCAGCTCCGTCCATCAGCCAGGCCCGGTGCGGTTGTGCACTCGGTCTCTGCCCATTCCCTGCTCCAGTGTTTCAGTGGGGCTGGGCAGCTGCACAGCTCACTGGCAGCTTGGTCTGCCAGACCCCACTGCCCGGCACCCACCACCCCTCGGCCTTGCGCCTCTTCCCAGGCTGGTGAGAAGGCTTCTCCTCCCTCAGGCCATTCCTGTGTCCTTTGAGCCTGGGGACAAGGACCCAAGGTGTGATTCAACCAAAACTGTTTGATTTAAAATATCCCTGGTTTGCAGCTGAAACCCAGAATGTTCTCTGTACTGAACAATAGAACTGGGTTGGTGTGAGGGGCTAACACACAGAGCATCACACCCAGCCCGAGGTAGGGCTCAGTGGGTCACCTGAGCCAGCCAAGCCCTTCTCTCTGGAGCCCAACCCCTTCAGGTATGAGCAGTGAGCTGGAGCTGGCGGGCCCCCGAGCCCTCGTTTTCCTCACGTTGTTGACTCAAAGCAGGGTTTGCCTTCTCGGAAAGCCTAGACCCGGACACTGGGCATGCCCAGTCTGATGGAGGCGGCAAGGCACCAGCTCTCACCCAAGGACAGGGAGGAAGAAAATAGAGGGAGAGTGCTTGCCTTCATCTGACCCATGCCTCAGGAACTGTGCACCCCGTGGGGGCTCCCCAGAACCTCCTGCCTTCTTGTGTCTTCCTGTCCCTTGTTGACTCCTTTAGCAGTTCAGAGAGGTCAAACCCAAGAGTACACAGTCAGACAAGGGTGGTGCGGGGCTGCCAGGCCAGCTCTCTAAGGCCCAGACAGATTTTTCCACATGTGTATATGCGCACACACTCCTGACCCTGCCTCTGGGCAGCTGAGCCATTGCACTTCAAACCAGGTCACCCATCCAGCAGCCGTCAGCATGCTGGTCTGCCCTGAGCTGGCTGTGCCAGTGGAGGCCGTTGGAGCTGAGCACATAAAGAGATCCAATCGTGGCTGTGGCCAGCCGCTTGACTGTGGCTGGTAGACAGTTGTTATGAAAATGGTTGCAGAAGCTTGAGGTTTTGAGATAGCCAGGGGCGTTCCGAGAGCAGGGTATTGTGTATTGTAGCTGGAAGATGCTAGGGAGGGCAATCTCTTTTGTGGTTCAAGGTCTAGTCCTCAGCCTCGCAAGACGGGGCTATGATGGGTCCAGGGGAAACGGTGTTCCTGACTGCCGGTCCAGGTTCTGGGTGTACAGCACCAACCTAGTCCCCAACCTCAAGGGTCAAGCCAGGCAAAGCCTTGATGAGTGTATACATTCCACAGAAATTCAGTCGAGCCCAGACAATCATTTAAGTTCCCTGGAGTAGCAAGCAGACATGGCCCGGGCCTTTGTGTCTAGGCCCTGGAAGGCCACCACTGGAAAGGGTCGACAGAGGTATGGACTACAGATCCTGGGGGTGCTTTGTTCTCTGTTCCCGAGGTTCACTCTGGTTCAATGACCCAGCACTGCCACGTCCATGCCAACATGAGCAGGAGGGCTCAGAGAACCAGGTCTGAACGATGCTAATTTTGGAGACCTTCCAGGTGCCTAGCTCTGAGTGGTCCACAAAGCTCTTAAACTCCTTGTCCCACCCATCCCTTGATGTCCATCACTGCCCTTGCAGACAGTCACAAGGGAGCGTCACAAAGGAGACAATACAACAACAGAGCAACAGGCCGATTCAACAAACATTGCTGAATGCTTGCTGCAGACCAGGAACTGTGGTGGCAGTCTGCGTTCTCCCAAGAACTCTCTAAGATAGGGTCGGCATGTGAGTGAGGTGGGCTCTGAGAGGTTGAGTCACCTCTCCGAGTGGATGATGGCGCTGGGAGGGAAATCTGCGTTCTCATCCCAGGTCTCACACTTTCCATGAGCTTCCAGATGGCAAGTGGTGTGGCTGGGGCACAGAGAAAAAGGCAGGAGGGCCATGTCTCACCTTCTCTGGCTACAGAGAGGTGAGAGAGTCCACATTTTCCCAAGAAAGACTCCTAGGAGGCAGAGGTCAGACATGCCGCCAGCCTCCATTCTTCCTTCCTCCAGTCTGAAACCAACGTCCCTCCCAAGACACCCTCCTTCTCTTCTGAGCTATCGTGGCCCTGGCAACAGCCACACCAAACTCATGACAGAGCTAACGGATTACACACCAGAATTTAAAAACAAAACATTAAGGAGAGAATTCTTTGGTCTGTAGTGCTTCTTCTCAGTCTTCCCGGTAGGCACACCTCTCTCACTGCTCCTGAGCCCCTCAGCCACAGGGCTCCCTGGCCTCTGCCCTGCCTGGTCAAGCATTTACAAAGCTCCTTTGGTGCTGATCAATGCCCAGAGGACGTCCCTCTCTGAAAGCCATCCTCAGGCTCAGAGGTGCTCCAGGTTACTCATTCTGAAGGCTGGGAAGCCCACTGCTCTGTGTGCAGCCGCTGGTGCTTCTGCTGCTTTGGCCACAGGGATTTTGAATGGGCTCTGCTGGTGGCTCTTCTTTCTTGATGGAATTCCCTATTCCTGCTTCGGAAAGAGCTTGTTTTATACCCAGCAGTAATGGCAAAACTGACCAACTCCTTCTATTAGCTTCACACACCCTGTTTGCATGGCCCCAGGCAATCACCTGGGGCAGTTCCAAAGACTGCAGCCAGGCCCAGCCATTTCACCTCCCTGCTGGAAAAGCTTCCTGCAGGATCAGCCGAGGCCTGGAAGCAGATAGAGGATGGGGGTGTGGATGTGGAGGGGTAGGGTCCTGTGAGAGGAGGCAGATGTTAGGCTGAAGGGGAAGCTGGAGGCCAGCAGACTGAGACCAGGACAGCCAAGTGGCACCTCCTGCTTCTCCCTTCATATTCACCCCCCAAATAGCTGGCCCGAAGAGTGTCCCAAGGACCAGCCTTCCCAAGTCTAGGGTATGGGCTCAGGAAACCTAACCCTATGCCAGGGCCCCTCGGGGGTTTGCTCCCATCAGCCTGCCTCTCACCGTCCCTGAGTAACCAATATGTCCGAATCCCTGGAAGACTAGCCAGCGTGGCAAGGCTGGGTGTGTCTCAGACGTCTGTCTCAGGAAGAACCTGTGCGCAATTCACGGTTGCTGAAGGGTTAGAGCCCCTGAGGGGCAGGGACCCTGGAAGGACAGCATCCCAGGTCACACACTCACCCTGTGCCCTGCTGCCCAACCACTACAGACTCTGGTGTCCTGAGAGCGAGGGCTGGAAGAAGCACCCTTGGGGAGAATTCTCCATAAACTCCGTGCTGTTCCGACTCACACCGACCCTCAAAGGCAGGGTAGAACGGCCCCTACAGGGTTTCTCTGTGGGAAGCCGACTGACACATCGACCTGTGCAGAGCAGCTGGTCAGTCTGAACCACTGACCTTTCAGTCAGCATCTGAGTGCGTATCCACTGTGTCACTGGCACTCCTGGGGGAGCACTCTGCACCATTTGCTAGCACGCTCCTTCCCAGGGGTCTTTGTCCCCTTCTTGTGGAATTGGAACCAGGTTCTGGAGAGGTTGTGATGTATGCAAAGTCAGGCTGCGGGTTCATGACAAGGCACCCAGTGTGCTTTCAGCTGCTGTATGGGCCAGTTCCCTGCCCTGCCCGCCTCCCCCACCCCCTGCCCAGAGGGGCCTCTGATAAAGATAAGATCAGACCAGAAGGGCCAGGTCTTTAACTGGAGCTTGTAAATGGAGTTGCTGAAATGGTCGTTTCAAAAGCAACCATGGAGGCCAGTGGCAGTTGGTGTGGGAGGAGCAGGGGTGCAGGGCAATGGGGTTTGGGTGGGGGGTGGGGCTGCAGAGCAGGGGACATGGGCACCGGGAACAACCCTGCTGGCAGTGTGGAGAAGACGTTGGCATGGAGGTTGCCAGCTGAAGAAGGGGCCAGGGCAGCCAGGCTTCAGGGCACCAGGGTTCCTGAGCTGAGTTCTGAGAGAGGAGCGGATTTTCCAGCAGACTGAGATGGGGATGGGGTTGACACCATGGACCATCAGTCACACTCCATCGCTTTTTACTCCTTGGGCTGCTAAGTGCAAGGGTAGCTGGCCCAAGCCACCAGCTGCTCCGTGGAAGAAAGACAGGGCTTTCTACTCCCACAAAGAGCTGCAGTCCCAGATCTCACAGGGGCAGGTCTATCCTGGCCTATCGGGCTGCTATGAGTCAGCATTGACTCCACGGCAGTGAGCGTGGTTTTGGTTTTGAGATGGACTGAGACCCTGGGCCATCAGTCAAACTCCATTGCTTTTATCCAACCGAGGAGACCACAGGTGGAAAGGCCAGGCCACGTGAGAGAGCCCGAGCCTGATTGGGAGTGGGGGTCATCCATTCTCTATACCTCCCATGTGGACATAGAGACTCACCCCATTTTCAGTCAGTGACAGAGCGTCCTCAAGCACAGCACGCCCTGGCCCTATGGCCACAAACCACCTCTCAAGCGGAAGCTAAGTAAGCCAACAGGAAGTCAGAGTTTAAACCCACTACTCTGATAGACATGGAAGAACCATCTGGAGACGCTCCCAGTCCAAGGCAGGACTCTGCCTTTTCTGGAGGTCGGCTCTGGGGTCGCTCAGTTGACTGCTTTCCCATTGCATCCACCGAACGACCCCTAAAAGGGACCCTTTCGTTTCACTGCCAGACCCTGCGCTGGTCATCATGCCGCCTTACCCCAGGAACCTTAGAGTGAGTAGTGGAGGGGGAGGAAGGAGGAGTGGATCATAGATTATACATCATCCACTTATTCAATGCAGTTATTGAGCTTTGTGTGGCCACCAAAAGCCAGGCCTCACGCTGGGCAAGGCAAGTGGACGGGGATTCAAGGGGAAGCCAGGCACGGCCCGTGCTAGGTCGGAGAGAGAGAGGAGCCTTGCCAATCATCTGGCCCAACCCTCATTTTAGGAATGGGAACAGTGGGTCACAGAGAGAAATGACTTGTCCAGAGCCACACAACTAGTTAGTGACAAGCAGGTCCCACCCCCTGGGTCAGAGTGATGTTGTGGTCCAGGCCCTGCTCTGGACCCTGAAGGAGGGCATCCGTGAGCTGCCCAACAGAGGACCCCCACTCTGGGGGAGCCTAGTTTCTACTGGGAGGAGATGCAAGACACACTCACGATAGCAAATAAGTACATTCTGTCCGGGGCTAGAAGGTGGCAGCGCTGGGAAAGAGCGGGTAAGTCAGGCAGGGTGAGGCGGGAGCACACGGGGAGACCTGCGGGGCTGGGCGCCAGGTAAACTCTGGGGTCAGCCTAGGGACTTGCTGCTGTGAGTGGCCATCAGGTTCACTCCAGCTTGTGGCCACTCGATGTGTGTGTGGCAGAACTGCCCACAGCGTGTCCCCAGCGGTAACCCGTGACGGGAGCAGACGGTCAAGTCTTTTGCCCGTGGAGAGACCTGTTGGCGAGCAGCTGAGCGCCTGAGGCTGTGTCACCGGGGCTCCTTCGGGGCTACCTGGCAAGTAGAGCATCACATGCATCTCAGAGCCGCTGACAAAGCACAGCTGCAGCCTGAACAGGCAGCGGCCCCGTTTCATTGATGAGGCCACGGAGGCTGAGGGTCTTCCTGCTAACCGCTAAGCCTGAGGGCAGGGGAGGGAGGGAAGGACCCCCACAGGCCGGCAAGGGAAAGGGTGGGAGGGGTGCTCATTCTCACACCATCCCTGGAAACCAGAGGGAAGTCCCAGGGCTCCACCCTAAGGGGCAGGACTTTTAGCACTCCCCTCCCCCCTCCAGGATGGGTTTAAAAGTCCCTGCCATGCTGCTGCCAGAGAATAGCTGAAGGGGTCTGCTTGGGGCCTCTGGGAGAGAAAGGAGCAGGGACCCCGGCAGGCAGATTCAGGATGTGGCTGTCAGTGGCCGAGCCAGTTGTGGCTGGGAGTCCCCTGGTAGAGGTGAAGCTGCTGCTGGCCCTGGCAGGGGTGCTGACCGCACTCATGGCCCACCAGCCCTGTGAGGGCTCTCCTCCAGGTAGGTAGCCCCTTACACAGCCAAGGAGGAGATGGGGCCGATGGGGGTGGAGTGAGGGAAGGTCTTGGGAGTGGGGGTCCTGTGGCTTCTCTGGACACTGAGTCTTTGTGTCTCTGGGCAGCCCCCCCCAGGACAGTGGCGAGCTCAGTCATACAGGACTGCATGGCAGAGGCCAAGCTGATGGTGGACACAGCCTACAATCGGACACAGAGGAGGTGGGCCTGGGTCAGGGGGGATCCCTGAGCAGGTGGGCTCCAGTCAGGCCCATGGTACCACCGCCCTGCCCCAGCCACCATGGGGCCTCCGCTGGAGAGGGCTTCTCTCTGGTCCCTCCTGTCTGTCCTTCCTGTCCACCCCCGGCCTGGGGTGGTTAGGTGTGTCTGCACCTGTCTCTAGCTCCCCCCTCCCTTTCTGGGCAGTATCAAGCAGCGACTTCGCAGTGGCTCGGCCAGCCCCATGGATCTCCTGTCCTACTTCAAGCAGCCCGTGGCGGCCACCAGGAGCGTCATCCGAGCCGCTGACCGTATGCATGTGGCCTTGGGGCTGCTGGAAGAGAAGGTCCACCTGGAGGGATTCAGGCCCTTCAACGCCACTGGTACTGAGCTCCCCGCCCAGCCCGGGGCCTGCTCCCGGCCAGGGAATGATAAGAAGCCAGGGATGGAGGATTGGGAGGGACAGGGCAGCTTAGGAAGGACTCTGAGCCTCGGACCCTGCCTCTCTACCCATAGATGTGCTCACGGAAGCCCAGCTTCAGCTGCTGTCCAAGGTCAGCGGCTGTGACGTCCCCGTCAACGCTGAGCAGTGCAGCGACCAGTACCGCACCATCACGGGGAGATGCAATAACCAGTGGGTGATGCCAGGGGCTGTGCCCGACCTGCTGGATGCCTGCCTCTCTCACCCTGCCCCCACCCCCCTCCATGCTGAGCCCGCCTGGGTCTTGAGCCCGGCTAAGCTCAGTCCCTTTCTGCTGCAGGAAGAGGCCCTGGCTCGGCTCCTCCAACAGGGCCCTGGCCCGCTGGCTACCGGCCCAGTATGAGGATGGGCGGTCCCGCCCCTTCGGCTGGACTCCCTCCAAGAGGCTCAATGGCTTCCCTCTGCCCCTTGTGAGTCAGGGTGGTTGAGGGTCTCTTCAGACCTGGCCCAGGGTCGGGCGGGGAAAGGTAAACCTGGGCCTGGAACCCAGCGTTCCGAGCCCCGGCTTCCGCGTGTGTAACACGGCAACCCCGCGGTAGCCGTCCCACCCGGCAATGAGCCGCTGGGACACAGAACCGCCGTGACGGCAGTAGTGTTTGTTTTCAGAGAGAATTCGTGTCAAAGTATCTTGCTAAGTATGAAGAGCTATAGATCGTGTCTAGCTGTATCTATTGCTCCGTTTAAGCTCTATCAAGCCATCGAGTTATGCTGTCGATGTAATAATCCATCTCCTCCCCAGTATCAAGGTGGGTTGACTCATTTTCCTTCCGCTGACCCTCCCATCCATGTATCTAGTCATTGTCCACACACCTGTCATCCGTCACCTAGCACGTCTACTTTAGGATTATCTATTAATCCACCAACTGATCTATGGATTTGGTCTACTTATCTCTCTAAAATAGTTAGTGGGGTTTGGGCTAGGCCCGTGGGTCCTCAGCCTTCTTTTTATTCCCAGAATCCTCAGAACCTATCCTTCTAGGCATGACAGTCACTTTCTCTCTCAAAGCAAACTCACTGCCGGCGAGTCGATGCTGACGCACAGTGACCCGATAGGACAGAGCAGAACTGCCCGAGACTGTAGCTCATTACAGAGATGGGACGCCTGTCTTTCTGCTACTGGAGGTTTCAAACTGCCACCTTGCAGGCAGCAGCCCCACAGGTCACCACTGTGCCACCAGGTCTTCCTGTGACAGCCACCACGAGACCAGCTGCCTCTCCAAGAGGAAAGGGGGGGGAGGGCAGCAGTGAAGGCTTGCGCATCTCCTCCTGCAGGGGTGCTGCGTCCCCGTGTCCCCCGTGTCCTTCCCCGGGTCAGGGAGCCAGGGCTATGCTGACATTTTCATCCCACCCAGGTCCGGGAGGTCTCCAACCTGATTGTGCGCTTCCCCAGAGAGAGGCTGGCCTCGGACTCGCACCGGACCCTCATGTTCATGCAGTGGGGCCAGTTCATCGACCATGACCTGGACTTCGTCCCAGAGTCCCCAGCCAGAGTGGCCTTCTCGGGGGGCGTTGACTGCGAGAAGACCTGTGCTCAGCTGCCCCCCTGCTTCCCCATCAAGGTACCCTAGCTAAACCCTCAGGGCCCAGCCAGAGAGCGGGGCTGGGGATCCCAAATGTGGCGGCCCCAGGCTCCCATCTCTCTTCGGGGCTGGGTGTCAGTCGAAGACACCAGGAGCCACTGTGCTCAGTCACCGAAGACTTGTGGTGCCAAGAGACCCGGGGCAGAGTCCTCGTTCTGTGCAGGTGTGTGGTCGGGGGTGCCAGAGGGGAACACTCTCCCAGGAAGGGCCATGCGGCTTCATAGAGGGCCAAGCACATCAGACAGGCCCTAACCCTTGGCTCTGATTCCAGCAAGGGAGCCTCTGGCCTCCTGCCTTGGGAGGCCTTTAGGATCTCTTGCTCTGGCCCCGCTCCTCCTGCCCTCTCCCTCTCCTAGCAGTGGGTTGTGAGCCTACTCTCAGGCCGAGATGAAGGGGCAGTGTGAACACCCGGGAAGGCGAGAGGGAACCCAGAGCGCCACGCCTCTGTTGGGAGTGAGAACACACGGTACACACGCACACACACATGCACACGCACATGCACGCACAGAGGCAGGGCAGCCTTCACCAGGGAGGGAACTTGAAGGGCTCCCAGCTGAAACCTTCAGCAGCTCTAACCCTGCCCAGGGCCGCCCTTCGGAGGAGCCTCCCAGCCCCTCTTACCACACCTTTCTGCAGTTTGGGGCGTTTCTATCAAGTCATACGAAAGATGGGGCTTCCTCTTTCCATAAAGAGGGTCCGTCTCAGAAACCCACCGGGGCAGTTCTACCCTGTCCAGCATCCAGTTGAGGGTGGCGAGTGAGATGGAGCCAAACAAAAAGAAAAAAGAAGACATCTCAGTGTAAAGCCACACAGCTCTGCGGGGGGGGGGGGGGGGCCTGAGCCGCCTGCCACCTGGACTGGCTTTTGTGGGCCTTCCTGGTGCCCAAACCCCCTGCACAGCAAGGTCCTGCCAGACGCACTAGCTTCAAGTACAGGCCCAAGCACCCGGAGAAGGAGGTTCTGGACCCACCTCTCCCACTAACTAGCTGTCCTTCCCCCCTCGGAGCCTCTGTTTCCCCATCTGGGAAACAAGGCTCTAGATCATCTCAGAGGCCTCTTCCCTCTCTAGCCTTCCTGCTCAGGCGTCTTCCTGAAGGAGAGGCGCCGGGGACAATGTTTTGAGGCAGGTGGGCGATGATGAGGAGACGTGAGCCTGCTGTTGAGCCCCTCTCCCCCTCCAGATCCCACGGAATGACCCCCGCATCAGGAACCAGAGTGACTGCATCCCTTTCTTCCGCTCGGCGCCCTCCTGCCCTCAAGACAAGAACAGCGTCCGCAACCAGATCAACGCGCTCACCTCCTTCGTGGACGCCAGCATGGTGTACGGCAGCGAAGTCGCCCTCGCCCTGCGGCTGCGCAACAAGACCAACCACCTGGGGCTCCTGGCAGTCAACCAACAATTTCGCGACCACGGCCGGGACTTGCTGCCCTTCGGCAACGAGCGGCCCGACCCCTGTCTGCTCACCAACCCCTCCGTGCGCATTCCTTGCTTCCTGGCAGGTCAGACTCGGGAGCAGGGGCTGTGGCTGGGCAGGATGGCGGGGTTTGGTGGCTGTGTGTGGTTCTAGCCCTCAACATTAGGCAGGCTTGTCTATCACAGAATCGGCTCGTGGGAAAGAGTCCCCACGTGCATGGCCAGTTCTGCCTGCTCGACCCTCTCCGGGGACAAGGGACTCACCCCTACATGTCACTGTTGTTGGTTGCCCGCAAGTCAACGTCAACTCCTGGTGACCCCACGCCCTTAGGGTTGCCAGGCGGTGACTTTGTCCGGAGCGTATGTGTCTCTGAGTGGATTTGAACCAGGGACCACCAGGGCACCCCAGCAGGAAGATGTTTTTCTGGGCAGGGCTGTAGTGACCCTGCATTTGGGGTTTTCAAGGTGACACCCGATCCAGTGAAACCCCCATGCTGGCAGCCCTGCACACCCTCTTTATGCGGGAGCACAACCGCCTGGCCACCCAGCTGAAGTGCCTGAACCCCCAGTGGACTGGCGACAAGCTGTACTATGAGGCGCGGAAGATCGTGGGGGCCATGGTGCAGGTAGGGAGCTCTGGGTCTCAGCTTCACCAGGGGGGCAGGTGGGGACAAGGTGTGATGCCCACCTTCCTGAATACATCCTTGAAGATGTGACTGGGGGACCCGTGAGATTTGACCTGTACCCCCAATTCTTCCAGAAGCTCAATTCTGGACTCAGAGCTGTGGCCCTGTCCCATACTGCTTTCAGAAGCTCATCAGCCATTAGAAAATCAACAATGGAATGGGAAATCGATGATAGGAAATGGGCATTGCTACTTTTCACATGATGACAGAACACACCATGGGTGGTCATTTGAACAGTCCTTCGAAAAGCAAAAGACCCCAGCCAACGAGGGAGCGGGGTGGGCGGCCACGAAAGTCATGTTCCTCCCGTGCCTTCTGTTCAGATCATCACATACCGAGACTTTCTGCCCTTGGTTCTGGGCAAGGTCCGGGCCAAGAGAACGCTGGGATCCTACAAGGGCTACTGCCCCAATGTGGACCCCCGAGTGGCCAACGTCTTCACCCTGGCCTTCCGCTTCGGCCACACCATGCTCCAGCCTTTGGTGTACCGCCTGGACCACCGGTACCAGGCCTCGGCCCCCGGCTCCCGTGTCCCATTGAGCTCTTCCTTCTTTGCCAGCTGGCGGGTCGTGTACGAAGGTGACCGGGTTTCCCAGAGACAGGCGGGGAGGGATGGACGTGGGAATGGGGTCGCACCTTCTCCCAGGAGAACCAGGCTTTCTACCGGGAGGGCATGCTGCTTCTCAGGCCACTGCTAGCCATCTCCCGGGAACAGTGAAAAAGAGGCAGGTGATCAAAGCCCCCACTCCGGAGGCAGCAGAGGGCTTCCAAAAGGGGGAACAAGGGCAGCCTGATGCGGGAGGGAGCCTTCCTTCTCCTCGTTAAGAAGTGGGGGGACACTTTTCCCTCCCAGCTCCCTATGTGTCTGCCCAGCCCCGCTTCCTGATTCACACAGAATACAAGCACCTGGCTAGTCCAGCTCAGAGCCCACTAGGCTTGGCATCACCGGATGACCCCGGCTTAGTCTGTGCTGTTCACACACTTGCCACCAGGTGGCATCGACCCTCTCCTCCGCGGCCTCATGGCCACGCCTGCCAAGCTGAACCGTCAAGATTCCATGCTGGTGGATGAGCTTCGGGACCGGTTGTTCCGGCAGGTGAGAAGGATCGGGCTGGATCTGGCGGCTCTCAACATGCAGCGCAGCCGGGACCATGGCATCCCAGGTGAGGGAGCCCTCGGCCCCGCTTCTACACTGAGCCCTGTGGGTGTCTCCGTTCAGACTGGGGGTTGTACAGGCTGTGCTGAGGTTTAAGGGCACACAAGGCGAGGTTCATAGGCCCAGGAACACCTGTTTGCAGTCACGGCAGGCACCCAGCTTTCTTCCATCAAAAGATCAGGATGTAGGCACAGGAGCTGACAAAAGGCAATCTGAACGTTCCCAGAAGGAAACAAATAAACAAAAAAACGCGCCTCGATTTCCAAGGCAGGGATGGACTGCTCCATTCCCTGCCACAGGGCAAGCTGCAAGGAAAACAAAACCGAACTCACTGCGATCCAGTTGATATGGACTCACCGATGCCCCATAGGGCAGAGTGGACGCGCCGCTGTGAGTTCCTGAGACTGTAACACTTCATGGGATTAGAGCCTCATGTTTCTCCCGCGGAGCTGTCTGGTTGTTTGGAGCCGCGACGTTGCGGTTAGCAGTCCAAACCACCGAGGCTCCCTGCCCGGCAAAAGGCGCTGCACAAACCTGCCCTCTGGGCCATTCACCCGGGACTCTGCAGGCTGGGCTAAGGGCACCCCCTGGTGGCCACGAAGACTGCTGGCCTCCCACATGGCAGCACCCTACGTTTTCTGTTTCCCGCATCATTTGCTCCTAGCAAGGGCAGCTATGGGGAGATACCACTGACATTACTATTAGATACCCTGATACTGCTATTTCAACCTCCTCCCATCCTGTCCCAAGCTCCAACCCAAATGTGGAATTGGAACATCAGGTTTAAGCTTCATGGAGACGTGGAGTGACCTTGGGAAGAGTCTGACTGCTCAACCTCCATTGGGCGGGGATAACACGCCCCTCAAAGGTGTGCTGAGGCTCCGGACGGAGACGTGTGCACATGCTCAGTAAGGGTGTGGCGCTAGAAGGCTTCACTGCGCTGAGGGGCGGCGGGATGCCTGTGAGGTGCACTCCAGCAGACCGCACGGGGTTAAGTCACATCACATGACGTGGCCCTGGTGCACCCACTGCCATCGAGTGGGTTCTGACTGGTAGCGATCCTACAGGACAGAGTAGAACTGCTCTTCGAGCCTCATCTTCTCCCCATGGAGAGACTGGCAGGTTTAAACTACTGGCCTTCTGGTTAGCAGCTCAGTGCATAAGCCACTCTGCCGTCAGGGCTCCGGGGACCCTCCGGTCTGACTGGTCTTTGGAAATCCCCATGGAGTGAAAACAAAACCAGCACACACACAACCGCCCAACAAACAGCGTTACTGGAGTCTTCTCAAATCCACTTGTTCAAAGTACAGAGTGAAGAACGCTTTTACAATTGATTGCAGGGTTGTTCAACCATCACCATGATTGATATCAGAACATTTTTATCACACACACACCCCTACAGAAACCTCATTTTATCACACACACCCCTAAGAAACCTCATCATTTCTCATCCCCGTCCAAGACAATCGCTTCATCTCTTCCGTCTCGGGAGCTTTGCTGATTCTAGACCTCGCACACGGGCGGAGTCATTCCGTCTGTGGTTCTTGTCTGAGCGGGTTAACTGCTCCCATGGGTTTCGTGTGTTGGCTCGTTCACTCATTTAACTCTTTCATTCACTTGTTCTGCAAACCTTGAGAGGCCTTTGATGTCCTGGGCACTGTCACCTTTGTGCTTGCCTGCGAGCCTGATATTAATGCCACGAAATGCCCCACATTTGTGGTTCTGAGCACGGGGTCCCAACAGCTTTTCACACGAGGACGCGGTCCTCGGTTGGCTGCAGAGTGGTGGCGTGGCGTCTGGCATTAGACGGTGGTGTGTTCCTCAGAAGGCCGGGGCTCGCTCCTGTCACTAGGGAGCATCTCCTTCTGTGAAATACTGTGAAATGCATTCTGCCAGAGGGATTTGTGGAGAAGCAGGAGTTCAGGGTTGCTCTGCAGGGGTGAGACTCATCGGCTCTCCCTCCCGCTGCCCTCCTGTTTCAGGGTACAACGCCTGGAGGCGCTTCTGTGGGCTCTCTCAGCCTCGGAACTTGGCACAACTTAGCCAAGTGCTGAAAAACAAGGATTTGGCAAGGAAGTTCTTGCATCTGTATGGGACGCCTGACAACATAGACATCTGGATTGGAGCGATCGCAGAGCCTCTTTTGCCAGGGGCCCGAGTGGGGCCTCTTCTGGCCTGTCTTTTTGAGAAACAGTTTAGCAACCTCCGTGATGGAGACAGGTAAGTCCGGGACCCTGCCCTACCAGAGAGCCATGGTACAAAGCGCCAGCATCTCACTCGGAAGCGAGGGGAGGGAGCTGATCTTTTAGCTTCATTTTTGTCCAAGCTGATAGACTCGGAACAGGAGGCTCCCTGGCAGGAGGTCACAGAAGGGACACCACGATCGCAGGCAAGTCTGATGTTGATGAAGCCATGCTCCTCACCTTTCACCTAGGAGACAGGGTGGCCAGCCTAGCGATTCTAGACAAGCAGATCCCAGAAAGCCTGGGCCCAGAAGGCCTAGGCTAGATCTGGCATCCCTTTCAGTGAACTTGTGGTGTAAGAGCTACTTAAGGCACAAACCAAGGTTAGGGAGGATGTGCCGGACCGGGCAGTGCTAAGGTGGAACCTACTTGAAGACATGAAAGCACCCCGTCCAGTTCTGGCCACTTGAAGACTGGGCGTTTAATACTGGGCAGGTGACTGTACCTGTCTCTGCATCTATGGAATGGGAAATAATGCATACAGTTCAGAATGAAATCACGTCTGGTACCAGGCATACACCAGGGGCCTGTTCTAAGTGAACTCCTTCCTAACCTTCGCCCATGTCTCTTGACTGTCTTCGTAGGTTCTGGTGGGAGAAACTGGGTGTTTTCACCAAGAGGCAGCGCACTGCACTGCAGCAGATCTCCCTGTCTCGGATTGTGTGTGACAATACTGGTATCACCACCATTTCGACAGACATCTTCAGGGCCAGCACCTATCCCCGGGACTTTAAAAGGTGCAGCCGCCTCCCCAGGTTGAACCTGGCGGCCTGGAAAGCCACGAAGGCTCTGCAGGTGAGGGGAGGCTTCCTCCAGCAGTCCCAGGCCATGGTGGGCGGGCAGGTGGGACAGTGGGATCCCCTTAGGCCTCCAAGATGATAGGATCTGTCACTAGGGATGGTATACTCTCCCCTGATGGCTTCCCAGGGTGCTGGCTGCTGAGAGGCTAATCCAGGGCTTAGAACTTGGGGGAACAATTAGAAACTGGCCAATGATACTCGGCACAGGGACCCCATACACCACAACAAGCTCTACCTAGAAACCCCAGAAGCTTCCTTACCTGCTTTGTCTCTGCAGGAGTCCATCCCGAGCCTGTAACCCTGGAGACAAGAGCCTGGGAAAGACCACCCAGCTACCTTCTTCTCCCCCTGGGGCAGTGGTGTCCTGCTGATGGCCCCGCTGGCTGTGGAGAAGGGGAGCTTCCACAGGGGAGCTCCTAGCAGAGGTGGACCCACCCCTTGGGGGGCTTCTTCAGTGTTCAGTTATGACTCCATCCCAGATGCAAGGCCTGGGTGAGACCCGGGCGAGAAGTCCGCTGGAGCACCTCAGCCACCATATACTTCCCGGCTGGGCCCTGCCACTGTGAGACCACCCCACAGCCCTCTCCTGGAGCCTGCAGGCCGCACAATGTCTGTTTCCACCAGTAAAGCATTGCTGAGAGCAGAGGCTGCCTCGTTTCTGCTGGGCAGGAGAGGGTGTGGCCGCCCGTGTTGAGCAACGGGGGTTGCACTGAGTGCTACCAAGACTCAAGCCGGCATCGACTGCAAGCCTCTCCTTGGGGCTGAATCCAGAGAAGCACCAGGGGAGGGCAGAGGGGAGAAGGGAAAGGGCAGGCGCCCTGGGGCCCGACATTAAGGACCACACTTTGGCCTTGCTAGCAACCTGAGACGCAGCCAAAAGAATGCCAGTCAGTATTTTTTTCCTTAAAGTTTTCTTTTAAAACATACAAAAAAATTCAATAAAAATACCCCCCTGCTAGCAGGAAGACCTGGGCCCTGCCTTCAGGCCTCAGTGCCTCCAGGAGTGACTGGGACTCAAACTCAACAAGCCCCGCGCAGAGGCACCCAGCTACCCCAAAAAGGGCGACATGGAGGAGCTGGCCTGGGGACGTGCCAGTTCTCAGGGTTCTCAGCAAGGACGGACGGAGAGGCTGGGAGCACTGGCCTGGGAATCGCCAGTCTTTTCCTCTTGGCCCGGGAGCTAGGAGCCCGTGGTTCCCAAGGGGCTCACTAGGTCCTGGGGAAGGGTCTCTCGGGCCTCCTGCATGCGGCGCCGGGCCCGGTAGAAGGCCTCTGCAAGGGAAGCAGAGTCCGTTGTCAGCTGCCCTGGTGGGGCAGGTGCACGGCCTGGGCTGTCCCGGGGGGCCGACTGGGAGGTCGGGGAGCCTACCCAGTACATTGTGGATGGAGCTCTGCTGGCTGAATCCCTCGAGGCGGTCCAGCACGCTCCGCACCCTTCTGCGGAGGGAGCTCGACTCCATGAAGGCCCTGCAGGGGTGTGGGGGGGCCGCATGTGGTCAAGGCTGCTCCCAACCCCTCCCCCGAGGTGTCAGGGGCAGCGGGCCAAGCCGCTCACCTGGACTGCTGCAGACAGTGGAGGCGGAAGGTGACGCTGCCGGTGGTCTCTGTGCGGAAGCCGAAGCGGCTCAGTCGCTCACCCTGTGGGAGCAGTTGGGACATCGGGTTCCCGGTCCCTTGGCCAGGGGCAACCTGCCGGGCCCACTCCATTTTTTTATCCCCTGTTCTTGGGGAGATCGGCCGTGGGGGGAGCCACATTCCATCCAGACCCCTTCACTTCAGGGCTAAAATCTGACTCCCAACTCAACAGCAGGGATGATTCTGTCCCAGCTGAGAGTCAGCTATCCGACAGGCTTCCAGACAATTCTCCCCAACGGTGCCGGCATGGATGCTCTGATAGAAGCCACAGGAAGTCTCTAAGTATAGCTTCCAGGGCTCCCCTAGGGCAGGTGCCGCCAACTGTAGCCTGGGTAAGCTGCAGGAGACTGGGGGACGGGGGGAGACTAAGCAAGGCTGCAGTGAGGAGCATCTCAGCCCAGTCCACCCCACCTGCTACAGCACAGAAGACGGGCATGAATCATGAATGTTCCCGGCCAGGCGTCTCCCAGAGACGCCGGTCACCTGAAAGGTTCCTGGTATCCGCACGTAGGCGAGGTCCTCCAGCTCCAGAGAGCCACCGAGGAAAAACCTCCTCATCTCAGCCCTCGTGCCCAGCTCGATGGGTCTCCACGTGGACACTGTCAGGGTGTGGGAGCCTGCGTAGGGGGAGAGGGAAGCGGGGCAGGTCCCACCTGAGCGAGGGGGGCATCTGGTCCTCACTGGCCCGGAGGCCAAGCCGCACACTAAACCCAGGCCGCAGCTGCCCAGTGGAATCTGACTCCCAGCATCCCTGCCAGGCAGGGCACATCCGCCCACGGCGTGTCCAGGGCTGCACGGCTTTACAGAGCAGGCCACCACGCCTTTCTCCCAAGAAGTAGCTTCCGGTTCAAACTGCTTCTGATGCCCAATGATCTCTTCTCATCTGAGCCCTAGCGGCACAGATGGTTACGAGTTGGGCTGCTAACTGTGAGGTCGGCAGTTCAAAACCACCAGCTGCTCAGAGGAGAAAGAGGAGGCTGGCTAGTGCTGTGAAGGTGCAGTCACGGAAACCTTCACGGGCAGCTCTGCCCTGACCTCAAGGGTCCCTCTGGGTCTGAATTTACTCAGTGCGAGTGACTGCTTTTTTCTCATCTGGAGTCCTCAAACCCTGTGGAGGTTCCCCAGGCCCAGGGCCTGTGGCCCCGGGAAGGGCAGGGGCAAGGGCTTACCTGGGGTGGCAGGCAGCACCAGGGCCCCGTAGCCTTCCACCCGATACCTCTTCCAGAAGTCCAGCGAGAGGACCTCGCAGTAGAGCACAGGCCACTCCGGGAGAGCGTCTGGGAACAAGGGCGAAGCGGCCAGTCAGAGCAGAGGCCGGGGAGTGGGGGATGGAGGTGGGGGGGGGGGTATGTGCCGATGGCCCACTCACCAGCACTCTCGTCCTCATGGAGGAAGGAGGCCTCGAACGTGAACGGGTAGGAGAAACACGCCACCTTGTCCTGCAGGGGAGGGGGCTGCTGATACCTGGTGCCACGCAGCATCACAGGTCCCCGTCGTAGGGGACAATGGAGGAAGGAGGAGGAGGAGGGGAAGGGGAGGGACAGCCATGCAAGAGCTGCTGCCATTCTCCAAAAAGGCAGGGTGGCCCCTGGACCGGGCAGGAGCCACGTGAAAGGGTAGCCTGACCCACGAGTCCTTCCTCGCGTCCATGGTGGCCAGAGAAAGCTTCAGGTGCCCACCCCTGCCTGCCCACCAGTAGACTGCCCATCCCGCTCACGGGCCGTACCATTCCCAGAGACTTGGTCGCACAGGTCTGTGTTATTCCCGAAAGCTGCTGGGATGCTGGGCTCGACCAGTCTGCGAGGCAAACACACCCCCCACCCCGTAAGTTCAGCTGAGGCAAGGCAAGTAGCTGAGAAGAAGGCAAAGTGCCTTTGCTCATTCAGTCCACATCTACTGAGGTTCTACTGTGTCCTGTGGCCACGCATCGGGGTCCCCTGGTGATCAGACAGACAAGATCCCTGTGTCTGGCGGAACTCACATTCTGGAGGGGAAGACAGACTACAACGAAACCAACAGGAAACTACAAAAACAAACAAACACAAAGCCCCTCACTGCCCTCAGGTCCGTTCGGGCGCACAGCCACCCTCCCGGACATAGCAGAACTGCCCTGTGGGTCTCCAAGACTGTGACTCCTTATGGGAGTAAAAAGCCTCGTCTTTCTCCCGCAGAGCGGCTGGTGGTTTCGAACGGCTGACTGCACTTAGCAGCCCCACGCATAAGCGCTGCACCTCCAGGGCTCCGACAACGATGAACGCTGACTGAAAAATAAACTGGGCTGGAGAGATTCGGTGACTTGGGGCAATCATTTTGATTGGGTGGTGGTCAGAGGAGATCTCTGAGAGGTGGCACTTAAAAGTGAGAACTGAAACTCGAGTAGGGAGACAGTTACAAAGACACGGCCGAACAGGGAACGACGCTGCAGTGGCCTTCAGGTGAGACAGACGTGGCGTGTTTAAGACTGGACCGTGTGGCTGGACTGTGGTCAAGAGAGCTAGACGGGGCCGACTCAGCCAGGGGAGGACTCTGGGAGCTGACTCTAAGGGAGGATGCAGCTCTTGGAGGGCTTAAGTCCAAGCAGCTCAGCTAGTTGACATGGTTACGAGCGACGCTTGGCTACGAGGGATGCGGCAGATGGACGGACAGTACAGGGGAGTGAGAGGATGGGTCAGGAACTCAGTGCACCGGCCTCGGCAGGAGACGGTGGTGGCCTGGCCCTGGGTGCGAGAGAAGACAGGCGGCTCTGGAAGCCTCCGCTGGCGGGAGTGCTGATGGAGCGACCGGCTGTACGGGCGCCAGAGAAAGCGAGGCATCAAGGAAGACTGTCTCCTGGGGTTCGGTATCAGCAACTAAGGGGTGCTGTCACTCTTTGCGAAGATAAGGAAGAGCGGTGGAAGAGGGTGTGGGGAAGCGAGGGGGTCCAGAGTGCTTCCTGGTCATGTTAAACAGATGTCACTGAGGTCACTAGCCGAATCTGGAGTTCAGGGAAGAGGTCAAGGCTGAGACGGAAATCTGGGTGTGGAGACGTTTAACGCCACCGGACCACGGAATCACTCAGGAAGACTGTGGAGGGAGAGCCACGGAGGACTAGGCTCAGTCTTGGCGTGTGCACAAGTTTTAAGCTCCCCAGAGGAGGAAGGCCCTGTGGGCTGAGCAACATGAGAGTGACATATGACCTTGAGGAGCAGGGCGTTGGGGGGATGGGGGGACTCGGGGTTGTAGGGAAGGAAGCCTGGAAAGCCAGGTCTGTGAACCGTACTTACTAGCTGGCAGATCCACGAAGAAGTGGACGTAGAGATTGTCATACTCGTAGCCTTGGGCTGAGACTGAGAGAGAGAGAGAGAGAGAGAGCAGGAAATGATTTCAGCATATTCCCCCACCGCCCTGAGCACCCAGCCCAGTACTGAGGAGCCTCCTGGCCCCTGAGAGCCAGTCCCTGGGGCCAGGAGGAAGTCCTCACAGCGCTTCCCATGCAGGGCAGCACCCTGTCAAGACACTTACCAACCTCTCCGTTCACAAAGAGCCGGAGCACCCCTGGGTCAGTCTAGGTGAAGAGAAAGGGGGAGGCGGGCAGAGATAAGGAAGTCTGGGGGGGCATCAGCTCATCTCCTCCAGCCCGTCCACAAAGCCAAGGCCTGACACCGGACAGACCCTGGCTCCTTACTGCTGCACCCTTCCACCTGCCCTCTCCGTTTCTCAAAACTACCAAGTGCGAAAACATGAGCGTGAACACCTCCAGGTCTGTGCTGACTCACAGCTGCCCGGTGGAGTAGAGCTGCCCCTTTGGCTGTCAACTTCCAAGGCTGGAAATCTTCTTTTTTTTTTTAAATTTTATGTCTTTTATTCTAGGTCATCAATTTTTTGTTTTTGTTTTTTAACATTTTATTAGGGACTCATACAACTCTTATCACAATCCACATATACATCAATTGTATAAAGCACATCTGCACATTCTTTGCCTTAATCATTTTCAAAGCATTTGCTTTCCACTTAAGCCCTCTGCATCAGGTCCTCCTTTTTTTATTTTGGCTGTAAATCTTACGGGAGCAGAAAGCCTCATCTTTCTCCAGTGAAGCGGATGGTGGCTTTGAACTGCTGACCTTGTGGTTAGCAGTCCAACGTGTGACCCGTATGCCACCGGCGTTCCAAGCACAATGAAAATCAGAACGGGGATTTTATAAGACTGGCCAACTAGTAACAACAGCTACCTGTTGGAGCACAGGACAACGTTGACGATCCCTATTCCCTTTAGCAGGATGGCCAAGGCAAAGGGCAACCCCGTGTCCCTCCTTTTATAATTACTCCTCACTCTCTCAACTGTCTAGGTCTGAACATTGGTTATCGATGCAAAAACATGAAACGCGCGTTGCTGTTGTTCTTTGCAGAGAGAGACCGGCGAGTAATTCAATCGTTGTTTCCAGCCCTAGTGGTGGCACTTCTGGACCAGAGGAGACAGGGAGGGGCCACAGAGTAACGGGGCGACGCGGTGCTGTTTGGTAAGAGCCAACATCCCCGACCAAGCATCCACAGGAAGCCGGAGGGAGGCAGGCGCCCTCTTATCTCCTTCAAATGAAAGGAAAAGTACTGCCTGACTGCATCACCACTGACAGCAAATAAACAAACAAATGAAATGGCCTAGTCTGGAGAATCGAAATGCTCTCAACGCCCCCTTTCACCACTCGCAAGCCCCTGCCACTTACCCCAGAGACGACCCCCATGAGCAGGCCTTCTCTGGGCGGCCAACAGGTCTTGACCAGGAAGCGGCACTGGAAGGACTACCCTCTAGCTGCTGCTCCCTGGCGTCGGGGTCGCCCCGAAGTGTATCGCTCACCCCCAGCCAGAAAGCTCTGACCACACACAGCTCACAGCGGCGGGAGGCCATGCGACTCACCATCTCAAAGTCCGTGCCCACGAGGCTGCTCAGGTACTCCTTGTGCCGGCCGTACAGCTGAGGGAACAAACCGGGTCAAAACTCAAGGTCCTGGCTGGGCTGGGGAAGGCCGCAGAGAGAGCTGCGGACAGAAGCCCCCAGTGGCTGGCATTCTAAAGGGAAGGGCAGAGACATGGAGGCCCACTTGGCTTCTCCATCTCGGCTGCCTCACTCCACCGTCCTCATTTCCACTGACCCGCCGCCTGCTTTCTCTGGCAGCCTCGTTGGCATGTGATTCACATGCCATGTAACGGTAATGGCTTACCGTATCAAGAAGGCTTGGGACACAATCCTTTTGAGAACGTTTCCTTCATTCTTGCACCCATTACGACGGGTTCCTTGTGACACCCCCACCCCAACCTCTCCCGCTGTAACCCCAGGGGTTATGTCTCTATGGATTACCTATCAAGAAAATCACACCCCAAAAAAACCAACAGGGACCACAAAATAAAACACAGGGAAAACCTCAATTCAAAAGAAAGCAGAAGATAACCGAAACCAGGACAAATTAAAAATGGGACAAAAGGGAAAACAAATGATCCGGTGTTAAAACTTAACCCCTCGATTGCCTCGTTCATGAGCGGGCAATAACTGGATCTGCCTCACGGGGTTGGTGCAGGGGCTAAATGAGACACGTCCTGGGCCGTGCCCACAACCAGGCACAAGAAACAATGTGAGATATAGTGTGGACAGAACCCGGCTGCCTGATAGGCCGGCAACGCTGTCTCGGACAGGAGGGGGCTGCGAAGAGCCAGCTCTTCCCAGGAGCAGGCTCAGCCCCTCCGTGCTCGGAACAAGCCACCACTTACGTCCTTGAGCACACGCTGTTCCCGCGCCTCCTCCTCTGGCTGCGCGAGCGAGGACACGTTGTCGATCGTGTACTTCCACAGCTCCTGCTTCTCCCCGTCCGCCTCGATTCTGTAAGGTCAATGCCACCAACGGTCCCACTCTGAAAATGCGGTGCGGGCTTCTTCCAGACCCTGCCCACAGATACGTCACCACTGCTCATGCACCTCACCTGACACACGGGATGATTGGCGGCTCTGAGGAGGACCGGGAGCAGGAAGGGCTAGACTGGGCGTGTGGGGGGCCCGGGCCCCTCTCTGCCTCGCGTTCCCTGTGAAACCCACACATCCCGGCGCCTAGTTCTGCCACCCGAGGAATGGGCAGCTTGGTCTGAGATGCAAGAGCCAATCCTGTCCCTCCCAACAACTTACAAACCATCTAAGAGCCACAAATACATTTTTACAAGCACATGAAATCACCGCGATCTGAATAATAGTATTAAAATGTTTTTCAAGTTCACTTCCAAGCCACACGTACATCCTGAAAGAGCCCCATCTCACTCTCGAGCTGCAGTTTGCCAACCCCTGGTCTAAAGGGCTCCTACTGTGCAGTCTGCTCTCCTACGACAGGGACCAAGTGCGAGTTCATGTCCCCCAGGTCTGGTCAGGCCCTGCGCCCAACAGCCCGGGGAACAAGGTCTGAAGCACGCACTGAAGCTGGCACTTCCCCGTGAGGATGAGTGCCCGTTCCCAGAGAGGAGGGTCCCCAGCTTGCAGGGGTCGATGACTCAGAAGAGAATCTGCATGATGCAGGGGTTTGCACAGAGCTCCTCTCCTAGGAGCAACACGTGCAGCAAAGTAAGGGATGGCAGTGGCCACTGCCCCGTCCCCGGCCTTTCCTCCGTCTCCTCACCTGTAGGGTCCTTTGAGGCCAGTGAAGTCCGGCTTTACTGTGATCACGCCATTGCTGTCCACCTTCAAAGTACACAGGACCTGTTCATACTTCTTATAGCCAAGCCTAGAAGGCAAGAGGTCAACAGTAGGGTTCAGGACCCCCAGGGGCGGAGGAGGGGGTCAGCCCGCATGGGGGGGGGGGGCAAATATCAGCAGTAAGACTTGTCAGGGTCGAATGAGTTCCTCCAGCTAGGAAGAAAAGTCCATCTCTCCTGGGCTCGGGGACGGCTCCAGCAGGTCATCAGTGGGGGTGAGAAGGGAGGAGCCCGAGCCTGAACGGGCAGGGGATACTTCACTTACTTCCCATAGGGCCCCAGGTCTGCCATGATGTGCATCGTCTGGAGAGGGGTGTTAATGACATGGCTGTTCCTGACGAACTCCTCGGACGGGTCCCAGGTGACAATGCGGGACTTGAGGATGCTGCCCTCCCTGGGAGGCATCACAGAGTCACCTCCCTGGCACCCGCTGGAGAGCCTGAGTGGGGAGTACCAGGGAGCTCGCTCCCAGGGGAGGCCCACTCCGGGACAGGCAGTCACACATACGCCTGCCCCCTGCCCACCCACATACGCCTGCACTCACGTCCCTCGCCGGTCCTGCCGCCGCCGCCGGACATTGGCCATGCGTTCCACCAAGAATGACGGCACCTCGCTGGTGGCAGTGGTCATCTTCTGACAGTGCTGAGGAAACAGAACAGCCCCGGGTGACCCATCTGATCGGGCCACGGGGAGCCAAGCAGCTTCCAGAAGGGATTTCACTCTCCCTTCTGATAGCTCACTGTGACCGGGACGCCCCACTCTCGGCACACCAGACCCACATTTGCTCACGGAGGGGAGCCGTGGCCCAGCAACCCCAAGGACCTTCCTCTAGGCCTGGTCTGCTCTGCCGAAATGCTGCTGACATTGAAGCCGGAGCACCTGCTCTGAACGCACCCCAGGAGAAAGTGGGGTGGGGGCCAATGGGAGAACCTCACATGGCTAACAGAGCACTGGAGGCATTTTCAGTGGCTTTTCCAAGTCAATCCAGCCAGATTCTACACATCGCCAGCTCCCAGCAAAAGCAGGTAATCTTTCAAACCCCGCCATGCCATGCCTGCTCTTCGCAGAGATGTTAAAGGTCATAGAGAAAGATCAGAAAATGTATCCCTGACTGTCACAGAGCTTGAAACCTCCCTACGACAGAGCAGACCGTGCCGTGACTGGAGAAAATGCAAACCCACCCACCAGGGTATGTTCACATGGGCACAAGGAAGACATTGGCTGTTCCCCACAACTGAAATGAATCTCCCTCCAAACCTACACCCACTGAAGACCTGGGTGGGTTCTATCTGGATTTTTCCAGACTGGATTCACTGGTCACCTCATGACTTAAGGGAAAGTCAAGCCCAGCAGTTGCTACTTCCAGCCAGCTGTCTACAAGGCTGTCATTGGAGACACTGGTCACTTCCTGTCCTCCAAGGACCTCCAACAGGGAGAGGTGGGAGCAGCAGCCCCACCACCTGCAGCCTGTGCCCCCTCGACCCCACACAGGTGCTTCTGGGAAGAGACCCTTGTCTCTTGAATAGGCGTCTGAGCCCAAAGGCATGGAGAGGCGAAGGACAAGAAGGGAGCTATGGGCACGAGCCCAGCAAGCACACTACCTCTTCCAGGTTGGTGTATCGATCAGAGTCGGTATAGGTGAAGATTCGCCGGTTCTTCCTGCCGCCAGAATCTTCCAGCTTCAGGATCTCTGCACGGTACTGATGATCCAAAGGGCTCTGACAGGCTGCTTCATTCTGGTACAGATCAACCTCAAACTGAGGCGGCCACAGAGAAACGGAGATCCACTGAGGACACTGCGAGCGTCGTTCCTATAGCAGCCCAGTCACAGTCCTTCCCCACAGAATGAGACTCATTAACTAGCTCTCACTGTCCTGAGCTGAAGGAGGGTGGGGTGGGGTCTGACAGGAACCTGCATGAGGTCCACCACAATTCTACTGCCACAGATACGTGTGGCCCAGGGAAGAACCGCGGCCAAGGTCATAAAACTCAGTGGCAGTCACGATTTTACCCAAGTCCACGGGAACCCAAGGCACAGGCTGCTTTTCACGATGTCCGGGAGGTTCACCATGCCCAGTTAAGGCCATCATTGTTCACCGTGCCCTGTAAGCCCAGCATCCGCTCTGGGATCAGGTTGACAACACAGATCAAAACTTTTCAAAGCATTATGACCCAGTTATTGCAGTTCCACGGTCAGATTTGAGAGACTCATCAGTGAGCCCCAGGAAACTTGAGCCAAAGCAGCCGGTTGGAACACCATGTAAGGTCAGTGGCGGGGCCTATCAGCAAAGCCCTGGCCTGAGGAGCCCTGCAGGCAGCAGCCTCTTCCAGAGATGGGGGCTTTTTCCTGCTGCCAGTCACGTGGAGATGGGCCGAGTGGAAGTTGACCAAGAGGGGCCCCTGGCTTACCTGGCTAAAGAGCTTCTCCTGCCACCCGATGACAACCTCCTCCTCTTCATCCTCATCTGGGCGGCGTCCACCTCCAAAGACAACAGAGTGAGTCAACTGCTTGAGCCAAACCAAGGCCAAGGCCTCTGCTCCTATCGTGGCCACAAAGCCACTGGGAGTTCAGCGACTTAACAAGGACTCGCGGTGACAGGAACAAGGGAGGCTGCACAGGTGCTGGTCAGTATGTGACGAAACCACGATTAGATCCCAAGAAGTCGTCGCTACTAATCTAATTGGAATAAAAGGTGGCCTGGGGTCTGTGAATTAATAAACCTAAGTCAGTGCTGGGGAGTGGAAACTTCGTTATCGGCTGAAGGACCCTTCCTCAACCTCAACAGCCAGCATTTGCTACAGAGAAATCTTGATAACATCTACTTAGAAGGATAAGCTCCATAACCTTATGAGACAAAAAAGAGGAAAATCAAATAAATTATTTTTTTTAAAGGCTAACTTGGAGAGTTAGTTTTGAACAAAGCAGAGTGACTAGTAATCTGCCGCAAGCTCACTCGCCTCTGTCCTTACTTTCTGGGCTTCCCAGGCAAGAGAAATCCCAAGAGCATTACTGGGAATGGGTAATCTTTTCTAGCCACCCCTTGTTTAAAAGAGCTTAAGGGAGTACTTCTATAAGTGTTTAGACTCCTCCCTAGGATTTCCAGGGCTGTGCAGCTTTCGGGAGACCGGCAGCCTCATCAATCTCCCGTGCAGCAGCTAGAAGGTTCAAACTGCTGACGGTGTGGTTAGCAGCCCAACGTGTAAGCCACAGCAAGGCCAGCCGGCAGTGGACGATAAAGCCAAGGGGCTGAAGAAAGCCTCAGGGCAAGCAGGTGAGTAAAATTTAAGAAAAGGCTAGAGGTCAACAATACTCACAGGCTGACGGAGGATGCCAATGTACAGGAGATGATTTGATTGTTTTGTTTAGTTAAGGCTTTGGGTGAAAAAGGCAGAGGGATGAAGACACGAGGGGGAGAGAGAGAAATGAATGCTCAGAAGAGATGGAATGGCTCAGACTAAAGCCACAAGAGAAGAGCTAATACATAACCAAGGTTAGCAGTTCAAAACCACCAGCCGCCACTCCCTGGGAGAAAGATTAGTCTCAGAAACCTACAGGGACAGTTCTACTCTGTCCTACAGGGTCACTGTGAGTCAGGATCAACTTTATGGCATTGAATTTTTGGTCTGGGGGGGAGCGGATGGATGTATGTGTGTGTGTGTGTGTGTGCAAGTCACAAACAGTCTTTAGGTTGCCAGGCAAATCTATAACATATCAGGAGTAACCAATTGGGATAGAATCTTGATAAGAGGAATCGCATCTTAGGCAGCGGAGAAAAGACTGGCCCTGGCGTTGGCCAGCTGCAGGCCTGGGACCGAGGAACGGGGCGCTCTGTGCCTTCGGTTCCTCATGTGTAAAAAGGCTGCTGCGAAGTGGACTTGGTCGTAGGAGGTCACCAAATCCACAGGGCGCTTCTACCCACTTCCACAGGGTCACCGAGTTGGCGTCACGTGGGCGGCAGTGGGGTTGGTTGGGGGTTTTGGAGGCACTAACTCTAAGGCCCCAGGCTCTGGGCCCCAGTCCTGGGGGGGGGCCCTGCATCTCCCTCAGAACACCCACTGGCAGTTCGCTGAGGCCTAAACGTGGCCAAGTCGATGAGGTCCTTCCCGGGCTGGGCAGCAGGCTGGTAATGAAGAAAGTTGCTCCATGTGATCCTCTGCAGGTGGACCCTGGGGGGGCGGGGGGAGGCAAGGTACCGGTTACTAGTCCCGCATGCACTGAGCGAGTCTGGAGCAAACGCAACGCAAAGGGGGGGCTGCCGCGGAGGAGGAGCTTGGGAGGCTCAGGGTGCTGAGGGGGCAACAGGCGGGGAGGGTAAGGCGCCCTGGGGGCCCAGGGACCTGGGTGCCACGGAGGCTGGGAGGGACGCATGCGCGGAAATGCGGGCCAGCGAGCTGTGCCCGAGGACGTGGGGAGACCAGGGAGCAGGGGGTCGGGGACGTGGGGGGACCAGGGAGCAGGGGGTCGGGGATGTGGGGGGACCAGGGTGCAGGGGATCGGGGACGTGGGGGAGCCAGGGAGCAGGGGATCGGGGACGTGGGGGGACCAGGGAGCAGGGGGTCGGGGACGTGGGAAGACCAGGGCGCATGGGGTCGGGGACGTGGGGGGACCAGGGAGCAGGGGGTCGGGGACGTGGGGGGACCAGGGAGCAGGGGGTCGGGGACGTGGGGGGACCAGGGGGTCGGGGACGTGGGGGGACCAGGGAGCAGGGGTTCGGGGACGTGGGGGGACCAGGGGGTCGGGGACGTGGGGGGACCAGGGAGCAGGGGGTCGGGGACGTGGGGGGACCAGGGAGCAGGGGGTCGGGGACGTGGGGGGACCAGGGAGCAGGGGTTCGGGGACGTGGGGGGACCAGGGGGTCGGGGACGTGGGGGGACCAGGGAGCAGGGGTTCGGGGACGTGGGGGGACCAGGGGTTCGGGGACGTGGGGGGACCAGGGAGCAGGGGGTCGGGGACGTGGGGGGACCAGGGAGCAGGGGGTCGGGGACGTGGGGGGACCAGGGAGCAGGGGGTCGGGGACGTGGGGGCACCAGGGTGCAGCGGTCCGGACACCGCGGGGCTCGGGCCCGGATTCTCGGAGGGGCGCAGGCACGGGCCCCCGGGCCGGGCGGTGCTATTACCGGAGGCGCAGGTTGCACACGGGGTCCCGGGAGCGGTACACGGCCTCCGCGGGGTCCGGGCTGCAGACGGCCGTCGCCATGACGGCTGTGCCGGAAAGCGCGGCGCCCTGTTCCCATGGCGACCGAGCGGCCGCGCCCGCGCCCAGCGCCTCCCAGGCGTCGGGTGCCGCGTGTGCACACAGGGGCCTTAGCGCGTGAACAAAGGCGGACCGGGGCGCGGCCGTGAGCCCCGTTTCCGATGCAGGAAGAAAGGGCGATGGGGATGGCCCCGGGGCCTCGTCTACCCCGCACGGCCTGGCTCCGAAGCCACGCCCGACTCGGAGAATGCCCGCTTTCTCCCAAAGGCGCGGGCAAGGGGGGGGCACCCAGCCGCGCACGGCCGGCTGGTTTTGGGGGAGAAGCCCTGTGAAGAGAGTCATTCATTAATCGCTGGGTTGGTTTTCACTGAGCGAGACCGAGGGAAACAAGGACGTCAGTAGGGAAGAATAGATGTTATTCTCAAATGGTGCTTCCTGGTGCGCCTAGAAAACGCGGTGTGCCTTCTCAAAAGCTAATTAAGTGTCCCTCAGAAGTCATGCACCTTTGGACTGTCAAATAAGGCAGGGCGCGCCCCGCCTGCAGCTTCCCTCCCTGGAGCCGGGGGAAGTCAGCGAGGGCCACCTGCTTCTCCACCAACAGTGCAAGCAATTGTCCCCTCTCCGGAATCTCCTGCCCCCGGACCCTGCTGGCGTATCCGCTGTTGTGTAACACCCAGCGCGCCGTGATAATCGCGCCTTTAGCCCGGACTGAGCCGCTTTGGAAGAGGAGCGCAGATGGTGCGCGGAGTTGAGTACTGCACAGCGCCCGGCGGGTTCCACCCACCCGCTGCCCCACAGGAGAAGGACGAGGGTCACCAGAGGTCGGCAGGCAGAATCCACTTAGTGCCCCAGCTGAGGACAGGGGACCTGCTTCCAGAAAATTCCAACCTGATTCAGATTCACAGCAACCCTGCAGGGCAGGGGAATACTGCCACCACAGGCTTTCCCAGGCTGGCAGCGTCCAGGGGGCACGTTGCCCCATCTCTCACCCAGAGTCGGTGGCTTCGCGCCACCCACTTTTCAGTCACCAGCCAAGCATTTCACTATGCGCCACCAAGGACTCCCTTCTTGGTGAGGAAAATCTCACACCTTTCGCTGCCTAGTCAAGTCCAACTCACAGGGAGCCTAGAGGGCAAAGCAGAACTGCGCCCACGGACGCTCCAAGGCTGCACGTTTGTATGGAAGATGTCGAATCTCCCTCCCCCTGGGCAGCTGGTGGGCTTGAGCTACTTGCCAAGTGAGCTCACCACGCTGCCCTTTCTTTAAGATCACAGCTATCAGGAACCTTTTGGGTGCAGTTTACTTGGAAACACATGGCGTTGCCAGGGGTGGAATAGACTCAGCCAGAGGGTGGGTGAGTAACAGCTCGCCCTTGGTTCCCATCGTTCCTTTGCCAGGTGTTCTCCTAGAAGCTCCTCAAGGACGTGTCATTGTTCACACTTAGCAGACGAAGTTGGGGAAGGCTTGCTCCCACCGAGCCACTGGTCAGGGGTAAAGGAGCTGACCCTCAAGCTCAGATTTGCCTGAGTTCTGAACACCCTCCACTGCATCACCGCCTCTCTCTATTGATTCTTTCCCAAAAAGTGAGGTTTTCAACCTGGAAATAATAGTTTCAATAGATGATGTGCTTAACCACTGTGTCACCAGGGTGTCTTACAATAATGGAAATACAAGGGGGTACCACCCCCAAAAAAAAAAAACCAGCAACAGAAAATAGCTCCGCTGGGCAGAGCTTTCATAGAACACATTTTCCCCAGTAGGTGGGCAGTATCCAGCAAACCGCTCTGAGTAAGGGCACCCACTGGCATTGCCTGGGAAGGTTCTCTCTGGTCACAGTGAATTTTTTCGTAAAAGCAGTTTTCCTTCAACCTCGTTTTTGGGGATGGCCGATTTAAGAGAACAGCTTGCAAGTGTGAAATTTTGTTTCCTGGTTGGGAAAAATGCCGCAGAAACTGTTGTGTTGAACACAGCTCACAAGGACAGCGCTATGGGAAAACTCAAGTGTAGGAGTGGTTCTCTCATTACAAAAAAAATGAAATGCCAATGGATGACAAACTTCATCCTGGAGTTCCATCAACTTCCCAAACCGACAAAAATGTTGACTTGCAGTGCATTTGGAGTTCGTTCCACCAGATCAGACTGTTAATCAAGCTTTCTATTTCGAAATTCTGAAAAGACTGCATAACAGTGTGCGACAAAAGGCCTGATTTGTGGCAGACGGGACTGGTTTTGTCATCACAACAATGCACCTGCTCACACAGCCATTTCAGGGCACACATTTTGGGGAAAAAAAACATCATATCTCTCTTTCCCCAGGCCCCTTCCTCACCTGACCTTGCTCCATGTGACTTCTTGTTTCCGTGAATGCAGAGAAACAGGAAAGGACAGCTATTTGACAACATAGAAGAGGTGAAGAAAAAAACCAAGGGAGGTGCTGCCCATCATCCAAACAGATGAGTTTGAAAAATGTTTCCAAGAATGGAGCCGCAGATTTGACAAATGTATTGAGTGTAATGGAGAGTCTGTTGAAGGTGATAAGGTTTTTTAAGAGAATTTAAATATATAGCTTCTGGGGGGAAAAATCTGGTTTGTTTTGAGTACCCCCTTGTATAAGTTATCATAATTAGAATGTTTTAAATACAGATTGGCTTTTATATTTTCTCTTTGTTTACTAGTATCTATAAATCAAAGAGTCTTAAAAACGTGAACCATAAGTGGGACTCTTTCTCTAGACTTCTGTATGGGGCATTTTCTAGAAAGAGCTCATGACTTTTAAAAGCTCTCTGGGAGAAGTGTTTGTCCTGATATCAAGAATAGCCTAAGGATCACCAGACTTCTACAAAACTACTCAGCATGAGAGAAAGAAAAGGCAAATCTCAACAATTCTCAACAGAAAAAGGCAACCAGCAGATGCCAGCTTCAAGATGACCCCGTTGTCGGACTTACCAGAAAAAGACTTTAAAGCAACTATTATAACTATCCCTGATTATGGGCACAGAGGGCAAATACTCTTTAAAATCTCGAAAGGTAGAAATTCTCAGCAGAGAAATGGAAACTCCAAGAAAGGAAGCATAAGAGACTTTATAGCTGAAAATTAACATTTCCCTGAATGGGCTCTGTAACGCCTTGGAAATAACAGTGGAATCGGTAAACATGAAGGCAAGTAAACAAAAATTACACAATCTAAGGAGCAGAGAGATAGAAACACTGAGCTGTCTTAGAGTTCTGGGAGAAAGCATTGTGTTGGGCTGCTAACCAAAAGGTCAGTAGTGCGACTCCACTTTGCAGGAGTGAGATGGGCCACAGAAACCCCAGGGAGCCGCTCTGCTTGTCCTGGATGGCTGCTATGAGTCAGAACGGACACCCTGGCAGTTGGTGTTTGGCATCCATCACATTCATACCCAGAAGGGGGAGAGAAAGAGTGTGGCAGTAAAAATATTTGAGGCGAAAAAGTTTTTTTGAGGAAATAATCACTGAACATTTATTGAATTTGGTAAAAGACATGAATGTACAGATTTCGGCATCTCAATGAATCCCAAATAAAATAAGCTCAAAGAAATGATTTAGGGAACACACTCACTCCCCCATTGTTGGCCTGGGTAGTAGGTTCCAACAAATAGGCTGTTGTATGACGGCAATTGACATATGTGAAAATGGAGGGTGACTGCGTCATTTCACAACTGCAAAATCATATTATATCACTGCAAAATAACATCGTTACATAACTACCAAATTATGTCATTACCTAACTGCCAAGCTACTGCGAACCATGGCGCAACCAGGCTGGCACGTAACCTTAACCATGGCAGCCCGCGTTGCTCTTGCTTCACATCCGGTTTCTTCTGAGCCGAAGAGAATAGCCTGGGATTGTTGTGTTTGTTAAGCACCAGAGTGGATTCAGACCCATGGTGACCCCGTGCACAGCAGAACGAAGCACTGCCTGGTCCTGCCCCATCTTTATACTTGACAGGTTTGAGTCCACGGTTGCAGCCACGGTGTCAATCCATCTCACTGTCTGTTTCAGTGAACCTCGACTTCGCGAAGCATCATGTCCTTCTCCAGGGACTGGTCCTCTTGATAACTTATCGAGAAGGCATGAAATGAAATCTCACAATCTTTGCTTCTAAGGAGCATTCTGATGGCTTCTTCCAACGCAGACATTTTCTTCCAACAGAAGAAAATGTATTTGTTCTTCTGGCAGTGCATAATATATAGAATATTCCCTGGCCTACATAAGTCAAAGGCTTCAGTTCTCTTTTTGCCTTCCTTATTCCTTGTCCAGGTATTGCATGCGTATGAGGCTACTTACAGTGGTAACAGTTGAGCAATTTTGTGAATATATTAAGGACCACCAGATTGTATACTTTAAAAATTTAAATAACCTACATTCACAAAACTAAGTCTATACCCAACAGAAAATGGAGGGATCTTGATAAGATATTCACAAGAAGTGGGGAGTTGACTTTCCCGTGTTTTATAACCACTCGGATCAGTGTTTGGATCTTATGGGTCAGGAATCTGAATGGTTTTTAAGACTCAACCCTTCTCTCTCTTTTAATGGAAGTTGATGGACATCCAGAACGAGGTTTGTCATCCATCGACATTTCGCTTTTTTTGAAATGAGAAAACCACTCGTACACTTCAGTTTTTCCCATAGTGCTGTCCTTGTGAGCTGTGTTCAACGCAACAGTTTCTGCGGCATTTTTCCCAAGCAGGAAACAAAGTTTCATAGCCGCAAGCTGTTCTCTTAAATCGGCCATTCCAAAAACTGAGGTTCAAGTGAACTGCTTTTATGAAAAAATTCACCATGACCAGAGAGGACCTTCCCAGGCAATGCCACTGGTGCACTAACTCAGAGCGATTTGCGAGATGATGCCCACCTAGTGGGGGAAATGTGTACTACAGAACCTTTGCTCCGCCCAGTGCCATTCCTTTTTTTAAAAAAATTTTTTGAGGGTACCCCTCTATGCCAAATCAAGATATTGCAGGGTTGTAAGATATTTGTATTTATTTAAGGAGACACCATGCTTTTACCTTAGCGGCTATACAATTCTGCAATCTCACTAGCAATGTACGATCGATCATTCCAATCTCTCTGTGTCTGCCCCACATTTATTACTTTCTGCTTTTTAAAAATTTTGCTAAGAGTGCCAGTGTGAGGTGGTGTCTCGTTGTTGTTTTAATTTGTATTTCTCTTATGGCTAATGAATGTGAACATTTCTTCCTGTGCCTGGAATGTCATCTTTGGTAAATTGTCTATTCATGGCTTGTGCCCATTTTTAAATTGGGTTATTTGTATTTTTCTTATCAAAGAGCTTTTTATAGATTTTTGAAATTAGTCTGTTATCATTGCCAAATACATATATATTTTGCAATTTATAGTTCTTTTCTAACTCTTCTCATGAAGTCATAGGATATACACAAATGTCATATTTTTAGAAGGCCCAGAACTCCACTTTGTCTTCTAGAATGGGAGTAGTTTTCATTGTTCAGTAGTGTATTTATGCTAAGCTTGTCCCTAATTCTTCATTGATGGTCCTTATGGATGTAGGGTTTCTATCTAGTTTTTTAACCCATCTTGAGTCTGTTATAGTTCATGGTGCGAGGTATGGGTCTTGTTTGTTCTTTGGCAGATGGAGATTCGATTTTCCCAACACCATTTATTGAAAATCTAATCTCTTTCCCAATGGCATGCTTTTTCAAACATCAGGTGTCTATAGGTGTTTGGTTGTATGTCTAGGTTTTCAGCCCTAATCCATTAGTCTGCATATCTATCATCGTACAAATATCAAGCTGGTTAATGGCTATATCATAGGCTTTTAAATCAGGGGTTAGCGGCCTCTTACTTCATTTTCTAATGGTGTTTTGTTTACCCTGGTTGTCTCTCCTCTCCATATAGTTAAGGATTAGTTTTTCCATTGCTCGGAAGAATTGTGCTGGGATCGGGATCAGAGTTTCTGGAAGGGTCTGTGCACTCCCAATGCACATGTAAGGCACCCTTGTGGCACAGTGGTTGAGCACTTGCCTGCTGACCAAAAGGTGGGCAGTTTAAACCCACCAGCAGCCCTTTGAGAGAAAAGATCCAGTGTTCTGCTCTTATAAAGATGTTTTTAAAAATCATTTTATTGGGGGCTCGTACAACTCTTATCACAATCCATACATGCATCCATTGTGCCAAGCACATTTTTACATTTGTTGCCCTCATCATTTTCAAAACATTTGCTTTCTACTTGAGCCCCTGGTATCAGCTTCTCATTTTCCCCCTCTCTCCCCCACCCTCCCTCCCTCTCTCCTGATAATTTATAAGTCATTATTTTTCCATGTCTTACACTGACCAATGTCTCCTCTCACCCCTTTCTGTTGACCATCCCCCAGGGAGGGGGTTAGATGTAGATCCTAGTAATCAGTTCCCCCTTTCTCCCCTATAAAGATTTCCAGAACAGGAAGCCCTGTGAGCCCATTTTGCTCTTCCCGGCAGGTTGCTATGGGTTGGGACGGACAGGGTGACGCACAACAATAACAATACACCCAGGATACATAGGTTCCTTGGGTTTCAAGGAGAAGGAGTAAAGAAGGACATCAAGGTTTGAGAGGAGACATGCAGGACATCCCAGTTGGAGTGACTCGTGGCCTGCTTCCACTCTGAGTGAATGGATCTGAGAAAGGGGCTAAAGCCAGGAGGGACTGGAGAACTCCCATTTGTCAGCAAGGCAGCAAGACCCCTGGTAGTAAGAGATGTGTAAAGACCAGGGAAGGCTCTGCCGTGATGTTTGTGTCCCTGTACAGCAAGACAGTTGCATAAAGACTCTGGTGCTATGTAGAATTCCAGGCAGAGATACAGAGAAGTCACTAGACCTGAAGAGGCAGGCTGATGAGGCAGAAACCTTCTTGAGGTGAAGGTACAGCTGGATCATGAGCTCTCTGAGTGGACCTGGGTGACCAGACAACGTGCAGTACCAGATGCTTTTTGAACCCCAGTGGAGACAGGAATGAAGCTGAGCTAAAGAAATGTAAAGTTCCATTTAAAAGAAATTCTTTTCATACAGAACAGAATTTCGAATTCTCACGGAATGTATATTTCCTGGACCCATTGAGGTTGGATGAACCCACAAAATGACTGCCCTGAGGTCATCTTTAAACATCAAACCAAACATATCCCTGGAAGTCTCCTTTTTTAAACTCTGCACTGGTTTCTCTTAGGCAGTAGACAAAGGAGCCTCGCGCTCCTTTGAGAAGTATCTCTATGGGGCCAGATGGACAACAGCAGTTTGAAAGCTTCGATAGAAAGCTTTGGGGACAGTGAGTTGATGCTAATGAAGAGGAACAGTTCAGAAAAAGGAACGTAAGAATGTCACTGAATAGTCACGTAGAAATTAATGTATTGGTGTGTACTCTGCAATGGATATGCTCAACAGCAGCAATTAAATAAGAAAATAAACTGCTCTTTTTTAATCAACTAACCAAAGAATGGCTCATAGGCCACATCAAGCCCACTGTCTGATTTTGTGCATAACATTTAATTGAAACAGAGTCATCTCATTTGTTTACCCGTTGTTGACGGCTGCTCCCAGGGTGTGACAGCAGAGTTCACAGAGACCATGTGGTTTACAAAACCTAAAGAATCTATGACCTGGTCTTTACAGAAAAAAGTTGACAACCCCTGTGGTAGAAACTATGCGATTGGTAAATGTCTAGCTAGACAGATCAAGATAAAACAAAAGAAGTAACAAATTACTAATATCCAGAAGAATGGGAAAGAGTGTATTACTACAATTCCAATAGGTGTCAAAAGGATAATGATGAAATATCATGAATGACCTCACGCCAATAAATTTAATAAATGAAATGGACAGATTCTTTGGAAGACACAAACTACCAAAGTGAGCTGTAACTGTCTTGAACAGTCCTGTGTATTAATGTGCAAATTCATGGGCTTCACCCGGTTCTTTCTAAAGCAGACCAAGGCTGAGGCAAAGGCTCAGCAACCTGTGTTTTAACAAGGCCCCCGAGTACCTAATACATGCTCAAATTTGAGAACATGAGTGAGCTAGGGTATCTATAAGCTAGCACCCCTTAGCCAGAGTCCTCATGGGGCAGTAGTTAAAGTGCTTGATAGAGTCATGGGGCAATGAAAAAGAGGAAGACTTTCAACAAGATGGATTGACACAGTGACTGCAGCTATGAGCTCAAATATCAGAACAATTGAAAAGATGAAGGCAAGGTTTCATACCCTAAGACACAGAGCTTGGGGGTTACGTTACCTGGGGTGGAGTCTGGAGTGGAAGAAGAGAAGTGGAACTAATAGGCTAGAGCAGAGGTGGGCAAACTTTGGAAACAGAAGAGTCAATCCTGTTCCTCACCACAATATAAAATTATTTGAGGGTCATAAATATACTTTTTTTCATAAATATACTTTTATAAACAAATGAAATCACCATCATCTGAATAATATCCTTCAATTTTACTTCAGAGCCATGTGCACGTGCCAAAAGATCTGTGTATGGTTGGACCACAGTTTGCAGGCACCTGGGAGAGAGGGTGGACAGGCGTAGACTTGGAGAAAGGTCAAGGCAAAAATCTAAAAGGGAAGTGGAGGGCGGGAAGAGAGCAAGCCAAGGGGAGGGTTAATAAGTTGTTTATGTTGTTGAGTGCAAAAATGATGATCAGATATATAAACACTCACCAAATTCGCAATAAAAGGTTAATTCACATGTATATTATGTACATAGAGTATAATATATTTGTGTATGTATAATATATATTTACATATATATACCCGTGCAAACCCTATGGGGCAGTTCTCTGCCCTATTCAGTTGCTATGAGTCAGAATAGACTGGATGGCTGTGGATTTGGTTTGGTTTGGTTTGGTTCCCTCAGCCATTTAGTAAAGGCAATTCCCAAGAGGTCTTAATTCCCAAGTGGACAAAGACGCATAGGTGCGGGAAGTCAGACTGACACACACTGAACTATGAGTCATTGGCGAGGAAATATAGGTAGGATTCCCGCAACATCGGCTACAAACAGATCAATGGACTAGTCTTCCATAACATGGACACACCATCCATAAGACACTTAAGGTTTTCGGGTTTGCCCCTATGATCACAGACAGCGCTGCCAGTCCGTGTGTGTTCTTCAGTTCCCTCTCTGCCTCTACCTTTGGGCTATAGTCAGCTAAGCAATAGGCTGTACAGACTTTAGTAAACTCAGGTGAATTTTCTCAGAGCATCAAGAGAGTGAGCATTCTGCCTTTCCCAGTCCCCTGTCAGGCAGGGTGCCAGCAGGTAGAACAGGTGAGACCACATGGGGATTGCCACATTGACATTGCCGGCCAATAGCATCATAAAATAGGTCGGTGGTACCCAGAAGAGCAGACTTCAAAACAGTTCTATTGAAAGTCTTAACCAGATCTCAAATGCCTTTTCCCAAGAAACAGCTTAAGCTTCTGGTCATTTTTTTTTAACGTTTTATTAGGGGCTCATACAACTCTTATCATAATCCATACATACATCAGTTGTGTAAAGCACATCTGTACATTCATTGCCCTCATCATTTTCAAAGCATTTTCTCTCCACTTAAGCCCTTTGCATCAGCTCCTCATTTTCCCCTCCCTTCCTGCTCCCACTCCCTCATGAGCCCTTGATAATTTATAAATTATTATTTTGTCATATCTTGCGCTGTCCGGCGTCTCCCTTCACCCCTTTTCTGTTGTCCATCCCCCAGGGAGGAGGTCACATGTAGATCCTTGTAATCAGTTCCCTCTTTCCAACCCACTCTCCCTCTACCCTCCCAGTATCGCCACTCACACCCCTGGTCCTGAAGGTATCATCCGCCCTGGATTCCCTGTGCCTACAGCTCCTACCTGCACCAGTGTAAATCCTCTAGTCTAGCCAGACTTGCAAGGTAGAATTCGGATCATGATAGTGGGGGGTGGGGTGGGGTGGAGGAAGCATTTAGGAACTAGAGGAAAGCTCTATTCTTCATCGGTGTTACATCACACCCTGACTAACTCATCTCCTCCCCTAAACCCTTCTGCAAGGGGATCTCCAGTGGTCGACAAAGACCCAGGGCTTTGGGTCTCCACTCTGCACTTCCCCCTTCATTCACTCTGGGAAGATTTTTTTTTTCTAATGATGCCTTATTCCTGATCCCTTCGACACTCCGTGATCACACAGGCTGGTGTGCTTCTTCCATGTGGGCTTTGTTGCTTCGAAACTAGATGGCCGCTTGTTTATCTTCAAGCCTTTAAGACACCAGATGCTATATCTTTTGATAGCTGGGCACCATCAGCTTTCTTCACCACATTTGCTTATGCACTCGCTTTGTCTTCAGCGGTTGTGTCGGGAAGGTGAGCAGCTTCTGATCATTTTCATTGCTTTTGTCTTGGGCAGCCCCATTTCCCCAGTGTCCTCCTGTGTGACATGTCAAGATTTGTGGCAATAGTCGAACTCTGATGATATTGGCTATGATGACATGGGTCCCTTCTCAGAAATCCAGGGACTGTAAAATTCACCTTCCCTTTCTTGTTATTGCTGTAAATAGGAAGTCAGTCTTATCCCTTTCTTATTTCTAGAACTTTCTGTTTACTGTTGAATTTGTTCAAGTTTGGTTCCATTACAATCCACTGATTTTTCCAAACGCAGCAACAATTTCTTGAGATCTATAGGTATGTCTACACAATAATTTTGAGTCACAGTCTTAGCTCAAATCTCAGAATAGTCATTTGGCTCTCTATTTGGGGGCCAAAAGCAGGTGGTGGTGCCCATTGCTGTGTGAGGATTCTCGACAGTCCTGCAGCGCTCCTAAGATGCAGGGGTTATGAATCTGCCCCACAGCTCATTAGTTTATTCACTTCATACATTGACTCAACACGCAGGCCTGGTGTTAAGCCCTGAGAATAAGCAGAAGACTAAACTGTCTTTGAGCTGATAGGAATTTCCATTGAAAGCTCTGTTCTTGTCTGAAGCTGATAAGGATGCAATGTACATTAAATTTCTGTTATGTCAGGGCAAACAGACAGTCAAAATAAAGTGAAACATGCAGTATCGTACGAGTTCCATGAATTAAAACAAAGCAGAAAAATGAGGCTAAGAACTTTAGGAAAAGAGTTCCAAAATGTTGACCAGGAAATCCACTAAGGGCACCAGTACCTGAAGATGATGGGCTATTCGATACTGAAGACCAGAGCTGGGTGGACAGCGGGAGAAAGAGCAGACCAGGCAGAGGGGCAGTAAATGCAAAGCTGGGTGGTGGAGATGTGGGTGTACTATTTATTCTCCAGTGAATTTTAAATCAAATATACATATTACTAAAATAAATATAGTATGATGTCAAGCCTGGCTCCAATCTATTTAGCCTGGTGAAATGCCCAGTATGAGTCATTGCTGGTGGCCGTCCCCACTTCCCCAACTGACAGTAGAGCCCTTGGGCCCTGAAAAGGGCTTCCAGTCCATTGTAATCATTGCTGGACGGCCATGGCCCAAGCTCAGCTAGACACACGGCACCCCATCCAAAGTCCTGCCTCCCTACCTCGATCGCCAACATGACTAGCAATCCCTCCATCCCACCAGGCTCAAAGAAATTAACAGCTACACTGGCTGGGTTTGCACCTCCAGCCTTTCAGTTAGTAGTCCAGGGCTTAACCATGAATCGGTGTTGTTTCAATGACTGTGAGTTAAATAAATATTGTTGTAGTAGATATGAGGGACCTTCAAAAAGTTTGTGGAAAATGTGTACTATGAGAAAGCAATGTGTGGATTTCAAAATTTTTTTGCACCAAAATAAACTCATACTCACGTGTTATGTCTAAACAGGATCTAGTTTGAGACGCTAAGCAGGTTAAGACACGCAGTTTGAAAAGAGCTCTTACCAGTGCAACAAGAATGATGCTAGAGACAGCATGGGGAAGATGGAGACTGAGTGACACATGCCAGAGGGACTCCGCAGAAATCTGCCCAGGAGAGTTACTAAGAGGGAAATTCAACACTGCTGGATCGCAGGAAGAGCATCATAAAGATAAATAGGTACAGATCCACAAGGTTTTGAGGGGCTGGGGGCTTCTGGCTTACCACAGTGGAGGCTGGCTAGGGTTTGACCTTACCCCCATCACTGTCTGCCAGAGCCAGACCTATTTGGAGCCAGTGCAGGGGCTTTTATCTAAACACAGCCACAGCTTGCCACCACCTCAGGGCAGGGACTAAACCCTTGCATCTCCACATGTAAGGATCTGGGCTCAGCTACATTATTACTTTTGTTTCCCTCTCTTCTCTCTATCCTAAAATTTTTTTCTCCCCTTTGTCTCTTTCCTGTTTTCTCACACTCCACTGCCTACCTCCAGACCACTCCCCTTAACGTAGGGCATTTATGTCTGCTCCACACCCAGCTACGTGAGCTCCACCCTGTGCAGTGTAGCCTGAGGCTGGGGAAAACCCTGCTGACCTCTACCAGGAGATACTCCACCCAACTTCTTACTGGGAAATTCCCGCTTATGTGGCTGGGGTAGTTCCTATTTTTCCTTGGTTATCCCATGTGACTGAGGGAACTTCCTCCCACCTACCTCAGTGCCTCACATGGCCTAAGGCAGCTCTGCCAACACTTACCAACATTCCAATCTACTGCAGGAACCTCTGACCAACCTCCACAATGATATACCTCACCAGGGCAATTCCGCCCATCAGCCTTCTGGGGCACTCCCCTGAGAGAGAAGCCACAGGAGGACAAAGTTGTAGGCTAATTCCATCATGAAATTAGCTGTAGGCAGTCCGAAGAAACATTCCTACAAGTCTCCCAGAAAGAGAGCCAGTGCTCTTAAACTGCCTAGAAAATGGCAGCTGGCTCCTCTAAAACAGCACAACACAAACAGCCATCAGCCCCAAGGACCTCAATGAACAAACAGGAGAAACAAGTGGCAATGGCAAAAGATGTCCTGAACATAATGACATGCATAGAAGAAGCAGACATTGACCTGCCACAGAAAGAAATTTTCAGAATGCTACTTGAAGTCACAAAGGATATGAGAGAAACAATATAGGAAAAGGATGAAATGATAGAGGAGATAAAGTCCATACACCAAAAGGAAATACAATAGCTTAGGGAGGAGATAATAAAAACCAGTAGCAGACACACGGACTTCGAGAATCGACTGGAGGAAGCAGAGAACCGCACCAGTGACTTGGAGGACAGCCAAGTAGACTTTAACAAACGTGAACAAAAATCTAATAAGATCATCAGAGAAGCTGAAGAAAATCTAAGAGCTATGTCTGATACTATGAAGAGGAACAACAAATTAGAATTATTGGATTACCAGAGGAAGACACAACAAAGAAGTCATCTGCAACAATAGTGAGAGAATTCTTGGAGGAAAACTTCCCCAGCTTAATGAATGAAAACCAGGCAACCATTCAGGAGGCTGAAAGAACACCAGCTAGTCTGAATTCCAAGAAGTCACCAAGGCACATAATAGTTAAACTATCCAACTTTGAGGAAAAGGAAAAATTCATGAGAGCAGCTAGGGAAAAACAAGCAATGGCATATAAAGGTTCCCAAATAAGAATATGCTCAGACCTATCAGCAGAAACTACGGAGAAGAGGAGAGAGTGGAGTAACATATTCCAAAAACTGCAGGAAAACAACTCAAACCCAAGAATACTCTACCCAGCCAAATTATCGATCAAGATAGATGGAGAAGTAAGAGTTTTCCCAGATAAGGAAAAACTCAAAGAATATGTTAGAAGAAATCCAGCCTGACAAAAATACCTTGCCAATCCAGTATGGGCAGAAGAACAACACTCACAAAGCATAAATAAGAGACCGCCACATAGAACAACCTCACCCAGATGGCAATAAAGAGAAAACAGACCCTAAGATAGCTCTTGTTTAAGGGTGGAAAGAAGTTAAGAATGATACACACACATACACATGCACAACACACTGATAAGAAAGGAAGGTAGGAAAACAGCCAACACAAAAGGCATAAGATGACATCACAGAGTCCACAGATGGAGATAATATCCTGAATATCAATGGCCAGAACTCAGGCATTAAAAGACTGAGGCTAGCAGAATGGCTTAGAAAACACAACCCATCCATCTGCAGCCTGCAAGAGACACATCTCAAGGCTACCGACAAAAATAGGCTGAGAATCAACGGCTGGAGAAAGGTATACCAAGCAAACAGCAATTCAAAAAACGTAGGGGTTGCAATCTTAATCTCAGATAAAATTCACCTCAAAGGGCAAACCATAAAAAGAGATAAGGAGGGACACTATATGATGCTCAAGGGAATGGTAGACAAAGAACCACTAAGCACTGTAGACAAAGGACCACTACGCATATATTTCCCAAATGAGAAACCAGCTGAATACATCAACCAAACACTCCAAAAGATGAAAAAAGAAATCACAGCCTCAACAAGTATAGCAGCTGCCTTCAATACACCACTCTCTGAGAAAGATAGATCACAGGGAAAGAAACTCAACAAGGAGGCTAGAAACTCAATGATATAATTAGACAATTTGACCTGATTGATTTTTTTTAACATTTCATTAGGGACTCATACAACTCTTATTACAATCCATACATATACATACATCAATTGTATAAAGCACATCCGTACATTCTTTGCCCTCATCATTTTCAAAGCATTTGCTCTCCACTTAAGCCCTTTGCATCAGGTCCTCTTTTTTTCTCCCTCCCTTCCCGCTCCCCCCTCCCTCATGAGCCATTGATAAGTTATAGATTGTTATTTTGTCATATCATTCCCTATCTGGATTCTCCCCCCTCCCCCTTCTCTGCCGTCCGTCTCCCAGGGAGGAGGTCACATGTGGATCCTTGAGCTTTTCATCCAAATCAAAAGTAATTCACATTCTTTTCAAGCCTACATGCCACATATTCTAAGATAGACCACGTGTTTGGGCATAAGGCAAATCTACATAAATTCAAGCACATTGATATCATACAGATCTCTCTCAAGCTGGGCTCTGTGGTGCAATGGATAGCACACTGGCCTCCTAACTCTTCCCAACAAGTGATTCAGATCTCTCTCTCTCTCTCTCTCTCTCTCTCTCTCTCTCTCTCTCTGACCACTGTGCCATAAGGCTGGAAATCAACAAAACGAAGAGAAAGAAAACAAGAGCAAACAATTGGAGGATGAATAACTCTCTACTGCAAAAGGAGTGCATAGTGGTACAGACCAGAGATGAAATTAGGAAATTTCTAGAAACCAACGAGAATGAGAACACAATATACCAAAACGTATGGGACACAGCAAAGGCAGTTATCAGAGGAAGTTTCATAGAAATACATACACACCTGAAAAAGGAAGAGAGACTCATGATTGACATACCGGCACAAAACTTGCAACAACTACAGCAGAGTCAGCAGGACAATCCTACTAATAGCAAAAGAAAAGAAATCATAAAAATCAGGGCTGAGATTCAGGAGAAGGAAAATAAGAAAACTGGAAAAAATTAATGCTGCTAAAAGTTGGTTCTTTGAAAGGATAAACAGAATCAACAGACCGCTGGCAAACCTAACCAAAGAAAGGAGGGAACAAATTTCAATAGCAAGAATGAGGGATGAAAGAGGGGACATTATGACAGACCCTAATGAAATCAAAAGGATAATTATACAGTACTACGAAGGATTGTACTCCAATGTATTCAACAACTTGGAAGACCTGGACAAATTCTTGGAAAAACAATCCCTCCCTAGACTGTCCCCAAAGATGTCACAAATCTCAACAAACCCATAGCAATAGAAGAAATAGAAAAGGTTATCAAGGGATTACCAACCAAAAAATCCCCTGGACCAGATGGCTTCACTGGAGAATTCTACCAAGCATTTAGGGAAGAACTAACACCAGTCCTACACAAACTCTTCCAGAACACAAAAAAAAAAGACAGCAAACTCCCAAACTCCTTCTATGAAGCTAGTATAACTCTGATATCAAAACCGGGGCAAGGATCCCACAAGAATCGAGGACTACAGACCAATATCCCTAAAAAACGTTGATGTAAAAATCCTTAGCAAAATACTGGCCAATAGAATACAAAAGTATAAAAAACAAGTAATACACCATGACCAAGTGGGATTCATACCAGGGATGTAGGGATGATCCAACATATGAAAGACCATTAGTATAAATCACCACATTAGATAAGAGTTGTATGAGTCCCTAGTAAAATGTTTTAAAAAACTAAATAAATAAATCACCACATTGACATGAAAAACTATAAGAGCCTCATGATAATATCAATAGATGCAGAAAAAGCATTTGACAACATCCAATACCAATTCCTGTTTAAGACACTTGAGAAGATAGGAATGGAATGAAAATTCCTCAAGACAATGCAAGCAATATATGAAAAACCAACAGCCAACGTACTAGGCAATGGAGAAAAGACTAACACAATCCCACTGAAAAAGGGGACCAGACAAGGAATGCCCCGTGTCCCCACTCTTATTTAACATTGTACTGGATTTTTTAGCCAACAGCATAATGCAAAGAAAAGACATCAAAAGTATTCCTCTGGGTAAGGAAAAGGTGAAACTATCATTATTTGCAGATGATATGATTTTATATATGGAAAATACCAAAAGCCCCACAAGGGGAGTACTGGAAGCAATAGAGGAGTTTGGCAGAGTGGCAGGATACAAGATCAACAAACAGAAGTCCATCAGACTGTTACACACATCACATAAGACCACAGAAAAGATCAAGAAGGTGGTAACCTTCACAATAGCCAAACACAAATAGAAATATCTAGGGATATACCTGACTAAAAGAACAAAAGATGTATATGAGGAAAACTACAGAACACTATTACAAGAAACCAAGAGCGACCTCAACAAATGGAAGACTATCCCATGCTCACAGATTGGAAGACTCAATATAGTCAAGATGTCAGTTCTGCCAAAGGCACTGTATAAGTTTAATACAATCCCGATACAATTACCCTTATCCTTCTTCAAAGAAATGGAAAAACTGATAACCAACTTCATATGGAGAGGGAAGAATCCCAGAATTAGCAGAGAACTCCTCAAGAAGAACACCGTGGGAGGGCTTGCTTTACCTGACCTTAGCACATACTATGCAGCCACAGTTCTCAAAACCTCGTGGTATTGGTACAATGACAGATACTCAGACCAATGGAAAAGAACTGTAAACCCATAAATAAAATAATCAACATACAGACAACTGATCTTTGATAAGGGTTCCAAAAATATTAAATGGGAAACAGATGCCCTCTTTAACAAGTGATGCTGGAAAAAAGGGATATTTACCTGCAGAAAAATGAAGCAAGACTCTTATCTTACTCCATGCACAAGAATAAACTCAAGGTGGATCACAGACCTTGAAGTTAAACCCCAAACTATTAGGGCCACCAATGAGGAAATTGGGACAAACCTGAGAACCTTGGCACAGGGAATACACAGGCTATCAGAAAGAGGGAAGGACACAAACATACAGGAGGCACAAATTGACAAATGCGATATACTAAAGATAAAACACCGGTGTACATCGAAAGAATTCACCGAGTAACAAGAGAGTCCACAGACTGGGAAAACATCTTTAGCAATGACACATCAGACAAAGGCCTTATTACTAAAATCTACAATACTCTGCTAGCTTCCAAAAAGAAAAAAACTAATTGCTCACTGAGGAGGTGGGCAAGGGACCTGAACAGAAGTTTCACAGGGGCAGAGATCCGAATGGCCAACAAACATACGAGAAAATGTTCCCGATCTTTAGCCATAAGAGAAATGCAAATTAAAACAACAATGAGATGCCATCTAACACCCTCAAAGGTAGCCCAATTCAAAAAATCAGAAAACAACGTGTTGGAGGGGCTGTGAGGAGACAGGAACTCTCATCCACTGCTGGTGGACCTGTAAATATGTACAGCCACTATGGAAATCCATCTGTGATATATAAAACAGATGAAAATGGAGCTACCATATGACCCAGCAATCCCCCTACTGGGCATATACCCAGAAGAGGCAAGAAACAAACCAAGGCCAGACATCTGTGCTCCAATGTTCATTGCGGCACAGTTCACAATTGCAAGGAGTTGGAAACAACCCAAATTTCCATCAACTGACGAGTGTATTAAAAAGCTGTGGTACATTCATACACTGGACTACTACGCATCACTAAAAAGCAGTGATGAACGTATAAAACACATCGCTGCATGGAAAGAACTAGAGGAAATCATGCTAAGCGAAGTAAGCCAAGCACAAAAGGACAAGTACAACATGAGTCCGTTGAGGTAAGCTTTTAAAAAAATTGCAAACGGGGCATAGAGGAAAAACTACTGTATACAAAAATTCCTGGGGTGAGGACCAGGTAGTATGGCAGAGGCCAGACCAAATCCAGGGATACTTTTGGTAGCCAACTAAAAAGGAGGTGGGGAGAGGAAAAAAATGGGTAGTGGGGGCACAGGGCACTAACCCACTCAAGGGAAGGGTATTGTTTATATCTCCACAGGGAACGAGGGACCAGACTTCAACCCAGTGCTTCAAGATGTGAATGCAACATGCCAGCATGAAGTAGGGAACCAGTGGAGAGGTCTGAGGGTCCGGTCCCAATCCAAACTTTGTGCACACCTGTCCCTCCCCCCAGAAGAATTTATTTCAGAGGACAGCACTGAATCTGCAGCTCTGTGAGAGGGACACGTCTGATCAGCGCACATGGGAGCAAATGAAGGGGGAGGAAGAGAGCTTGGAGCACATCCTGTCCCTCAAATCCTTGAGGATGATATTCCCGTTCAGAGCAGCCAACCCACAGAGAAGACAACATGGCCAGCCCCACTATGAGACACGAAGTTCCTCACTGACCTATAGCCCTACAGGGACAACACCAGAGACACAGTGTGGGATTTCCGCCAAATCTGATCCCACCACACCGAGGCAAAACACTAAGGGTGTACAACAGAACAGCAAAGGGAATAGAGCAACGAAGACCCCAGGGAATACGAAAAGTAGACTTTGGGGTCAGGGCTTGGTGCCCCAAGAGACTCGACTGGAAGACATTCCTAAAGGTCAACAAACAGTCCTTGAACTAACAAGCTTTTCTTTCTGTGTTTTGTTTTGTTTTTGTCATTGGTGTGTTGTTGTTGTTTGTTTTATATTGTTGCTTGGTTTTGCTCTGTCTTGTTTTTTGTGCATGTTATTATCTCCACAGGTCTGTCTAAATAATATAGGCTGGATGAACAATCTGGAGGAGAAAACAATGGGACCAACAGTTCCGGGGAGACATGGGAGAAGGGGAGGTGGGGGGAAAGGTAGTGGTGTTAACAAACCCAGGGACAAGGGAACAACAAGTGATCCAAATTGGTGATGAGGAGGGTGTAGGAGGCCTGGTAGGGTGTGATCTAGGGTAATGTAACCAAGAGGAATTACTGAAACCCAGATGAAGACTGAGCATGATGGTGGGACCAGAGGAAAGTCAAAGGAAGTAGAGGAAAGAGCTTGGAGGCACAGGGCATTTATAGAGTTCTAAATAAAGGCATGTACATATGCAAATATATTTATATATGAGGATGGGGAAATAGATCTATGTGCATATATTTATAGGTTTACTATTAAGGTAACAGATGGACATTGGGCCTGCACTCAAGTACTCCCTCAATGCAAGAATACTGTGTTCTATTAAACTGGCATTCCATGATTCTCACCTTCCCGACACAATCGCTGAAGACAAAGCAAGTGAATAAGCAAATGTGGTGAAGAAAGCTGATGGTGCCCAGCTATCAAAAGATATAGTGTCTGGGGTCTTTAAGGCTTGAAGGTAAACAAGCGGCCATCTAGCTGAGAAGCAACAAAGCCCACATGGAAAAAGCACACCAGCCTGTGTGATCACGAGGTGCTGAAGGGATCAGGTATCAGGCATCATCAGAACAGAAAATCATATCATTGTGAATGAGGTGAGGAGTGTGGAGTGGAGACCCAAAGCCCATTTGGAGGCCACTGGACATCCCCTTACAGAAGTTTCTCCGGGAGGAGACAAGCCAATCAGGGTGTGAAGTAGCAATGATGAAACATACAACTTTCCTCTAGTTCCTAAATGCTTCCCCCCCCCCTCTATCATGATCCCAATTCTACCTTACAAATCTGGCTAGACCAGAGGATGTACACTGGTTCATATAGGAACTGGAAACACAGGAAATCCAGGACAGATGATCCCTTCAGGACCAGTGGTGCGAGTAGCGATACCAGGAGGGTGGAGGGAGGATGAGTTGGAAAGGGGGAACCGATTACAAGGATCTAAATGTGACCTCCTTCCTGGGGGACGGACAGCAGAAAAGTGGGTGAAGGGAGACGTCAGACAGGGCAAGATATGACAAAATAATAATTTATAAATTATCAAGGGTTCATGAGGAAGAGGAGAGTGGGGAGGGAGGAGAAAAAATGAGGAGCTGATGCCAGGGGCTTAAGTGGAGAGCAAATGTTTTGAGAATGATGAGGGCAATGAATGTACAAATTTGCTTTACACAATTGATGTATGTATGGATTGTGATAGGAGTTGTATGAGCCCCTAATAAAATGATTTTTTAAAAAAAGAATGATGCTAAAAATGGAAGCAAGAGCAAACAACAAATTTATGGTAAAGCTTGGGTGGAATAGTGTGAAATCATTGATGATGTGTGAAAAGTTTATGAGACTGTTTCGAATAACTCAGCAGTTTGTGAATGGCTAACTCCTTTAAGAAAGGATGAGATGAGGCCCAGGAGGAAGCCTATAGCGGCAGATCATCTACACCAATCTTCCCGTTCAGGCCCCAATTGAAGAGCACCCACATTAACAGCAGAAGCAACAGCCAACATTTTAGACATCGCAAGTGGTTCAGCTCACACAATTTTAAAAATCGTTTTACGGCGGGCTTGTACAGCTCTTTATCATGATCCATCCATTGTGTCAAGCACATTTGTACATTTGTTGCCATTATCATTTTAAAAACATTTGCTTTCTACTTGAGCCCTTGGTATCGGCTTCTCATTTTTTCCCTCCCTATGCCCCCTCCCTCCCTCTTGAACCCTTGATAACTTATAAATTGTTATTATTTCATGTTTTATACTGACCGATGTCTTCCTTTACCCACTTTTCTGTTGTCGTCTCCCAGGGAGGGAGTTATAAGTAGATCCTTTAATCGGCTCCCCCTTTCTACCCCACCTTCCCTCCACCCTCCCAGTATAGCCACTCTCACCACTGGTTCTGAGTGGTTCATCTGTCCTGGATTCCCTGTGTTTCCAGCTCTTATCTGTATCAGTGTACATCCTCTGGCCTAGCGGATTTGTAAGGTAGAATTGGGGTCATGATAGTGGGGGAGGAAGCATTAAAGAACTAGAGGAAAGTTGTATGTTTCGTTGGTGCTATACTGCACCCTGACTGGCTTGTCTCTCCCTCGTGGCTCACACAAGTTTGACTGAAAAATAAAAGTTGAGCAAACAATCCACTTGATGGGTGCCAACACATTTATATCAGCTCCAGAAAAGAACAGAGCTTTTGATGGAAGGTTGAAAGAAGTGAATCAAGATCTTGAAATAGTTCTTTGAAGAAGTGTAACCGGAGATGAACCCCAGTGTTCGTTGCCAGTGTGATCCTGAAGACAAAGCACAGTCGAATCGATGGCTCCCAAGAGATGAAGGTAGTCCAGTCACAGCAAAAATGTTCCGTCGCGAGCAGAGGTCATGGTGACACTTGGGGGGAGGGGGCGGGTTGCTCAAGACATTTGGCTTGTTGACTTATTATGGAGGGCTTATTCTGAGTATGTTTTCAGAAAGCCAAACTTAGCAAGGAAACGCCCAACAAAGCTTTCCCAGAATACCCTTCTCTACCTCGGTGCTTCTGCCCATTGACCTCATCAAAGGAGGGCAATGTTGTGAAGGGTCCGTGGGAAATCATTAGGCATCTGCCAGAGAACCCTGATTTGGCTCTTTCTGGTTTCTTTTTGTGTCTTCTTTTTTAAAATCTTCAAAGGTCACCACTCCCGTTTCTTCATTTAATAACCTGAAAAGGACTGCATTGACATGGTTAACGCTCCGTGGCCTCGGTTCCTTCGAGATAGGCTTCGTGTCATCACTTTAAAAAGCCCTGACGAGGGAGGGGGGACTGGGGAGGGAGGGGGGGGGAAGAGGACCTGATGCAAGGGGCTTAAGTGGAGAGCAAATGCCTTGAGAATGATTGGGGCAGGGAATGTATGGATGTGCTTTATACAATTGATGTATGTATATGTATGGATTGTGGTAAGAGTTGTTTGAGTCCCTAATAAAATGTAAAAGAAGAAAAGAGAAAAAAATGATTAGGGCAAAGACTGTACAGATGTGCTTTATACAATTGATGTATGTATATGTATGAACTGTGAAAAGAATTGTATCAGCCCCAATAAATTAAAAATTAAAAAATTAAAAAAAAAAAGCCCTGCCCTTGTTGGAACTTATATTGAGAAAAGAAGTCCAGTTCTTTTTTGAATAAAACTTTATTATGTTTTCAGTGAAAGTTTACACAGTCAAAAAAATAGTTTACACAGTCAATTAGGTTTTCATGAAGAATCTTCTGTATAACTTGTACAGTGACATTGGTTACATTTTTTTCAAGCCAAAAGAAAGCAGAAAATAATAGAATAAATTAAGAATGGGTTAAAAGGGAAAACAATGACAAAATAATAATTTATAAATTATCAAGGGATCGTGAGGGAGGAGAAAAAGAGGACTTGATGCAAAGGGCTTAAGTGGAGAGAAAATGCTTTGAAAGTGGTGAGGGCAAAAAATGTACAGATGTGCCTTACACAATTGATGTATGTGTGGATTGTGCTAAGAGTTGTATGAGCCCCTAATAAAACATTTAAAAAAATAAAAGGGAAAACAAATGATGAAATGTTCATTTTAAGCTCATTATATCTGCACTAATTCATTTTGTTGTTGCTGGCTTTTCATTGATTTTTCAAGCGTCTGGGTAGCGTATGCTCACGTACCACACAAGTCGGTAGTTGAGTCGCGTTAATGAGAATCACGCCATCGTCCCCACAGTCAACTGTAGAACAATGGCTTCTCTCGTGCACTCATTGTCACCAGCTCCCCACCTCCCTCCCGCCTTCCCCGTCCCCCCAAGAAGCCATCCGTGTGTATCATGAACGGATAACTCATTTTAAGGAGGCACGAGATGTGGTTGATGTCTCTGTCGGTCTCCCCATCCCAGATTTCACAGACAGAACAATGGAGGGAAAGGGGGCAGAAGAACAGAGCAAAACAAAAACTACTGTGCTCTGCATGTCAGCAGGACTGCTCACATCCCCAGTCTGTGGTCCGAGGGGATTCCCAGAAGCTTAATCCATGTGTCGACCCAGGAATGGATTGGGGGCTCCACTGTCATCCACAGCCTTCTACAAACGGAGTGCTCATAATTTAAAGCCTGATACTGTTTCTTCCTTCAGATCTGAACTTATTCTCTATTATCTTTTCATCTAATTTCTTCACAAACTTTTTGAAGCCTCCGTGTAACAAAACATCCATCATTTCTCAGTCTTCACATGTACAATCGAGACTGTCACATAGTTTAATGTTAAGCCAATGATTTAATGTAGCAAAGCAAATGTGAGTATGTTCTGGGATAGGCCGTAGAAGTATGCATTTTTACACGTTAAATCATCCTCTTGAGAAGCCAGTACTTACTTTGTGAAAAAGAAGAACAGGACAAAACAGAATCTGTCACTCCCCTCCCTGGCGCCTGGCCTTTTCTTAGCACAGTGGTGACCAGGAGAGACAAATGACCACCGAACCCTACCCAGAGCCCCACTGGGGCAGGGGTGTTTCATTAGCCTCCCCCTTCTGTTTCCACCACTTAGCACCCTGGGGCCGCACCTCCACGTCATCTGGGTGGAGACCCAGGAGGGAAGTTGTGATAACTCAGCCAGTGGAAGGAAGTCCCAATGAGCACACCCTGGCACTATGCAGGGACTAGGGCAGGGGTGAGTCAGTTGGGGAGTTGCCTCCTGGGACGTCCTCTCTGAGATCCCCATGTAGAGCCCCAGCCCCTGTACCTCACTGGGGTCGCAAGTTATTCTGCTGCTTCTGAAACGCTCTTCCCTGGGGGGTGGGGGGAATTTGGCTGAGGGCTCAGATGCACAGAGATAAGAACTGATGCAAACTGTATAGGGAAAGGAGGGGTGGGGATGGGAGATGGGGGGTGAGGGGTGGGGAAGAGCAAACAATGTATGTGGGAGGGGCGAGGGAGCTCTAGAACTAATGGTGATTACACAAGTCATTTAAAAAGTGATTTAACCAGGGAGCGGGGGAGTTCTAAAACTGGGGTAATGATTGCACAATTCTTCTTGATATGATTGAACTATTGTGTGATCTGTGGATTAAGTGCCAATAAAACTTTAAAAAAAAAAAAAAGCTGGCTGAGGTTCCCTCTGAAGGTCGAAAAGGGATGCTCAGGTTGCTGTATCTTCTCTCAACGGTAAAGGGACCCAGATCCCACCATGGCTCACAGGCTGCGCACTCGCCCTCTGCTTCTGTGCAGCTCGTGGCATGGAGCTCTAAGTTGGGGGAAATGGAAGAGGGAAAGAAAGAGAGCCTGCCCTCTGGCTACAATGTGATGAGCTTTGTTGGTACAGTGGTTCACCAGTCGCCTACTAACCGAAAGGTTAGTGGTTCAAAACCAACAACGGATCCTTGGGAGAACGACATGGTCTTGCATACCCAATGGGGCATTTCTACTCTGACCTGCAGGGTCATGATGCGTCAAAGTCTACTGGTGCCAGCAGCAATGAGAACTACCCTTTAATGGCTGCCTCTTTCAGTGAAGCTAGGACATATTCTCCTGAAGTGCTTTTAAAACCTAGACCCGGGAGACTGTGTTAAACCAGAGTAATCTGTGCAGCAGGGGCATCAACTTTATGATCAAAACATATATTCTTGATTGCCCAATAAAATCTATATATCGCCCCTGAGGAATTATGGTCTAATTTGGGCAACAAATTAGATAAGAGATCCTGGGAAATGCAAACGAGAGTCAAAGAGACCGGCTCAATAAAACGTTTCCTGAGCCTAGCAGACAAGGAAGGCTTCACCAAGGCAGGCAGCTCTTAAGCTTGAAGGAGAAAGAGAGGGAGAGGAAGAATGTGCATGCTGCGTTGGGGAAACATGCACAGGTTACTGGCTGCATGGAGAGTTTGGTAGAGAGGTGATGTGTGATAATGCTGGGCGCAATAGGATAGACTCATTGCTGCTGAGTTAATTCCAACTCAGAGACCCTGTAGGACAAGGGAGAGTTGCCTCTGGGTTTCCAGGGCTGTTCTAACTCTTTACGGGAGTAGAAAGCCTCATCTTTCTCTCAGACAGGCTGGTCATTTTCACCTGCTGACCTTGGGGGTAGCAGCCCAGCATGGAACCCGCTACGTCACTACAACACGTATTTCATCAATATTCTTCACAAGATTGTGGTTTGAGTTGGGGGGGTGCCAGCCCCCCACCACTAATCACAAATTTGGTAAGCATAATTGTATGGCTGAGATATATATATTTATTATATTAAAGTCATCGAGAGCATGAGAAGTAAAAGAGATATTGCAATAAAGGAGTCAGACACATTTCATGGTAGCATGCTCACCTCAGCCCGCTTGACAGTCCACATGGAGAGAGGGGGAAGGAGGGAAAGGAAAGGAGAAAAACAGAGGATGAGAGTGAGCTGAGGAGAGGTCAAGGGAGGAGCTGAGAAAGCGCAGGATCTCTATTGCTAACCCAGGCCTATATCTCTTTTGGGGGGTCTCAAGTCCACTGATTACAGGTAAAGACATACATCACCGGAAGGGGTTGGTAGAGAGATACATCACAGGAAGGTTATACAGCAATGAGAGGGGGTGGTCTAGGGACATACCCAAAATAGGAAGAGGAGGGATTGGGGGTATGCATGTGACAAGATGGGCGGATCCTAGAGTCAGGATGGCAGCTTAACTTTGACCTGCTCTCTGGATCTCCATTGGAAGCATTATCAGTAGGGTGTAAACCCCACCTACAGGAACCAAATAGGTGACTGCAGGCCTGTCCATTGTCCTTAACACCAGGGGTTGGGGGTCCCACTGCAGTCTGGCAACTGATCGCCCTCAGGGAAGATGCCTGCAAGGATCTGACCTCCCCCACCAGTCCCCCTTTTGTTTTATATATAAAATTCAAAAGATACATGGGTGACATGGTTATTTTCTATACATTAAAAATTGTCAACACAAAATTTCATGTTCCAATTAATATAGTCAAAAATTCAGGCTTATGGCAAACATTTTGAGTTCAGGCACTGGGAACAAAGCCCCCCTATGCCCATATGCTATTGGAGTGCTCACTTTGAGGCAGCACAGCTTTAAGGGAGAAGCTGTGAAAACAATGGACAACTGCAGGAAAATGTACTCAGACTGTATCTCCAACTACCAGAGTGGCGATCCTCCTGCCATGGAATACTCGTCTTCCAGATTCCCTCCTATCAGTCAGGGAATAAGTCCCAATTCTATTTCCCTCAGTGCTAGTATCCCACATTTCCCCTTCCTGCATTACGTTTAAGATTTAATGGTGACACGGAGGCAACATGGTCTCTCTTCACATCTCTTAGCTTCCTATGGAAGCAACACGACACTGCAAGCACCCAAGTTAGGATGAATAAGCAACACAGTCAGACTGGAACTTACGCTATGTGAAATGCTTTGAACCCAAGCACATGGGATCCAGCCCCTCTCTATGCCAACCACCATTTGTTTAAATAGCTCAGCTAGTGGAATGCCTTAAATCCACCCTTGAATATATAGCAAATATCCTTATGACGCTGATCAACATCTAAGGAAATGTTTCGCCAAAACCTTTGCAACCGTTTCCTAATTAAATCCCAATCATGCAATGTTACATTGTATAGGTAAGGAGTTACACAGAAATCAGTTACCATCCAATCACATTATAGCATTAATTCACAAGTCCAAAATCTTGATCTTTCAGCAAAACAGTCTGTAGTAATCGCCCAGTCACTATTGTATAGAATGTTCAACTTTGATAGAGTCCCAGGGTGTCCCTTAGACAGCATCAGCAATGGAAGAAATATCTCAGCAGTCAGCAATCTCCATTCTCAGGAATCTGCGAGGTCGGCTTGATGGTCAGGTCAGCTTCCCTGCTTTCTTCTGGGCCTTGCTGGCTGAAGAGAAATCCATCTATCTCCTTTGCCTGTCAAAATATAAACAAATAGCCCCTCTCCTCAGGGTGTCATTAACCTGAAAAAGGAAATATGATTACGCTTTTGTGGTTTCTTCGATCCTTCGTGTCCACCTTTCTCCAAACGTGGTTGCGTCCTTCTACAGGGAGTGCATCAGCTTTATTCTGCAAAAACATAACTGCGTAGGGCCTTTCTCCAGCTGAGATGGACCTCGATCCCAAACAGTTTCCATCATCTTGGCATTTCTTAGGATCAATTTTCTCTGTAGAAGTGAAAACGTGTTTATCTGCCTGAGAGAGTTAGTTTATTGTGCCAGCCTGGCTGATAAACACATGTGGGAATAAGTGAAGGGCGGAGAGATAAATGGCTCATTGAGCTTCGCCTTTCTTGTCTCTTGCTCTTTGATCATCAGACCAGTGTGCAGCTGCTTTGCTTGTGCTGTGCCTCGATTTGCAAGCTTCACTACCTGTGGGACACCTAACCTGTGAACTGTGTTGCTGTAATTTGAGGCCCCTTTAAGACTTGCCTCGCCAGAGAATTAGAATGTACATCTCTGGAACTGGGGACTGACGGTTGGTGACCTGGCTGACAGTTGGTCACCTGCCTTGCTGTTTGTTCCCTGTACGGGGATAGCTTAGCGCTCTCTCTGTCTACAGAGGACTACCTGGCGGCCCTCAAGGCTTGAAGGACTGCCAGTGTCTCACAACTCTCTCATGGGAGTGAATTGCACTGAGCCATTTGTACTGCTTTATAATTTAACTGTTCATTTCTTGTATTATATATCTATCTGTTTATAATTTAACTGATCATCTCTTATGTTATATATCTATCTTTATAAATAAATAAACTATATATATATAATTATCAGCAATGTTTTTATCTCCTAGAGAACCCTGTCTAATACACTGCCCTAATTTTGTTACAAGCTTTTAGTAGGGAGAAAAATTTTTGGTTAAAATTAATAAATGAAATTTGTCATACATAAGATTCCTCTTCTCCCCCTTCTGTTTTACCAGTTCAGATTCCAAAGCACCCCTAGCAATCTCGGTTCATTTACTAGGCTTTGAGCCAGTATCAGGACTAGTTAGATAGCCTTCATTGTTATGTAAATATTGGCTCCTAGCTCTCAGAGAAGCCAGAGGGCTAACATGTAAATTTCGGCTCCTAGCTCCTGGAGATTTAGAGAGCTAACTAACTCGGGATGATCTGAAAGACTGAAAAAATTCTTCATAAAATTTGTACAGCTCTTCTTGAAGTAACTTACCAAGCATTTTTTTCCTCCAAATTTACCAATAAGGTTGCAGGCTCAATTAAGCCGCTTTGCCTTTCAGGCTTCTCACACTGTATGATTTTACAATCTTGCAATCACTTCACTCATTCCTACCAAGCTGGATTTAGAGGAAGTTAGTGGGAGAGTCTTAGGCCCTCCTGATTGTCCTAAAGAAATGACCCCACATCCAAAATTTAAAAACCTTTTCTTCCCATTTCTAATTCCATGTGGGGGTGCAGTTGTTTCCCGACAACAGCATTCCAGAAGACCCCTTGATTTAAAGGGTGGTCAGACTTCTCAAGTACTCCTTCCTTTCAGGGACACATTTTTACTCTAGGAATGCAAGGAAGCAAAAATTGGCTTAAATTCCTTCCTGTGGGAACCATGGAGTATACTTTTTTACTACTTTTAGAAAACATTGCATCTTTTTCTTCATTACCTTTATATCGTCTTTTCAGTAAGCAGATGAGAGTGGTACCATAAGTTTCAGCTTTACTTTTACCTTGCCCCATTGTTTTCTTTAAAAACTCATTCACTATTTCCACTACTTATCCGCCAATCCCCACACCGGATCCTCACTTCACACAACTTTCCAATTCACTCTACATTCCGGTGGGGCCGTACAATTGTTACACGGGGTATAACACATACTGCCCCATGTTGGGCGCCATTTGTGGTTTGAGTTGGGGGGTGTCAGCCCTCCCACGCCACTAATCATGGGTTTGATAAGCACAATTGTATGGTTGAGATATATATTAAAATATATATTATATTAAAGTCATTGTTAGCATGAGGGGTAAAAGAGATATTGTAATAATGGAGTTGTTAGATCTCTCTGGAGATAAAAGTTGTACTTCAGTCCTTGGCTCCATGGGAGAAAGAATTCATACCGAAGCCTGGTTCGTGATCCAAGTGAGTTTTATGAGAGTTAGAAGAAGTTTCAGGTTTACACGGCACCCAAAGGACTCCTCCCGACCATGCAGCCTTGTGGAGGCTGCTCAGCATCAAGTAGACAAAGTTCTTTCTCTTCTAACTCTAAGCTCCTGCCTTTTTAAGGATTCCACGTGGAGGCATGGTGGAAGACCCCTGATCAACCCCATTAGCTAAATTGAATTCACCTGGCCCAGGTGGGCCAATCCAGGTTTAGCGCCCACCCACACCTACCCGTTGGAAACCTGAGCTTCTGAGCATGTGCAATGCGCCGCTCCTTGTTTCCATGCTTGGCTCTCTGGGCATTCGTTAATGGACATTCCCCATCCCTACACTAGAGCTATCTAACAGAGTCAGACACATTTCACAGTAGCATGCTCACCTCAGACTTGCTTGATGGTCCACGTGGAGAGAATGGAAAGGGAAGGAGGACAAGGGGAAAGGGAAACAGAGGAGAAGAGGGAGCCCAGGAGAGGTCAAGGGAGGAGCCGAGAGAGCACGGGACCTCTATTGCTAACCCACCAGGCCTATATGTATTTGGGGGCATGCAAGCCCACTGATTACAGGTAAAGACATGCGTCACAGGAAGGGGCTGCACTATAGGTTATACAGCAATGAGGGGGGGTGGTCTAGGGACATCCATGCAATAGGAAGAGGAGGGATTGGGGGTACACATGTGACAAGATGGGCGGATCCTAGAGTCAGGATGGCAGCTTAATTTTGACCTGCTCTCTGGATCTCGATAGGAAGCATGATCAATAGGGTGCAAACCCCACCTACAGGAACCAAATAGGTGACTGCAGGCCTGTCCATTGTCCTTAACACCAGGGGATGGGGGGGGGGGCACTGCAGTCTGGCAACTGATCGCCTTCAGGGAAGATGCCTGCAAGGATCTGACCTTCCCCCACATGATAATAATAAAGAAAATGTACATTTTGCCTAAAGTCTTGCTTCTTTGTGGCTGATCTGATCACTGGATCATCTCCATCTCTATTTCTGTGTTGTTTTGGGTCAAAGTGTCTTGGCTGAGTTATAAGCCCCTTCACCTTTTTCAGCCCCACCTGGACATAAACCCTACAAGGCAGGGAAGCAAATCTGAAGACTTTGTTTTAAGCAAACCTATCAAGACTCCTGATTGGTAAACTGATTGGGATGAGAGAGGACTGGGAACAAGAAATGGACAAGTCAAAAGAATAGAACTAGAGGCTCAGGGCGTGTTTAAGGAGGGAAAAGAACAGCAAAGGAGAAAGAGTGGAAACGGACGGGGAGATGGCTTTGACAAAAGAGTTTTTCATTTCATGAGAAGAAGGGAGGGATAGCAGTCTGACCTGCACTAGGCTGTTCTCCTGGGAGGACCTGAGCATGGCACCACGCATCTGGCTCCAAGATGCCATGGTCAATTAGAGACAATCGTTGACACTCAGAAAGGTGTAGGGTCCCACCAGTTGATTACAACTCATGACAACCCCGTAAGATTTTCCATGGCTGACAGCTTGGAAGCAGACCACTGGCCTTTCTTTCAAGGCACCTCAAAGTGGATTCAAACCTCTTACCTTTTCAGTACATTCACCATTCACACCACCCAAAGTCTTCATACAGAAGCTTTATGCTGGTCTCACCTGAAAGGTACTAAACATTCAAATGAATTCTCCCACTGGAAATACTAGGGAACCTCTGCCTGCCTGCTGAAGGAGACACACAGACCATCTGGACATTTATTTCTCACCCCAACACCCCCCCCTATCTTAAAGGGGGGTGCCTGTCAGTGTTCCCACCCCTGCCCGTGATCTGTGCACCTTGAGACACCTTTCAGAGAGGCTTTGTCCTCTTCACACACACACCCCCCCAAAGAGGACAGGGGTGGCGTTGGCCAGAGCACCCGGTGCCTCCCTTCTCTGTAGTGGGTAAAGTGGAGTCGTTCCAAAGAAGGCAAAGGTTGGGCTTTGAAGCCCTCAGAACAAGCAGTTCATTTGTGTGTTCTGGGGCAGCAACAAGAGGAAATGAGTTCCGGCCAGGTGAAGCCGAACAATCACCTCCCCAGTTGGGGCTGACAGCCAAGGGGGTGAGTGGGAGGGGGGTTGAAAACAATTGAGAAAGGGACTGGCTAGGTTTCCAAGGAGACCATATCCCCTCGTGAGAAATCCAATTAACTCATACAGAGTGGTCACTGGATCAGCCCAAGGTTATACGGCACCATGTACCATTCTACTTCTGGGCAGAGATGGAGCGGAGCCAATCATGGCTCAGGCCAGCATCCCTGACACACTGTGAATTCTTGGAGTGTGCCCACAGACGTGTGCCCATGTGCACGCAAGGAGTCTGGTCTTCAAGGAGCTCGCCCTCCTGCTGCAGCTGTTGGTGAAATAGCTTGGAATCGCTGTGCTGACCCAGGAGAAGCCGCTGCTGTCCTTTTTTAGCATTCCACTGCACTTTCTGCCCTCTCGTCTCCATTTTCCAAGTCACTCCCTAGTGGGGAGGCATCTCACTGTGCTGAGCAGATCTGGCTGCGCTGAGATGTGATCAAGAGACGTCAGCAGAGCTCTGAAAATGCAATTTCACTACCAGCAGTGGCATGTCCACTATGGCGGCCCCCACGTAGGTTTCCTCCCAAGGCCAAAGGAAGGAAGGGCCAGGCAAGGCTGAGTTTCACAGAACTGCCTATTTCGTAAAGGTTAAATCCAGGATGTACATCCTGTCATCACATGGTGAAGACCCAGTGCACACCTGCGTGTTGTTGTTACTCTGACTCCAGGAGCTCATTGGCTGGAGCACAGAAGAAGCTATTGTTCTCGCAGAGGGTCTTCTAGAAGGAAGTTCCCTCTTGACATCGTTTGGGACTAACTAGGCCGAGACCCGTCAATAGATCAAACTTCATGCATCCATAAAGCATGAAATCCTGAGGTAAAAATCTTGAGAAGCCTGCTCTGAAGTTCAGCGGCAGGTCAGGCAGAGAAAGCACTGCTGGGCTAGGGAGATGCGGGACATGAAGACTAGCCTGGCGCCTCACTCACGTTTCCACGCAGTTGCCACATGAAGCTGCTGGCTGATTCATTACCAGAGAAGTAAGTATCTCTTAGTTCTGTTCTGTTGACTTAAAACGCCTTAGCACTTTGTCTAAGATAGACCAACAAGCTGGGTTTTCATCGCTGTATTTCCGACAGTCTCTCAGAGCATTTCCAACCCCAACTGTAATTTCTTAGAGGCTTATGTTTTGGCTGGCTTGCAAAATACTTTTTCATAATTTTTTTCCCTCTGAATCTTGTTTCCTTCCTTCTAATGAACTTGAACTTTTCAAAATCTCTGAGTTAGAACATTATACTTTGGCTGTAGGTTAATCCTTACTTTTTAAAAAAAATCCCCCCACACATTGGGTCGTTTGTAGATGGCATGAAGTTACCACCAAGCAATCTCACTGCCCTCAAGTCAACGCCGACTCATAGCGACCCTATAGCACAGGGCAACCCTATAGCACAGGGCAGAACAGCCCCTGGGAGTTTCCAAGGCTGTAACTCTTTATGAGAGTCCAAACCCCCTTTTTCTCCCATGAAGCGACTGGTGTTTTTGAACTGCTGCCCCTGCTGTTATTAGCCAAACTTGTAACCACTATGCCACCTAGGCTTCAAGTGGTCATAATTATCTAGACTAACCAATGACTTGACAACTAGGATAATCTGAGGCCCAGAAGAAGGTGAGGCCGCTTGCTCCGTCCGTTCTTAACCAAGGCAGGGCCAGGACTCACCACTGCACTGAAAGTCCCAGGCTCTTCTCGCCTCTGTGGTGGCCAAGATAAAAAAGACAGTATTTTGAAATCAGGGGGCTAGGGGGAGTACATAGTTTCTAATCGCTTGCAATTAAAAAGATGAGCTCCCTGGACCTCACAATCGATGGGTAAAGGCTGAGAGAGGGACCCGAGGGCAGTGAAGACATGGAGGGTTCTGAATTTTAGGAGCTAGTTCGATGCCGTCGCCACAGGTATGTGATGAACAGCGGCGCTCTGCCCTTGGACTCCTGCCTTCCTGAAGAGAGTAAGGCTTGTGTTGAACCAGGAAAATTAGACAGGGAGTTGCCCACCAACATCGCATGACCAATCACTGACATCCAGTAGTTTCCTTGTGCCTCTGCCTGGACTCATTGGGTGTTTCCTGCTGAACCTGAGCGTCTCTTCCAAGCCACATCAGCCCCACAAGTTTTTCCTTCCCAGAAGGAAATTCTTGCCAGAAGATATAAAAGGCCAGCTCCTCCGAGCAGAACAACTCCCTGGATGCCACAGGAGGCCACGGCACTTGGCAGGTAAGCCAGGGAAACTGTCGTCTTCCTGGTTTCTCCAAAGCACCTGATGAGATTTCTTAGAGGCTTCTCAGAAATCTTAGTACTGGGTTTGAACTTGCCTTCATCAAGCTTTTCTGCTTCCAGATTTGGTTTGGTTGCAGGTTTATCCCTATTTGATGTAAGAGAACATTCATTGTGAGGCAAGAAGGTGTGTGTGTGTGTGTGTGTGTGTGTGTGTGTGTGTGTGTGTGTGTGTGTGTGTGTGTGTGTAAACTGGGTCACCAAATCAGCAGCCTAGGGTGTCTAGAGTGACATTGCAGGTGGAAGGACGATAGGAAGCCTCGGCTCTGGGTGGTGTGCTGGAGGCCAGCTTGGATCATACGGCCTCTCCATTCTGCTGGGGATTCTTGGGATTCGGTGGTGGTTGGGGCTCAGCCTCCGAGCTCAGGTGTGCATCCCACTTCCAGTATGTGTGTAAATATGAGCGTGTGTATAAACATGAGCATGTTGTAAATATGAGCATGTGTGTAAATATGAGCATGTGTGTAAATATCCCAACCTCAGGGATGCTTCTTATGCCCTCCAGGAAGCCCTGGGCACTGCCCTGTGCCCTCTGACCTCCAACTGTGGACAGTGCCCCTCCGCAATCTTTTCTGAGCACCCGTTTCTGGTGGCATGAGCCATCCGTGTCTGCCAGGCTCTACTTTCTGTTCCATGTCATCCCCCACCAGGAAAGTTGTCCAAAGAAACCCCCCCCCAAAAAAAATAAAACCAAAAACGTGGCCATCAATGGTCAATTGTGACCCAGGGTGACTCCACGTGGGTCTTGACTGGGCGGCGCTCTGCCCCCTGCGGGTTCCTTGGCTGTAATGAATGCTGTAGAGATGGGTGGCCAGGTCTTTCCTCCAGGTGTTGTCCCCTGCCTACCACCAGCACACACAGCTCTCCCCATTTGCAGCTGCTGGGTGAATGCAAGCTGCCAGCCTTTCATTAGGTAACTGAGATCGAATCATGTATGCTGCCCCGGGACCTGCAAAGTCAGCTGGGACCTGGGACAGGTTTCTACCTTGGTGTCCTCTCCCACGCCAGGCAAGCATGAAAGGTGTGCCCAGGTGCAGAACGGAGACTGTGATTTCTCTCAGGTAGAGGTGGGGGCTGGGACGGGAGGCCTAGAATTTCTACAAAAGACGTTTCGGATTGACTCCACCAAGGGCAATGGGCACTCAAAGCCCCAAAGCCCCTCGTCAGCCAACGAAGCTGCTGGGGTCTGGGCCCAGAGGTGAAGCTCCTGATTAAGGGCTAACGTCAGGCAGGAATCGCTCCAGCAGCCTGGGTCATCACTCGGGTCTCGGGGTCACTCTGAGCTTTGTCATAGGCTCCCAAAGAGCACTGGGTCCCGACGTGGAAGGAGGAAGGGGATCCAAAGACAAGTTCAGGGTTGGTGATAGTAGGTCACAGGCAGCTCAAGAGTCACAGGAACTCAGAGCAGAATCTGACCTCGTGAATCACTTGGTCTGAGCCCTTTGCTCAGTGGGAGGTCCCATCACCTGGGCAAGGTTGTGGAGCTAGTGAGAGACGTGCAGCATTAGACACCAGTGTAGCCTGACCAAAACCTGTGGCTCCCCCACCCATCGCCCCCAACTCAGCTCTTCCCGTACACCGCCGGAAGGGGGAGCTATCATTAGATTACTCTTCCCTCTCCCGCTCTCAGCGTGTTTGGTACTCCCTGAGTGTTCTCTGCATCACCAGCACTTTGGTGTGATCCAATCTCTGCCCCTGGGGCGTCAGCATATCACACCTATGGTCTGGGGTCTCATTTCAGCCATGAGGATCCTCCTCCACCTCCCCGCCCTCCTGGCATCTCTGACTGTGCTCCAGGTTGCAGTGCCCGTGGCACGTGGTAAGTATCTGCTGGGTGAGCTTCCTGTGGCTGCCGTCACAATGTACTACATAGTGGGTGGCTGAGCCAGTAGAAATGGATTCTCTCACGGTTCAGGAGGCCAGAAATCCAACATTCAGGTCTCGATAGGGCCCTGCTCTCTGAAGGCCTGAGGGGAGAATGCTTCTTCCCAGCTTCTGGTGGCTCCTAGCAATCCTAGGCTTAAAGCTGTGTCACTCCAGGCCCTGCCTCAGCCTTCACGTGGCCTTCCCTTCTGTGTGTCTGAGAAAGTCAATAGTCACTGAATCGAGAGTTCCCCCAACCCCTGATCCAGTAAAGGCGCCCTGGTGGCACAGGGGCTGCCAATGGAAAGATTTGGGAGCGAACATTTACCAAACCTGGGAAACCCATAAGGAGCTATTCCACTCTGTCCTATAGAATCACTAAGAATCAGAATTAACTCAATGACAATGGGCTAATCCAGGATGACCTCATCTTAACTAACTACATCTGCAAAGATGCAAATGGGATTACCTTCTGAGGTTCCTATGAACATGAAATTTTAGAGGACAGTATTTTTCAACCCCCACATTCCCCTTGTTCAGAGCATGCATCGCCCCCAGCCCCCTCCCCCGTGCCCCACGCCCCAGTATGAGTGCAACAGGAGTTGCACCTCTACCCCCCCATCAGGTCAGCTATTTGGGGCCTTGCCTAGGTAAGCCCTCTGCTGGGCTTGTCTAACGATCCGTGGGACCACCCCCCAGGGGCCAGCCCGTGTGAGTGGTCACACTCTCAGACCATCCCTGGTCACCTCGGTGGACTCCTGCAGGAGCCATTTGGACACTGGGCCCTGGAGAGTATTCTTCTCAGTATGCATGTCTCTCCTAAAGTGCTGGGACGCTTGTAGACGTGTCCTCACTTTTGTCCCCTGCCTTCTCAGATTTGAGGGGAGGGCGTGGTGGCTGAGCTACAAGAGGGAGGCAGAGGCCCAGGGCATCGCCAAGGCATGGGATCTGACACCCTGCTCCCTGCTTCTCCCAGTCCAAGCCCAGACCACCATAGCTGCCGCCATCTCTGATGCTGTGAAACAGGCCAAGGTCCAAGTTAACAAGGCCTTCCTGGATTCCAGAACCAGGTAAGTGAAACACACACACACATTCATACAACCTTCACAGGTTTCTCGGTGACGACAAGTGCTCCTAGGCCAGCCCTGACAAGCCAGTGCTTCGAAGCAGTGACAAACTCGCTCTTCCATGCCCTCTAACGTATGCAGCATGTAAGAGAGTACTAGCCCACACCTGACCTCCTGAACGGCTGCATGGCGCAGGTTCCTCAGGCGGTGCATTCCAGAGCCTCAGGGCCACCTGGGAGATGGCCCTCAGACATTCGACTAATGAATGAAGTCACGAGTGACTTCCTTTACAGGGTCACTAAAGCCTACGCTGTAGATTGCCACCCAGCGGAACTGCCCCACAGGGTTTCCTTCCAAGGCTGTCATCTTTACAGAAGTTGACTGTCCCTGGCAAGTTTGAACAGGCAACCTTCTGTTAGCAGCCAAGTACAAACCCTATGGGGCAGCCCTACCTTGCCCTAGAGCATCTCTGTGAGTTGGAACCAACTCAAGAGTCATGGGCTGTTTGGGCTTTCAAACTCCGTCAAGACTCCAGGACACATGCCACGCCCTCCTTCTTGGGGTCAGCCCTCTGAGATGCTTCCCGCTGAAATGAAGGTGAAGGGCAGGCCCAGTGGTGGTCGAGGGAGGTCCACCATCTTAGCAACTAGGTGGCATCGCTTCCCTGCAATGTTTTTGTAGTCCCAAGGTCAGGGTGAATAAAAGTCACAAAATCAATGTTCACCCACCTCCTTTGCCAGTCCTGTGGGGTTGGGTAGGGGACAGTGCCTGCCTTTGGAATGTGGGATACTGATGTCCACAGTTTAGTTTTTGGATTTAGGGGCCTCATAGGGATAGAACGAGTCACAATGAAGTATGCTGTTACAGTCCACAAGCAACAATCCAGCCACTGACCATGAAGACAGTAGAGGGGATGGGTACGCTGCTCCAGTTGCTCATGGCCAGCGAGTCCACTGAGACTCACAGTGACTCTATAGGACATGTTAGAACTGCCCCATAGGTTTCCCGGCTGTGACTCTTGCTAGGAGAATAAAGCCTCATCTTCTCCCTCAGAGCTCTAGTGGCGCAGTGGTTAAGCATTGGGCCAATAACAGAAAGGAGAGAGCCTGCCGGAGCACAGGCACGCAGTAGGCCAGATGTCTGGAAGGACTGGGGGCTGGAGAGGGGGAGGAGCCAGCATTCAGGAGCAGGTGGCATTCAGGGACAGGAACTGCAATGGTAAAGCCCCAAGGCAAGAAAGAGGTGTGGTGCTCTGCTAACCAAGGAGGTCAGTGGCAGAGAATGGGCTTCACAAGGCTCAACACAGTTCTACCCGGGCCTTGGCAGTGTGATTTCTATTCTACAAGTTCACCAGGCATCTGTGTGGAGAAGGAATGGGAGGGAGACAGGAGTAGAAGCAGGGAGCCCAGGAAGAGGCTACTGGGTGGCCCAGGCTTGGGGGTGGGGTGACTTGGCCTAGGGTGGAGGCAGTAGGGAAGGACAAGGGGTCCCTGCTCCAATGGAGCCCAGCCCTGATACAAAGCAGGAGGGGAGTCCCTGGCAAGCCAGAGTGTAGGCGAGGAACCCTGAAGTGCCCGGGACGGAAGGAGGGAGAGGACCCAGAAGCTCTGCAGGTCTCTCAGATTGCTCTGGGGAAACCCTGCGACTCACCTCCTGACTCACCTCCTGTGTTCAGCATGGGGGAGGTTGCATCAGCTGCTTCCAGACCTTGCTGCTGCTGCTCCTGCTAATACATGCGTGTTGACTGTGCCCGAGACAGCCCTGGCTGCCCTTGTGTCTTGGCTTCGTCCTGCTGCCCCCACAGGAGTTCACAAGAGGTGACAGGAACTCACTTCCTTGCGGTTTCGCAATTCCAAATTCAGGGCATTTCTCTCTCTCTATTGCAGGGACGGGGCGGGAGGAGCCCTCCTCAGCCCTTTGGCAATCTTGGCAGGCTTCTGTCCTCCTCCAACTGCCATCTGTACCTCGTCTACTCCTCCTCTATCACCGAAACGAACTGGTTTCGGGCATGTTCCACACGGGTCCAACGTGACACTGAAACCCTCTTTCCAAACAGGGTTATGCCCACAGGAATAGGGGTTGGGATTACAGATCATATTTTAGGGGGGCCACAGTCCAACCCGCAAAAAACAACTATTGGGTCAAACCAGACAGGACAGTTGTTTGGTTGTTTTTTTTTTCAGGTAACAAAGTGATCAGAGAGCATGATTCCTATCGTTCTCCTCATTCGACGAAGAAGGAAACTGGGGAACAGAGAGGTTGAGTAACTTGCCCAAAGTTAAGAGCCCAGCCCAGCTAGTCTGCTCCCGAGCTCCCACACTGGCTGCTGTGGATTCATTCAGCCTAGCAAGGCTACAGGTCAAGTAGGACTAACCCATCGGTTTCCAGGGCTCTAAATCTCTGTGGCTGCCAATCCTTACATCTTGTTCTTGTGGAGAAGCCAGTGGGTTTGAACTGCCAACCTTTTGGTTAGCAACTGAGCAGTCAACCGGCTGTGCCCAACCTCCTTATCTCACACTGAGGAGCCTGGGGCACGGTGAGGTGGCAGAGCGTTCACGTGGAGGGGCAGTGCCATGCCGAGGGCCATTGCTGCGTGGTCTCACCCTTCTGGGCAGAGCGGGGCTTTGCTTCTCATGCCGCAGGTGGAGGGCTCAGCAATAAGCTAGTTCTCTTGTCCCGGGCTGGGTCGGCAGTCGGCAGGACGCCACCGCCCAGGCCCCAGTGGTGCCTCATCTGGGCAGAAGGCTCATAGGCCTCTTGTTCCTCTTATCAGCCCATAGGACTTGAAGAGAGGCCAGCTGGGTCAGCTCTGACTCAGTAAGCCCTGGGAACTGTGTGCTCATGAAGCTGCCCCAGCTGGTTCTGACAGAACCAGCCCAGCTGCAGCTCTGATGTAGATTCAGGACCCCCTGGTTCCCATCCATCTGACTGCCCTCTGGACAGTGCCTGGCAGAGCTGAGAGGCACACTGTTGCTTCCTCTTTCCAGAAGAGATTTCCCAGGAAGCAGGAAACATATGAAGACAAGGTTCTGGGAGCTTAAGGAATGCCTGTCTTCATATGCTGCCCACAACCCCACCCCCACCCTCAGGGACAAGCTCGGCACCTGGGGTGGGGGTGCCGTCCTGACGCCCCCATTGCTCTCGATTGCAGGCTGAAGACCTCCATGACCTCGGAGTCTCCCACCAGTCGGGACCTCGTAGAATATCTCAAGCACGCCAGAGGGCGGACACGCACGGCCATCCGCAATGGGCAGGTGTGGGAAGAGTCCTTAAAGAGACTGAGGCAGGACGCCATGCCCTGGGCCAACGCCACAGGTACAGAAAACCCACCAGCCCCTGACTGGCAGGAGACAACGGAACACAAACATGAGAAAGAGGTGCTACTGCGGAGTCCCGCTCCGCACCACGGAGGTTTCTTGGCTGTCACCTTGGTGGAAGTCGATGGACAGATCCCTTCTGCAGTACTCCTGGCTGACGGGGGTCCAAGCCCCTCCAAACCTCAGCTTAGTGGACAAGGCTGTCAAGGGCTGCGTTTCCCTTCCTGGAACCCTTTGTAGACAGGCCACCCCAGTGAGGAGCCAGAGGCAGGAACTCAGACCTGCAAGGTCACCCTGCAAGCTCCCAGTGGGGGGCATGAGTGTTCTTTGTACACCCCCCCCCCCGCCCCCGTAGGAAAGCCCCAGAGTCAACCAATGATAGGTCTGCTTCCCAAACCGCAGGGTACGGGCTCACCTGGGTGGCGGGCAGTTAAGCCACCTGTACCAGGGGTCATTTACTAGGACTGTTTGCAGGAGATGGGCTTGCCCAAGGGGTTCTGGGTAACGTGGGCCTGAAACAATGTCCGCCCATCAACTCCCCCGACCCCCAGCCTTCTCTGCACACGGAGAAATAAACGGAGCCCCTGTGGGGACTCTTGTGTTTCACAGACTTGGCTTTCCTCTCCCGGGAAGTGGGCTGCGGGGTCCCTGGCCCGGCGCCGATATGCGACCAGGACAGCCCTTACCGCACCATTACGGGAGATTGTAACAACAGGTGACTGGACTGGGGGGTGGGGTAGGATGGCGACCCTCCCAGGACCACCAGGCTCACCCCACTGCGCGGCCCAGTCAGGCGCTTCATCACTGGCTAATTGCAGGCCGAACCCCCACTGCTTGGCCCTCCTGGATTTGGGGACCACTCAGAATCTGCTGGGCGGAAAGCTGCCCACCCCACCCAACCCCACGTCCCCACCCTCCAGACCTTTCGGGCGGCTCCAGCAGTCTCCCGTGCGACCACCACTCCCCCACCTTTCCCCAGTGGGCCCGTGATGCAGAAACCCCACATTTGAGGGGCGCCTTCTCCCCGGGGGTCAGGCGGCAGGGGCTGAGGACTGGTCCCGCCTGGTTTCAGGAGGAAGCCAGCGCTGGGAGCTGCCAACCGGGCGCTGGCGCGCTGGCTGCCCGCCGAGTACGAAGACGGGTTTTCCCTGCCCTTTGGGTGGACGCCGGGGAAGACGCGCCATGGCTTCGAGGTCCCGCAGGTGAGAGGCTGGGCGAGGCCCGCGTCGTGGGGGTAGCCCGCGGGGGCACTGCGCCTCCTACTCGGGAAGGCAGCAGGGGCGGGGGATCCACGCCCCCGTCCCACCCACCCCCCATTCCCGGGGACCTGCTCTCTGGCGCGGTTCCCCAAAGTGCCGCTAGAAGTCAGCAGAGTCCCGGGTCCAGCCACATGGTGGTCGCGTCCCAGCTGCCCGCAAGCCAGATACCCTGGGGTCCCACGACAGATGGCCTCCTAGCCCCGCCTCCTGCTCGCCCTGACCCTGCCCCAGCCCCCGGGGTGCTTCAGCTGTTGTTGGCCTGGAGGTCCCGGCCATTGGCCTCCTCTGCGTTGGCAGCTCCTGCCCAGAGGGCCCCTGGTGCCTCCTTGGCACTGGCTCCCGAGGCAGCCTGCCTTTGCTTTCCCGCTGCGGGGTGGAAGGAGCTATGGCCTCCGAAGCTATACAGGCCTGGTTTCAACCCCACCATGTTCCTTCAGAGCTGCGGGATCCCGTGTCCTCAGTCTTCCGTCCACAAAATGGGAGTAATGCCACCCCCTGGGGAGTCCACTGTACCTGCCAGTTTGCTGGTACTCAGGAAATTGCAATGGAGCCCGAATCCCCAGACCACCTGTTCCTCCAGCACCCCTGCACCCCGCCCTTCTCTCTCCTTCTACAGGCCCGAGAGGTGTCCAACCAGATCCTGGGCTACCTGAATGAGGAGGGCGTCCTGGACCAACGCACATCCCTGCTCTTCATGCAGTGGGGTCAGATTGTGGACCACGACCTGGACTTCGCCCCCGACACAGAGTTGGGGAGTAGCGAGTACTCTAAAGTCCAGTGTGTCGAACACTGTGCCCAGGGGGGCAACTGCTTCCCCATCATGGTAGGTCCTTGTGGGTAGCCCTTGCGCGCCCTGATGGAGCGGACACAGACCGCGTGTCAGCCAGAATCCCTGAGCCCAGCCCAGCCACTCATTCACTCATCCATCTGTTCAGTAAGCACACGCCATCACTACCCTCGGCAGGCAGTGCACTGAACACCGCGAGCTGAAAGGTGACTAACAGGCGCTCACACCCCTGGATGAGGGGCCAGAGGGAAGTGAACAAGCCCCTAATGAGGAAATCAGGAAGCTGGGGGAGGGTGGCCTGACTCCTAGTCTCCCCAGCACTGGCTTCACCTAGTGCAGTGGTGGGTCAAACAACCCTTTTGCAGGGGGTCGCCCAATTCGTAACAGTAGCAAAATGACAGTTTTGAAGTAGCCATGCAAAGAATTGTACGGTTGGGGGTCACCACCACATGAGGAACTGGATTCAAGGGTGGCAGCGTGAGGAAGGTGGAGAACCACTGACTAGTCGCTTATTAGATATGCAAAATGGTTGTCCCACCCTGACGTTCAGAAACAGAACCTACGCGTTCCCAGGTCCCCAGGAGATTTGGCTCACGTGCCATGCGTTGGTGCCGAGAGGTTCTGCGCCATCCTGGGGCCAAGGGAGGCTGTTCCCAGAAGGAGCTGGCACTGTCCGGATGAGTCCGAGGGAGCCAGCAGGGTTTTCCGGGAATGGCCAGCAGAAAGGGGGAGGAGTTTGCGATGGTCCTGTTCTTCTTTGTGGATGTTACCGTTGGAGAGCCACTTCTTCCTTCTGTGAGCCGTGGTGCAAGGAACGTGGGGTGGAGAGGGAGGCCGATCTAGATCTGAGTCCTACGTTTTTGTAAATCCTTGGGCAAGTGCCTCGACCTTCCTGGGTCTTCTCCCCTGGAAAATGGGATGCAGCTGTCTTCTTTGCAGAGTTTTGTGAAGTAAAGTTATGTAATGCATGGCACAGGAGGTTCCAAATAAATAAACAGTCGCTATCATTAGCACAAGGAGCCCTGGTGGTGTGGTGAGCTGCTAACCACAAGGTCAGCGGTTCGAACCCACCAGCCACTGGTGGGAGAACAGGGAAGCTGCCTGCCCCCATAAAGATTGAAAAGTCTCAAAAACCCAAAAGGGCAGTTCTACTCTGTCCAAAAAGGTCCCTTTGAGTCGGAACTGAGTCCCTGGCAGTGAGTGAGTGTGATCATTAGCATTGTAGGAGCTGGGCTACTAACCACAAGGTTGACAGTTCAAATCCACCAGCTGCTCCCCTGGAGAAAGATGAGACTGTCTACTCTCATTAAGATTTAGTCTTGGACAACAGAAAAGTGGGTAAAGGTAGACAGTGGTCAGTGTAAGACATGAAAAAAAATTATAAATTATTAAGGGTTCATGGTGTAGAGAGGGAAAAAATGAACTGATACCAAGGGCTCAAGTAGAAAGAAAACGTTTGAGATTGGTGATGGCAGCATATGCACAGATGTGCTTGACACACTGTGGATGGATGGATGGATGGATGGATGGATGGATGGATGGATGGATGGATGGATGGATGGAGGGATGGTGATGAGAGCTGCACGGGCCACAATAAAGTGATTTTTTTAAAGGGGGAGAGAGAAGACAAATCTACAGCACTGGATTCTGCGGGGGCCAGGAGAACTGACTGTCAGTGCTGTCCATGTTTCTGGAAGAAAAAAAAAAAAGGAAATAGACTTAGTCTCGGAAACCCCATGTGTTGGGATCCACTAACGACAGTGGGGTTGTAGTAGTAGTAGTAATTAACCAAACCCTTCCTCATCTCGTGTCCAACTTCCCTATGCAGGGATCTCAGGTTCCACCTCACCCAAATTTCAGAGCCCAAGGTGTGTAAGACTAACAGCCCCCTCCGCTCTCGGACACAGTGAGGTGGGATGAACGCCAGGGTTTTGTGACACTGAGTGTGTGATGTCAACAGGAGGTGCCAGGGTCAGTGTCTGATGCCATCAGCATCTTTGCCAGCTGCATCCAGATTCTGCTACAGAAAGGTCCCCAGGGCCCAGCTGTCTGACCCCTGCCCAGTCACACACACCCCCTCTCCACAGTTCCCACCCGAGGACCCCAAGCTGAAGACCCAAGGGAAGTGCTTGCCATTTTTTCGAGCCGGGTTTGTCTGCCCCACGCCACCCTACGAGTCCCTGGCCCGAGAGCAGATCAACGCACTCACCTCCTTCCTGGATGCCAGCTTTGTGTATGGGCCAGAGCCCAGTCTGGCCAGACGCCTCCTCAACCTCAGCAGCCCACTGGGCCTCCTGGCTGTCAACCAGGAGTTCTCCGACCACGGGCTGCCCTATCTGCCCTTCGACAGCAAGAAGCCAAGCCCCTGCGAGTTCATCAACACCACCGCCAAAGTGCCCTGCTTCCTGGCAGGTGAGTCTCGGTGGGGAATAGAGGGGTGTCCACGGACAAGGGGACTTCCCTGGGGACCGAGCAGAGAGGGGGGCTAAGCACTGCCACGGCCACCAGGCAATGTCCAGGGAGCCTTTGCCATTGCTCCTGTCGTCCTCTTAGGGGGAGAATGTGTACCAAAGCACCGCTCGCCCTGGCTCTGGCCCAGGGCAGGACAGAATTAAGAAAAACATGCTTGCTGTAAGACATCATTGTTAAGTGACAAATCAGGGAGCTCCAGAAATGCACCAAAATAGACGTAAGCATAAAAGGTGTACACAACTTCCCACCTGCCTGTGATGCCGATCAGTCTTGGCTCACTAGCGCTGCAGCAACATTACGCAGACAGACAGTGTTTCTCACAGTCCCTGAGGCGAGAAGTCTGACACCAGGATGCCAGCTCCGGGGACACCTTTCTCTCTGTCGACTCTGCTGCAGCTTCTGCCCCTTGGTTCCTTGGAGAGAGCGCTTCATGTGGCTTGGCATCTATCTCCTATCTCTGCTCACTCGTCCGTGCCTGATCCCATTCCAGATGGATCCTGCACCTACATGGCCTTATTAACAAAGCGGGGGAAGCCCAGTGCTCACACAGGATGGCAACCATCCGTGTAACCAAACCACACTCATGGCCCTCAAGTGGTGCCCACTCCTGGTGCCCTCTGGGATGAAGCAGAACTGCCCCTCTGAGGTCCCCAGGCTTTACAGCCAGCCTCCTCATTCTCCTGAGGAGCACCCCTGCTGGGACTCCTCCCAGTTAACAGCCCAGGGGGAGACCCACCCCCCACACCAGAGCTCCAGCTACAGGTGTTTACAGCACACATTTTCGATTTACCATGCATATTTTGGAGGGCAGGTTTCAACCCACAGTATCTCCCCAGTGTTGTTTTCTGTCCTGGACATCATTCTCCACCTTGTCTTCTGAGGTCATTGCCGTCATGCTCGGATGCTCTCCGGCCTGACCTTCACTAGCTCCTGGCTCACTCACTGCTCGTCCATAGAGTGGCTGTAATGGCTTTTTGGTATTCTAGGGCACAGACGAGGGGACCTCAAAAAGTCCAGGGACAAATGCCACTCCCCTCTCATGCCATCTTGCCACGGAACATTTTGAAGCACCCTTGCTTTGTGACACTGTATTGTGTCAGCCCTCTTTGGGGACACGGTACTATTTCTAAGAAGCCATGATGGCGCGTCGATTAAGCTCTCGGCTACACGTCCCAAACCGGGCAGTTTGAGCCCACGGAAGGAAGGTGGAGCGTTCTGCTTCCGCAAAGATGGCCGCTTCCACGAAGATGACCGCGTCCACGAAGATGACCGCTCCCACGAAGGTGACCACGTCCACGAAGGTGGCCGCTTCCATGAAGATGACCATGTCCACGAAGATGACCACTTCCACAAAGATGGCCGTTTCCACGAAGCTGGCCGTTTCCACGAAGATGACCGCGTCCACGAAGATGACCGTGTCCACAAAGATGGCCGCTTCCACGAAGCTGGCCGTTTCCACAAAGATGACCGCTTCCATGAAGATGACCATGTCCACGAAGATGACCACGTCCACGAAGGTGGCCGCTTCCACGAAGATGACCGCGTCCACGAAGATGACCGCGTCCACGAAGATGGCCGCTTCCACAAAGATGGCCGCTTCCATGAAGATGACCATGTCCACGAAGATGACCACTTCCACAAAGATGGCCGTTTCCACGAAGCTGGCCATTTCCACGAAGATGACCGCTTCCATGAAGATGACCATGTCCACGAAGATGACCACGTCCACGAAGATGATCGCTTCCACGAAGATGGCCGCTTCCATGAAGATGACCACTTTGGGGCAGCTGACTCTGTCGATGTGAGTCAGCATCAACTCGCACACACAGCAGGCTATTTCTTGATTTTTCCAGGTGTGGTTTTGCTTTTGTCCTGTAGATGACCATCCGTCTTGTATACAGTAGAACCCCAGGCCTCGGTGCTAATCCGTTCTAGAAGGAGCGTCGAGTTCTGAATCAAATTTTCCTATAAGAAACAACTTTAAATGGATTAATCTGTTCTCAACCACCAAGTTTTTACCCTAACCTTGCCTTTTATACAAAACATTACACAGAAATGTCACCAGCTAGCACCGAGTGACCAAAACACAAGCTGCTTTTGTTTATAAAAATCACATGCGTTGGGTCACATTCCGATGTTTTGTTTGAGCTCCGATGCAAAATCTTCTCAACATTTCGAGTTGAAATCCAATTACATTGAGTACTGATGTGGTCTAGTACCAGGATTCTACTATATTTTAATACATTTCTCAACCTAATTTTCCGGAGGTGAAATTTCCAAATTAAGAGGAATGTGTAGTTTCAAGACTTTAAGAAACTTGGTACAAAGCCCCCTCAATGTGGTGGACCACCAGAGTTCTGCTTTCAGTGCTGTTCCTTCCAGGGGCACATGCCTCCCCCTCCCTCCCCACCCCCAACTCCCCACCCCTGCCCTCAAGACAAAGCAAAGACCCCACCAGACATAGCAGGAGGCTGGCCCCTGGGCCAGTATCTCAGTAGATCCCTGGAATTCAGCATCCCCCACACACCTCTTCCCAATCCAGACCCAGAACCCAGCCCAGCCCTTGCTCTGCTTCCCAGAAATACCCACTAAACTGCAGTGTCTGTGGCGTTAGCAGATGGACCTAATGAGTAGAGGGACAGGAAGACTTCATCTTGTGGAACACAGCGTCTCCCGTCATTTCAGGCATTCTCTCCTGCCCTCCGCCTTCTCTCCTCTCCCTCCCAGATCGTCCCCCAGCTCCAGTCTTCCCTCTGTATTCTGGAGGGGGGCAGTACCCCTCAGGAGCCTGTCCTCAAAACTGCACCTCCCCAAACCTCCAAAGTTGCTCAACAAAATACACCCCCACAGCCTCCCATAGGACATAATAGAACTGCCTCCTTGAGGAAGCCTCTTTTCCCCTCCTGTGGAGCGGCTGTGGATTTGAACAGCCAGCCTTAGGGTTAGCAGTCCAACGTGGAACCCACTATGCCCAGAGGGTTCTTTCTAACAGGATAAAGAGCCCTTTGTTTGTGAAAGGAGCGTTGGAGGCATAAGAACTTGGTGTTCGGCTACTGAGGGACCGGCGGCAATTCCAACCCCATAGCGCAGGAAGCTCTATGGAGTAGGGACTAGGCTTCAGAATCAACTCGATGATACAAAACATCTATCTGCACCATTCTCAGAAGGCAGTGGGAGGATGGTTAATAGTTTATGTTTTAATGTGTCCCTGTCACTACAATCTTGTGAGATAAGCCTGGTCGCCCCCCACGCACCCAGAGAAGCTCCCTAAGGCTCATAAATAAGCTTGCCAAGTAACTTGCCCAAGCTCACCATCCAGAGATGGCAGAGCGGGCATTCCACCCTCTAGATCCCCATCTGAGCCCATCCCTCTTAGACTCCTGAAAACGCCCCTAAATCAACTGGAGGGAGGGTCCCTGGGGACACCATTAGTCCCTGTGCTGCCCGGCTGGCTCAGGGAGAGCCAACCGGCCTGCCTCCCGGGCTTCTAGGAGATTCCCGCGCCTCCGAGCAGATCCTGCTGGCCGTGTCTCACACCCTCTTCCTCCGAGAGCACAACCGGCTGGCCCAAGAACTGAAGAGAATCAACCCCTTCTGGGATGGAGAGGTGCTCTACCAAGAAACCCGGAAAATCCTGGGAGCCTTCGTGCAGGTCAGAGGGACGGAGACCCACCTCACACCCAGCCTGCCTCCCCCGCTCCAGCTCAGCCCTCTGCTACCTCCTCCATTTCCCCCTCCTCTCCTCCCGCTGCTTCCCTCCCATTTGAGCCCTCCATCCTTTCCCCTCTGGAGCTTTCAGGTCCTTATGTGCATGCCTGGGGCAGAGCACCAGAGAGGCGCTAGTGAGTTGGGCCCGTGGGTATGGCTGCCCAGGCCTGGAGGCTCCATCACTCCCAGGACTGACACATACCAGTTATTCTGATGGGACTCCATTCCTTTTTGACTTTCTCCTCCTGAGCTACATGTCACAGGCAGAAGCAGTACTCAGTGGATACTGGTGATTGACGGATTGACTGGAGGTTGACATGTTAGTATTAGCCATGCACATGGTCTTCAAGCATTTTATTTTGAAGTTACTCTAAATTCGCAGGAAGGGGCCCTAAAATTGTACAGAGAGGTCCCATGCCCCTTTCACCCAGCCCTCCCCAGTCTTACAGAACCGGGGGAGGACATCAAAGCAGAAAACCGACATCAGCACAAACCATAAGACTGCGGCAGATTTCACCAGTGATACATGCAGTCGTTTGTGTGTGTGAGTGTCCAGTTTTGTCACACTCGCGTCATGTAGCCACCGTCACAGTGAAGGTATTCACCCACGCTATCCCCACACAAGGTCTGCATGCCACCCCTCACCCCTGGCAGCCACCCGAAGCTACCCACTGCCATTGAGTGGCGGCCACTCCACGTGTGACAGACGAGTGGCATTGCTCCACCTCGGCAGCTTCTGTTTCACAAAATGCAGAGCCATGCAGTGTGCAGCCTTTAGAGGTTTTTAAAGATTCCATCCATCTTACTCTCCTTGAAGCTCAGCCCACTGCTGCTTGTGCCGATGGTTCGTCCCTTTTTGTTGTTCATGAGGCTATTCCGCAGTTCGGTTTGCCAGGTGGTTTCTGGGTTGGGGCTCTTTTGAAAAAAGCTACGATCCCATTTGAGGACACATTCTGCATGGAAGCACCGTTCCTTGTCTCTGGGACATGCGCCCACGAGGGCAATTGCCAAGGCGCGCCCGTGTTCAGTTTAGGACTGCTAGGCGTTTCACCCCACCCTCCCCCCAGCAGTGTCCCCAGGCTCCCCTTCCTCAGCACTCTCTGCTCCATTCCGTGTCGCCGCTGCTGTTCATTTTAGCTGGGCTGGTAGGGAGGGAGGTGTGCAGTGCTGTCTCATCGGGATTTTCACCTGAACTCCTCTAGTGGGAAAGAATGATTTGCATCTTCCCAGGTGCTTATTTGCCATCTGCATGTTTTCATCCAAGAAACATCTGTGGAGATCTTTTCCCGTTTCCGAGTTGGATTTTTAAGAACATAATAGTTGAGAGTTCTTCATATAGTCTAGACACGAGTCCTTTGCCGGCGAGTCCTTGGTAAATAGTCTCTCCCACTCTGGCTTGTCTTTTCAGCCCCTTAAGGGGGCCCTTCGCAGGATAAGAGTGCTTCATTACATTTTTCAGTTTGATGAGCATTTCCTTTCATATGTGTGTTTCAGAACTCTTTGCTTAGTCTTAGATCCCAAAAACTCTCTCCTTTTCCTGGATACTTTATAATGTTATCCTTTGTATTTAGAGTTTATCTTTGCATAAAGGATGAGGTTTAGGTCTAGGGTTTTGTTTTCCCTATGGACGGCCCCCAATTACATCAGTGCCCCTTACTGGAATGCCTGCCCCTCCTGCATCGAATCACTCTCACCCCCTTAGCCAAAAATCAATTGGGCACATTTGTGTGAGTCTATCTGGGGACTGTTTATTCTAGTCCATTAATCTGTGTTGTGCTTATTCTTCCTACATGACCACACTGCCCGGTTGCTATAGCTATATAGTAAGCCTCAAACACGACAGCCTTGAGTTAAAGGGACACACCAGAACTGCCACATTAGCACCAAGGCCTAAACTTAGAACAAACATGGCAAAGAGAACGCATCTCAGCCGCCGAGTCCGAATCACACCTATGCTGAGAAGAGTCAGCGCGTCCGCACAAAGGCTGCCGTGATGGATAAGCAATGTCTGCCGCGGCTGTCCAGAGGGGGACGAGGCACACAGGGGAGCCGCTGCTGTCCTTGGTTTCTGACTACTCCGGCAAGCTCTTGGCCACAGCTCCGTGCCAGCCTCCCTCTGCAGAGATTTAAGTCCTCTTTCTCCTTCCAGATTGTCACCTTTAGGGACTACTTACCCATTGTGCTGGGTGACGAGATGCAGAAAAAGATCCCGCCTTATCAAGGCTACAGCGAGTCTGTGGATCCCCGGATTTCCAACGTCTTCACCTTCGCCTTCCGCTTCGGCCACTTAGAAATCCCCTCCACAGTGTCCCGTCTGGATGAGGATTACGAGCCATGGGGCCCAGAGCCAGACCTTTCCCTGCACACGCTCTTCTTCAACACCTGGAGGATTGTCAAAGACGGTATGTCCCGGGAGGCACGCGCTGTCAGCCCGCCCTCCCACTGTCCAGCCTGCTTGGAACTCAGGCTCCCGGTTTCCCATGTGACCCTGAGGCTCATCTGTAAAATGGGCACAATGAAAGTACCTATCTCACTAAACCCCAAACCACCAATTCATAATGGCACTATAGAGCAGAGAAGAACTATAGCCTAGTGTCCCCGAGGCTGTAGCTCTTTAGAGAGGCAAACGGCCTCATCTTCCTCCCAAAATGTCAGCCTTTCAATTAGCAGCCAAATTCTTAACCCACTTTCCTATCTCGCTGCAATGATATCGACAATAATTAGATGGGATGCCTGTAGCAAGCATCCTACAAGGGTTTCTGACTCACGGAAAGTGGTCAGTAAAAATTGGCCCTTCCTTCCTTCCTTCCTTCCTTCCTTCCTTCCTTCCTTCCTTCCTTCCTTCCTTCCTTCCTTCCTTCCTGGCGGCTTCTAACATGCCTAGGATGCCCTACTCCCTTCTCTAGACTGCTGTCACCCTTGTAGAAAGGACTCAAGGGCTTGGCAGATAAGATTGCTCTTTTCTGCCACCTCCGTTAGGTGCCAGTAGTTAGATTCAATTCTCCTTCATCCCCGGGCTGGGCTCTGTTGAGACCTGATTTACTTAAGGCCCAACGAGTCAGCCCCATTTCCTACAAGTATGCTGTCTCTCTCTCCTGCGGCAACGTTCCTTCAGGAGAACATCAGGGAGGAGAAGGAGTTAGCTCCACGAACTACAGCTTGGAGAAAATCCTGAAGCTTATGTCTGTAACATCAGCCCTTGGCGTCCCTCCCGGAGAGCTGGGATGCCCTCTGCCTGCCCAGCACCCCCTGCAAAGACTACAGTGTCCTCTTCTCTCCTGGCTCCATCCTGTCTGTGTGGCGGGAGGGGCGGGGCCAACAGTGCAAGGTGTTCCCATTCCCACGATGGCCTCTGGGCGCCCCCTGCAGGTGGCATTGACCCTCTGGTGCGGGGGCTGCTGGCCAAGAAGTCCAAGTTGATGGAGCAGAATAAAATGATGACAGGAGAACTACGCAACAAGCTGTTCCAGCCACCCCACCACATTCATGGCTTTGACCTTGCCGCCATCAACATACAGCGAGGCCGGGACCATGGGCTGCCTGGTAAGTGGCCGGCACGAACCTGGTCCCGGGGATCTTTCAGCTACTTTGGGGGCGGGGGGGGGGGGCTCTCCTGGGGACACTCGCTTTTGGTTGCAGTCTTGAGGCTCGGTTCTAAAATAGAAGGCAAGGACCCTGGTTGCCATTAGCCTCCCTGCTCATCCGTGAAATGGAATCTTCCATTTTTCCTAGAGCAGAGACAGGATAACATGCTTGGTCCTGCCTTCAAACACCTCAAGTAAAAAAGCAATGAGCCACCAGTTTGTACACCAGTTTAATGACCCCCCACCACCACCATACGCACAAAAAAAGATTAATTAAAGGAGACTAGAAAGAAGCAAATGATGTTGGGCCTTTCTTCGGTGCCCATGAAAAGTATTGTAATGTAGGAGGATTTGGCCCAGGCTGCCCGAGTTCATTTACTGGCTGGACCACCAGGGGAGTCACTCCGCATCTGTTTTTTCATTTATAGTCTTGGTGTTAGGCTTAGAATGGTGGCCGGACCCGTCCTGTCAGCCTCAGGAGACGGATGTATCCAAGGCGTAAGCTGTGGATGGTCCCAAAGCCTCCTTCATCCCCAAAGGCTAGGATCCCAGACTTTCTGGGGCTCAAGACACGAGAGAGGTTATGTCTCCAAGAAGGGGTGTCAGCAGGAAGTCCCTGGGGTGATACAGTCTCGACCTCCCCATCCTAGGGTACAACTCCTGGAGAGGCTTCTGTGGTCTCTCCCAGCCCAAGACATTGAAGGAGCTGGGCACTGTGTTGAAGAACAAGATGCTGGCTAAGAAGCTACTGGATCTCTACAAGACGCCTGACAACATCGACCTCTGGGTGGGAGCCACTGCGGAGCCCATGGTAGAGGGAGGCCGGGTGGGGCCTCTCTTGGCCTGCCTTCTGGGGAAGCAGTTCCAGCAGATCCGGGATGGAGACAGGTACGTGCACCCCAGGACCAGGCCTGGCGAGTAGAGCCTTTCTGTGAGCTGGGCATCCCAGTGTTCAGTCTGGGCCAACCCCAGACCTCAGTATGAGTGGGCTTCTCTCCTCTCCCACAAAACTTCCTTCCTCACTGGGATCATCATCCCCTGGGTGAGGTCAGCCCTCTGTCCTCTCAAGATTGGCACGGACAGACTCTGGCTAGTTGATGAGGCTCTCGGGGGGGACGCTCCCTGCCCTACAGGTTGGGGAGGAGCCGACTCTGGGCCGTTTGGAGAGACTCTGCTCTGTCTCTGCAGGTTCTGGTGGGAAAACCCTGGCGTCTTCACCAAGAAGCAGAGGGACGCTCTGCAGAAAATGTCCTTCTCACGCCTCATCTGTGACAACACCCACATCACCAAGGTCCCCCTGGAGCCATTCCAGGCCAACAGCTACCCCCAAGACTTTGTGGAGTGCTCAGCCATTGATGAACTCGACCTCTCACCCTGGGCCGTGGCAAAAAATTACGAGCCTGATGCCACAGGCCCCTCTGGTCCATGCCATTTTAAGTAAGTTCAATGACCTGGTCCCTTCGAGCTGTGCATTCTAAATACGCCAGCCCTTCTTTTCAGCAAGGATCCCCTGCTGTCCAGGCCCTTGACTCCCCCTGCGCCAGCCCCAGCATGGCTGCCTGTGGAAAGCCTCCTTTCTAGAAAGACTTGCGTCCTCAGAACTGTCCCTCCAGTCTAGCCAGCCGGGCTCCTCCTGTCCCCTGAGCCAGCCTTGGCTGAAGCTGTGGCCTCTGTCCCCTGTCCTCTCCCATCAGATTATAACCTCTTTGAGGCCTTCTGCCTACTTCTTTGTGTCCACAATGACTTGCAGCCTGGTGCTCGGCTCAAGTAAGAGCTCAATAACACGTGCTGATTGACTCAAGATCCTACACATGGCATTGTCCCCTCCCTGAAGCCAGGCTTTGGAATCAGCACCAAGAAAGTCCATAGGTGTTTATAGTCCAGGTGGGTCAGACTGCTCCGATGTGTGGGCACTGGGTCTCCGGGTGAGTGGACATGGAATCTCTGGGTGAGCGGGCATGGTCTGGCAGGGTTTCACAGAACTCTCAAGGAAGGCGAGGACATAAAGGGGACACTAGGAAAAGAGGCGGTGGCTGTGGAGTACTGGGGTGGGGGACTGGGATTACGAGCGGTGGTGTCAGGAGATACACAAGAAGGAACGCCTCGCCTGGATCACAGCCAAACTGAGTTCCTCTTCCGGGAACCATCCTTTCCTACTGGGTCCTCCGGGAGCCTACAAGGCCTGGGAAGGGGTCAAAAACAGCAAAACGAACCCCTTTACCCTTGAGCCGATTCTGGCCCGGGTTCTCAGCCTTCCTCATGCCGTGACCCTTTCATACAGTTCCTTAGGTGGCGGTGACCCCCCAACCATAACATGATTTTTGTTGCTACTTCATCACTGTCATTTTGATACTGTGATGAATCGGGTGACCCCTGTGACAGGGTCCTTCGATCCCCAAAGGGGTCGCGACCCACAGGTTGAGAACCACTGCTCTAGACAGAGTAGCTCGGCCCCAGCTGAGCATTTACCTACTGCACCACTGGGCTCCTGTCTGAAGGGGAAGCTCCAGAACATTCCTTGTGGTGAGGGTCATTCCTTTAAAATGGCCCTCTGGGTAAGCCCAGCCAGACGGAAGCTCGAGGTCCCCCAACTGGGAGGGTAAGGAACATGTAGCCATCTTGTGGGAAGAGTCTAGGAGCCAGCAGACTTGGGCTGTGGCCCTGACTCCACCTCTTCTCCGTGACCTCCGAGGAGCCCCCTCCTCCCTCTGAGACCCCCTTCCCCTTCATCATCATCAGGGAAATGCGGGTGGGTCGTGTTTGTCCTGTTTCTCACCTCTGTGGGTCCATTCCCACCCCACTCCCATCTCACACACCTTCAGGCCCCCGACAGCAGGAGTCCCCGCCTGGACATGAGGAAACGGGATGGCCATCAGTCTGCGGGCTCAGGCAAGGCGATTTTAGAAAGTTACAATTCTGCGCCTCCCTCAGCGTTGGCCCTGTCCTTCCCCTGGCCCAGCCATCGCTGTCTCTGCTCTGGGAGTCATGCCAGGTGAAGCCAGAGCAAGTAGGAGGCCCTGAGCCATGGGTCAGGTTGCAGGGATGCAGGCCCCCGAAGTGCCCTGCCTGCTCACCCCTCTGCTTCCTCCCACTGGACCGTGTGCATCGTGGGAGCAGGACAGCGGCGTGTCCTCGGTTTCCCAGAGCGGTGAATGGACCTGGGGGCTCAGCGGCCACAGTTCCTGCACTTCAGGATGGTGTGTGATGGTCAGTGAGGCTGCGGGTCTGCTTAGCCAAGCTAGAGACCAACTGCCCTCTACCTGTGGGGAAGCCCCAGGACCCTGAGGCACAGACCACCGTGGCTCCAGGGCCAGAGTCCGAGGACTTTCCTCCTGGGCCTCCAGCCCCAACACGACACAGCAGAGCCCCTGGAAACAGTGCTTTATTGTCATAAACATCCAGTACAAAGAATGGTAGAGAGGGCTGGTGGGCTGGCTCCTTGCAGGCAGGCTCCTGTGGACAAGCAAGATAGCAGGGTAAGGGAGAAAGGGAGGGCCGTGGACTGAGCCCAGCTCTCCTGGACCCCGAGTTCCACCGCCACTCAGCTGCTAGTGGGTCATTCCTAGGGGTACCTCGTTAGCGCCCATAGTGGAGCATGGTAAAGAAGGCAGCCCCAGAAGGACACACATGGCATCTTTGCGTGTGTTTCCTGCACCTGGCACAGTGCCTGGCACATCGTGTGGGCCCCATAGTGAAAAATGAACCAGTTGGCAGAGTCGATCCCAGCTGGTGGGACCCGCGTGTGAGTCAGGTTAGACCTGCTTCATGGGGTTCCAAGGCTGGTTCCCCAGAACAGACCATCAGGCCTTCCTTCCAAGGTGCCTCAGGGTGGACTCAGAACCCCAACCTTGCAGTTAGCAGCCAAACGCGCTTCCTCAGGGAAGCGCCTGGGGCTGCACACCAGGCTGCTGCGGAGCCCTGACCGTGGGGATTGACAAGAAAGAAAGCCCAGGCTTAGGGAGCACGGCTGATTGTGGCTGATGGGCAGCTGGGAGGACGCCACAGGACCCGGCAGGCAGTGTTTCCTTCTGTTAGACGCCAGGTCGCTTGGGTCAGGATGAACCCGGCGGTGCCTAACACCACCACCAATTCGCCCGGAGTCACACAGCTCATGAACGAAAGGGCCAGGATTTGAACCCAGGCAGTCTGGTGCCCGAGCTAACCCCCTTCACAATCCACTCTGCTGCCTGCCACACACGAGACTCACCTAAACAGCAAGCAGACACTCGGTCAACTCTGCACACACAGCTGCCGCCAAAGCACTACCACGTTCACAGACAACACACCATGAGAAATGCCCATTTGTACACATCACACACACAACTTGTGTGTCATGCATGGCTGCTCGTGGCCAATGGGATCAGCCTTGGACCAGCCCAACCAGCTCCACACCCACTCCAGGGCACCCCCTTACCAAGCCCCTAGGCCCTGTCCCTCCAGGCGGCCAAATCCAACTTGGGGAGGCTACTGCAGTTAACAAAGTCCCGCGGGAACGTGTTGGACATGAAGATGTTGTTCTTGGACACAGTGGTGATGCCCGTATTGTCGCAGATGATGCGGGGCAGGGAGATCTTGGCCAGGGCCTGCTTCTGCCTCGTGCTGAACACACCCGTGTTCTCCCACCAAAACCTGCACGGGAACAAGGGCATTGTGCCTGAGGACAGCAGGGGCTCAGGAGACCGTAGCTGGTTTGAGCTGGTCTCTGGACACAGAAGGTCTGCCCACTCTATCGTCCAGCGGCCTTCAAACCAGTAGACCCCACTCCCAGTACCAAATGAAACTTACCTGGCCCCTCCTGCCCCCCACCCCCCAGCCGTCTCCAGCACCAGAAATCCTGGTGGCATCTGGTGGCAGCCCCAGGTGAGCCGCCACCAACCTCTACCTTCTGCTCCCCCTTCTGGGGCTGCAGTCAGGCTGGGGGAAGAACCTTATAGTCCGTCCACTCAAAGAGGGATATCTTTTCCCGTTTCCCAATGGTGCAGTCTATGCTAAATGAGACATGAGCAGGAACACAGGCCAGGATCAGGATGAAATGGGCTGGGGGTGGGGTGGGGTGGGGGAGGAGGGGCCTGGGGACTCTTGGTAAAGCAAAGGTTCGGCTGCTCAGTACCGACTGGCACATTGAGCTTCGGGTGGCATCGTCCCTGTCATCCTTCTGCCACACCCCATGGCCCACGGCCCACCTGGCTGTAGCCCCGACAGGCTCAGGGCACTTTAGGGATGGCCTTAGAGTACCCGGGGTGGGGGGGAGGGTAGTGAGGGTGTCACGGATGCCTTCCAGTCCTTGAATTTAGCCCCTGGACAGACACTCACCTGTCACCATCCCGGAGCTTCCTAAACTGGGTCCCAATGAGGCAAGCGAGGAGTGGACCCACCCGGCCATTGGGCAGCAGCGGCTCGGCAACCCCGCCCATCCAGATGTCGATGTTGTTGGGCGTGCCATACTGGGCCATGAGCTTCTGAGCCAGGTCCAGGTTCTTCATCACCGTGCCCAGCTCACCCAGTGTGTTTGGCTGTGTGAGCCCACAGAAGCGTCTCCATGCATTATACCCTGCGGGTGTCGGGAGGGGGCGGGTGAGAAGGTGGTGGCAGCTGTGTGGTTGCTCCCCTGCAGGGTGGTAAGTCCCTGGGAACTGCTGGGGGGAGATTCACGTACAACCCTGTCACCAACTCAGGAAGCCCACCTTCCCACTACAGTCGGGGCATCCATGGAAGCACAAGGGCAGAAAAGGGCCGGCCCAGAATGGAAACCCTAAAGGAACCCTGTCAGTCTCCTCCACCCCCACCCCAACACTCTAAAACAAGCCCTCAATTGTCCTCGTCATGCCTGCCAGGCCCACGACCTCCTCTGGTCCTCCTCTGGGGCAGCCCTACAGCTCTGTCTCCGGCCGGCCGAGAGGTGTGGAGGGTGTGTGGGAGCCAGCATGGGGATCAGGCTGGGTGTGTGTCCACGGGGCGGGATCAGGCTGGGTGTGTGTCCACGGGGCAGGGGCAGGCTGGGTGTGTGTCCACAGGGCGGGATCAGGCTGGGTGTGTATCCACGGGGCAGGGGCAGGCTGGATGTGTGTCCACGGGGCGGGATCAGGCTGGGTGTGTGTCCACAGGGTGGGATCAGGCTGGGCATGTGTCCATGGGGCAGGGGCAGGCTGGGCGTGTGTCCATGGGGCAGGGGCAGGCTGGGCGTGTGTCCACAGGGCGGGATCAGGCTGGGTGTGTGTCCACAGGGCGGGATCAGGCTGGGTGTGTGTCCACAGGGCGGGATCAGGCTGGGTGTGTGTCCACGGGGCAGGGGCAGGCTGGATGTGTGTCCACGGGGCGGGATCAGGCTGGGTGTGTGTCCACAGGGCGGGATCAGGCTGGGCGTGTGTCCACGGGGCAGGGGCAGGCTGGGCGTGTGTCCATGGGGCAGGGGCAGGGGCAGGCTGGGTGTGTGTCCATGGGGCAGGGGCAGGCTGGGCGTGTGTCCATGGGGCAGGGGCAGGCTGGGCATGTGTCCATAGGGCAGGGGCAGGCTGGGTATGTGTCCACATCTGAGCTCTGCCACTGGCTTGGCCAGGAGAACCTGGGCAGGTGCTAAATTGCTGGAAACCTCACTTTCCTCATGAGCAACACGGAGGCAACAGGATCACCCCAGAGAGTTTCTGTAAAATGAAGCAAAAGGAGGGGCGGAGACAGGCTGCGTGGCTGTGCAGGGGCTTGTGGCTGTTACCACGGTGCTCCACGTTTGACAGGGGCGGCAACACTGTCATCAGGAGGAGCTGGCCCAGTGGGCCCAGGGAGAAGTGGGGGCCTGAGAGCAAGGGTCCCAGTGGGAACAGGAGTTGGCAGGCCCTCGAGCAAGCGTTCCCCTCTAGGAGGTGACCCAGGGAGGGAGGGTGGAGGTTTCCGCCACCCCACACCTGGGAGGCCGTGGTCCCGGCTGCGCTGCATGTTCAGAGCCGGCAGGTCCAGCCCGATCCTCATGACCTGCTTGAAGAGCCGGTCCCGGATCTCGTCCACCACGATCTGGTTCTGGCGGTTCAGCTTGGCAGGGGTGGCCATCAGGCCCCGGAGGATGGGGTCTATGCCGCCTGGGGGCGAGACGGGCCAGGGGGAGGTAGGGCCTGGCTCAGGACCAGAACTCCAGTTGGAGTCAGGGGCAAGTCCAGGACAAGGGTGGGAATCAGAGAAGAGGGCTGGACAGGTACAGCTCCAGGGGCTGCGGTGGCCCCACCCACGCAGGCCCAGGGCTTTCCAGGTTCCAGGGAACCAGGCTTTTCAGACTAGCAAGGTTGGGACTCCCCACTTCTGACCACCTGACTCCCCGGAGAATGAGAGCACACGGGAAGGAAGAGGCTCCATAGAAGAGCTAGCTCATCCCCACCCTAAGGAACCCTTGATTAGGAGGTTAGAAAGCAAAGTCAGGGGAGATCCTGAGAGGCTTAAGGAAAGGTGGTTTCTCCCTAGTTCTCCCCAGAGCCCAGCCCGCCCCACACCCCCTCCGATGCCCACGGTCCTTTCTCCTGGCCCAGCCAAGCTCACCTTCCAGGACCACCCTCCAGCTGGCAAAAAAGACCTCGCTAAGTGGGACTCGGCTGATGGGCTGGTACTGGTTGTTCAGGCGGAACATGAAGGGTTGGATGAGGGTGTGGCCGTAGCGGAAGGCGTTGGTGAAGACGTTGGAGATGCGTGGGTCCACCGAGTCGTTGTAGGAGCGGTACTGGGGCAGGTATTTCCTCTTGGCCTCTGGCCCCAGCACGAGGGGCAGGTAGTCCCGGTAGGTAATGACCTGAGGAAAGACACTCGGAGTGCTCTCCCTCTCCCACTCCCTCCTGGGAAGAATACTTGCCGTGTGACCACGGCTAGCCGTGGCCAGTTCCTCGGATGTAAATAAAGGGTCGTGACACTGCCTGCAGCCTTGTGGTTGTTGTTGTAAGACATTTCCTAGGCTGCAGTCTTTAGAGCAGTGGTTCTCAACCGGTGGGTCACGACCCCTTTGGGGGTGAGGGGTGTCAAACAACCCTTTCACAGGGGTCTCCCGATTCATAACAAGAGCACAGTTACAGTCATGAAACAGCAACAAAATCATTTTCTGGTTGAGGGGTCACCACGACATGAGGAACTGGAGGAAAGGGTGGGGGCCTTAGAAAGGTTGAGAACCACGGCTTTAGAGATCCGTGGTTAAGTGTCTGGCTGCGAACCCAGCGGTGTAGTGGTTCAAGCCCGTCCGCAGCTCCGAGCAAGAAAGGTGTGGCAGTCTGCATCTTAAAGATCAGAGAAACTCCTCGGGGCAGCTCTACCCTGTCCTATGGGATTGCTATCGGTCAGAATGGACATGCTGGCCACAGGGTTGGTTTTGGTGTCTTGTGTCTTCTTAGATTTGCTTAGAGAGCAGATCACCAAGTCTTTTCTCCCACATTCCACTGTCAGTTTGACCTTCCAGTTCGTGCTTCTCCGTGGGACCACCAGCACCCCTTGAGCCTTTGCCTTCAAGGACTGCACAGTGAGTTACTTCAGCAGCTCCCTGGCCCTTGTGCCATTCAGGTCCCATCTCTCCTACTAACAGAGGACTTCCCGGAGGGCTCACCAAACTCACTGCCATCAAATCAATGCTGACTCATAGCACCCCTATAGCACAGGGTAGAACCGCCCCCGTGGGTTTCCAGGACCGTCACTCTTGACGGGAATAGAAAGCCAAGTCTTTCTCCCTCTGAGCAGCAACTGCTGACCCTGTGGTTAGTAGCCCAACACAGCGCCACTCCACCACCCGGGCTCGCTGGAGTGAGCACAGTAGAGCCCAGCATGTGCTTGTGGCCCGGGAACTCAGAAGGAACAAGGGGCCACGGTCGTTTGGTTTATCCCAGAGACAGGGGAAGGCATGCCACAGCATCAAGCTAGACTCTGGACTCTGGAATTGTCTCTGAAGCTCCCATGAATCTCATGGAAGTTCTTATTGCCAATCCGAAGTCCTCAGCACCTACACCCTTTCTTCCTCCAGGGTCAAAAAGGGTTACAAAGGGGCGTGTGTGTGTGTGTGTGTGTGTGTGTGTGTGTAGTAGGGGTGCTGAATCATCAAAGGTGGGGAATGGACCAGGAGCACTGCCCCAGAATCAACCTGGCTCTGGGGGCTAGGTGAGTCACGACACAGCCCAAAGGAAGAGGTGAGTGGGTGAAGGAATGAAACAGGATTCTGAAATCAAGGGAGAGGCATTCACTGAACAGCCACTTTGGACCCACCAGTTAACCCTCCCAGCACCAGCCCATAAGGTTTTCAGTGGCTAATTCCTCTGACATGGAGAGCCGAGTCCTTCGCTCTAGTCTTGCAAACATTGACAGCACCACAAGGCACCAAAAGAGTCCACTAATCTGTCTTGGAAGCAATATAGGCAGAATGCTCCTCAGAAGCAAGGATGGCGAGACTTCGTACTTTGGACGTGTGATCGGGTGAGACCGGTCCCTGGAAAGGGACATCATGCAGGGTAAAGTGGAGGGGCGGCCGAAAAGCAAAGCACTCGGTTGTTGGATCGACACAGGGACCACAACACTGGGCTCCACCCTAGGAACCATCGTGAGGATGCCGTGAGACGGGGCAGCGGCTCCCGCTGTGCGTAGTCCTCTGCGTCATAGCTGACGTGACCAGAGCAACCCCGAGCCTGGACCCATCTCAGAGAAGAAAGAAGAACAAGCCTGGGGCACCGGCGAGGAAAGGAGAGCTACCTTTGTTGGGCACGTGGCACCTGCCAGGTGTTTTCACATGTGTCCCTGAACCCTGACAGCTTCTTGGGAGAAACAATGGAGGCGCTAGAGGCCCAAGGTTATCCTGCTGGGATGCCGCAGAGGCCGCTTGGATCCCAGGCCTGTTGGGCCCTCCCCACTCTCAGTGCTGCTCCTTGGCATCCCTGGTGCTCAGGACTACCCACCTGGACCATGGCGCCCACGATCTTCCGAGCTTCCTGGTACAGGCGCTCTCCAGTCCAGCGGGGGTTCAGGCGCTTGAGCTCTGTGGCCAGTCGGTTGTGCTCCCGCAGGAAGAGGGTGTGCATGGAGGTGAGCTCAGGCATCTCACTGGAGCGGGTGTCCCCTTGGGAAAGCAAAAGCCACCACGGTTTCTAAGGCCCCCATGCCAGGAAGGACTTGCTCCATGGAAACGCCCTCCCCAGCCAAGGCCTAAAGTGACCTCTCCTACACACCCGCCACTTCTCCCTCCCTCTCTTCCCGGACCACACGGCTCTTGGAAGTGGCCCCTGCAGCTCCAGTCTGCCAAAATCACTTCTCCAGCTCAGTACTGTTGGGCAAGCTGGGGTCATCGGAATCACATCAGACACAGGCTCTGCTACCTTCCCATACCTGAGGCTGGGAGATCCTTGGGGACAAGGATCATGGCTTATGCCCTTTTGCACCTGGACCCCCTTCCTGCACACACACAGGCTTTCCCACGGTGAGGGCCTTCTACAAAGCAAGAGACCGGGAACAATAGTTGGCTACGGGGAAGGCCGCGCACAGCATGTTGGAGGACACTCCCTACTTCCACGCTCCCCTCAGGTGCGGCTAGCTGGCCGTAACATGTTTTCTTGCTAAACCTGGTCGTGCTTCGGAATCCTCATCAGCATGGGCCGCGAGAGAGCCATTGCCGTCTGACCAGCGTTGCCCTCTCTAGCCCAGCTGCATGCTACTCATGCAGCCTGCTCTGGAGGAGGGAGCAGGGACATAGGATGTTTGTTGTCCCCCCAGGAAAGGGACCCACTTTAGATGGACACTAAGTTTAGTCCAAGCCAGCTCAAGAGGCTGAGCCCGGCTTCTCTATCCCAGAAGTCACAAGGATACAGACCCGGGAGGTTCAGCGTTTCTACACGAGGCTGGAGGCAGATCAGAGGAGGTCAGCCCCTTCCCAGGAGGCTCCCATTTGAAAATATTGGAAAATTTCCAGGAACGACCACTACCATCACCTTAGTGGCTACTAAGGTTCAACCTAGACCCACACTCAAGCCCACTGCTGTTGGGGGTGGCTCGCCGTGCCCCGATAGGACATGGTAAAACTGCCCCGGAAGCTGTAAATCTTTGTATTTTTCCTTCCAAGCTCTTGGTGACTCCAAACTGCTGACCTTGAAGTTAGCAGGCCAGTGCTTAACCCACTGTGCCAGTAGAGCTCCTAATCAATGTGGGTAGGAGGGTGAGACAGTCCCATCATGGTGAGACAGTCCCATCATGCCTGCAATGCCCAAGGCATGACTCAGGGCCAGCCTCCTCCCCATCGGGACCCAGCGGCCAGATGAAAGGGCCCTGGTGGTTGAAAGCGCTCAGCAGCCGGTTCGAACCCACTCATGGCTGCACCAGAGGAAGGTGTGGCCGTCTGCTTCCACAAAGGTTTGCTGTCTTGGAAACCCTCCGGGTCAGTTCTACTCTGACCGAGGGGCGCTGTGAGTGGGAGCTGGTTTGACGGGAGCGGATCTAGTTGAGTGCTGGAAATAGTGCCTAGAGCACATTTTAATTTCATATCAATTAAACTAGCTACCCGGGCTAGGGGCTACCCTACTGGATGGGTGGCTCTAGCGGGTGATGGCGTGGTGCTGCTCTCCGTCCGCCTAGGCCCCTGTCCCTTTTGCCTCCAGAGTCCAGAGAGGAAACAACGACAGAGAAAGAGGTGGACAGATGGACAGAGATGCCACAACCATGCCTCTGTCTCTGTCTTGGGATTGTAGTTTTATTTTTGGCCTTTCTGGCTCCAGCCACCTCGTCACCAAGGCAACTGATGAATACGGTGAAGTTGGTGAGGCCCGAGTCTCTCTCAACAGAAATGCACAAGTGCTCACAGCAGGCTGACTGTTACTCCCCTGAGCATTCCCCACCAGGGGAACCCCCCTGGCCCCCATGAGCCCCCCAAGTCCTGGCCCACCCCACCCACGGGGGAAGGTAGCGAGGAGAGCCAGCTAACCTGCCAGGAAGCAGGGGATGCTCGCCGAGCGGTTGGTGAGGAGGCAGGGGTCATCGTGCAGGTTATCGAAGGGCAGCAGGGCCCGTCCGTTGTCACTGAAGCGGTCATTGACCTTCAGCAGCCCCAGCTGGTTGGTCAGGTTGCGCAGGTCCCTGCCCAAGGGGTCCTCGCTGCCGTACACCATGCTGGCATCCAAGAAGGAGGTGAGCGCGTTGATCTGGTTGCGGATGGTGATGTTGCCCCCGGTGCAGGCCGGGCAGGAGCGGAAGAAGGGGATGCAGTCGGCTTGGTTCCGGATTCGGGGGTCATTGGGCGGGATCTGAGGCACAGAGAGAGGCCAGGGCACTCACGGAGGGCCAGGACAGGATCATCACTCACCCTTGCCTGTGCTATTGGGGGTCTTGACCCCCACCTAGGAAGCAGCTCTGGAGTCCAGACCGGAGATGGGAAAGGAGACCTTAAATCTCGGAGCCCTCCCCATCCCTCCCCCATCCTCTGACTCCTCTCTCTTCCCAGGGTTCCTCTCCCTCTGGCTCCTCCTCACTTTTCCTGCCTCCGTCTCCCTGCCCCTTTCCCTTGGCTCCCCCTGCAGTCTCCTCGTTTTCCCCCTCACCCCCCTGTCTTCACTCATCCTCCTGCACCAGCCTCAGACCAGCCATGCCTCCCTCACCCACCCCTGGACACCCCTGGACTCTGCTCTGCGCAAGCTGAGGCAGGGAAAGGCACCCCTCTAGGGGAGGCATGGGGACCCTGGGAAGAGGCCCCTCCCCAGCATCTACTGCCCCGCCTAACAACAGCAAAACCAGGTCACTGTCATGGAGTGAATTCCAGCGCATAATCAGCCCTGTCTGCCTAACAGGGCTCCCTGTCACCTAACTCAAACCCAAACCCACTGCCATGGTGTCAATTCTGGCACCTAGTGACCCTACAGGGCAGAGTTCAACTGCCCCTGTGGCTTTCTGAAATGGTAACTCCGTACGGAAGTAGAATGCCTCCCCCACCCCATCCACCTTGCACAACCCATTCAAAACCATGCCCCGAAGAAGCAGTCGCAAAACCTCAGTAGTGTAGTGGGTTAAGGAGGGGCTGCTAGCACCAGGTCAGCAGTTCGAAACTACTAGGTGCTCCATAGGAGAAAAAGGAGGCTTTCTAATCCCCTAAAGAGTTCCTCTCCGAACCCCACAGAGGCCTTTCTACCCTGTCCTATAGGATTTCGAGTCAGAATAGAATCCACTTGATGATGTCACTTTGTCTTGCCTGTGAGAGGAAGGAATCTCATGGGATCCCTTGGGGGTCCCTGGGGGGTGTAGGTGTGTAGGTGAGACCGGCTCTGAACACCAAGGGGTGGGTTGTGGGTTCAGGGCCAGCCTCCTCCCCACGCCGAGGCCACCTGCCCGGGAGAACGCGGCACCTTGAGCGGGAAGCAGGGCGGCTGCTGCAGGCAGCTAGTCTCGCAGTTGAGGCCAGTGATGAAGGAGACGCGAGCCGCCGGCTCGGGGGTAAAGTCGAGGTCGTGGTCGATCAGCTGCCCCCACTGCATGAACATGAGCGAGCGCTGCTGGTCCGGGGTCAGCTGCTCCGTGGGGAAGCGCACAATCGCGTTGGACACAGCGCGAGCCTGCAGAGGACAGAGTGTCAGGGGACCCCGTGTGGCTGGAGGACCGGCCTTGAGCCCTCCGCCCGCTGGCCAGGGCTCACCAGGGGCACTGGGAAGCCGTTGCGGTTGACCCCGCGAGTCCAGCCGAAGGGCAGGGAGAAGCCGTCCTCATACTCCGCGGGCAGCCAGCGCACAAAGGCGCGGTTGGAGGCCCCCAGCGTGGGGCTTCGTCTGCAGAGGGTGGGAGGATGTGACAGCGCTTAGCACGGGGTGGTGCCCCACAGGACCCTGGACCCCAAGGCCTCCCCAGCAGGAGTCACCTGTTGTTGCACTTCCCGGTGATGGTGCGGTACTTGTCCCTCTCTGGGCAGGTCACCCCCACGTCTTGGTAGGCGCAGCCGCTGGTCTTGGAGAGGAGATTCAGCTGCGAGGGGGTCAGCATATCTGTGGGCCAAGGGATAGAGGTGTGGGAACTGAGAACTGCTGACCCCCACCCCCTCACCTGCCAGGCTTGACTGTGGGAGGCTGGGTACCTCAAAGACCCTGGGGCGGGGGGAAGCCTCTGAGGACTTGGAGAGAATCCTAGGAAGCCCCAGGGGTTCCCCAGAGAGAGGAGTTGGGGGTCCATGGGTGGGAGATGACGGAGTCATTAGGAAGGGTCACTAGAAGAGCAGGGCTGGGGTGGAGGGGGCACCGGTACCAGTGACATTGAAGGGCCTGGGCCACAGGGGCCGCAGCTTCTGCTCCAGCAGGCCTAGGGCCACATGCAGGTAGTCCGCAGCCCTCACTGCCGTCCTGGTGGCCGCCACCGGCTGCTTGAAGTAGGACAGGAGTTCCATGGGGCTGGCCGAGCCACTGCGAAGCCGCTGCTTGATGCTGCCCAGAAAGGGAGAGTGCAGGGTGACCACCCAGACAACCCAGAGAGGTCCCACCGGCGGAGAGAATATGGGTTCCATGTACTCACAGAATACGGTGTCGGTAAGACAGGCAGGGCCAGTTTGGGAGAAGTTCTCACACCCAGCAACCCAAGAACTGACAGACAGACGGGCAGAGGGTCCCCTGGTCCTGCACCAGCCCAGCCAGGCCTCCCCTGACACATCGGCCCCACCCTCCTGCTCCCAAGGGCGACTCCTGCTCCAAAAGGCCCAGGCCCAGCGCTGGCCCCACCTCTGCCGCCGCTCCTTGTATGCCTTGTCCACAAGCTGCTTGGCCTCCTCCATGCAGCGCAGCACCATCGAGGTCTCCAGCTGCCCTGGGATTGCTGCCCAGAGCAGAAGTCAGGCAGTCAGGGGGATCCAAAGCCCCCCATGCAGAGCCCAGAGCCAAGGAGGCCTGCCTTGAGGAGAGGAGCCTCAGAGATTCAGAACCACCCCCAAACCACCTGTCCCTTCCTTACTGAGCCGTTACCTGGAGCGGTGCCCTCAGCGGGTGGGGGCATGGTCAGAGCAGCCAGGAGCCCCGCCAGGGCCAGGAAGAGCTTCATCTCTGCAAGCAGCCCCGCAGCCCAGTCAGTGCCCCAAGTCCACAGTCCCCTCCGCCTCCCCTCTCCGCAGCCTGCTCCCACCTCACCCACCCAGAATCCAGGCCTCCTTGAGTGAGGGGTTCACCGTGCCCCCGCCCCACACCCATCAGCTGCAATCACCCGGTCCCAAAAACCCCACCTGCAGCTCCCTTGGTATTAACACACCTCACCACTGAGTTTGGGCTTTTATGTCTACCCAGCTGGAAGGGGAGGTGGAGCAGAGGAAGACCCGCCCCCAAGGACTGAATTCTCCTCCTCCAGGTCTACTAGGTTACACGGGATCAATATGAATGGAATCTCACCCCGTTTGGGGCACCAAACAGAACCAAGCACAACTGGGGTTGGGGTGCGAAGAGAGAGGCACAGATGGGGAAGGAGAGTCAGGAAAGGAGACCCTAGAGGTGTCCCCAGGCTTTGAACACAGCTCCCCTAATCCAGGGTTTCCCCGTTGTGTGCTTAGCCCCGAAGGTTCTTTTTTTTTTTTTTTTTTTTTTTTCACAAAAGAAAGGCTTGTAGTTCGTTCAAGGATCATTTGCTGGCCCGTAAGAGTGTTTTCCAGTCCAGTCTGTTGGGGCACCACGCCCTGGCCCCAAAGTCCACTTTCAGCATTCCCTGGGGACCTTGCCACTCCATTCCCTTGCTGTTCCCCTGCACTCCCCCAGTGCTTTGCCTCGGTGTGGTGGGATCAGGTCAGGTGCAATTCCCACACTGTGTCTCCGGTGCTGTCCCCTGTATCGCCCTTGGTCACTGAGGGGCATCATGTCTCATAGTAGGGCCAGCGCCCCGAAGGTTCTTATAAACAGGTAAAGTCCTCACAAATTCTGGGTGCACAGAGCTCCCAGGGTGTCTTTGAAAGGGACCAAAGCAGCCTAAGGAATAATGAGGAATGGAGGACCTCTGGGCGGGCTGGGGGTGGGGCTGCGTAGCTGGCCAGGACTGATGATGACCGAGAAGTAGCAGGACACTGTCCAACAGTAACCTGTGCCGGGGACCCACCCCGGTGGGCAGCCCCATGTTTCATCCAGGGCTCGAGGGCAGGAAATCTGACAAGAGACCGTTGGGCTTCACAGGAAGGAGGACTCCAAGGCTCGGGACCAGGGAACTTCCTCTCGCCCACCCAACCTCCCTTTTTCGTTTTTGATCGGGAGCTGTGTTCACATCCCACCATCTGCTCTTGGATTTCAGCAAACGGGCCAGAGCAGGGCTGGTTGTGGTTAGTGGTGAGGCGGATGACAAAACCCAGGGCCTCTCTAGAAGCAGATCAGGGTGGTGGAGAGAATTTGGGTTCACTTGAGGCTCTTTGTGAAATAAGAGAGGAGGGAGGGGACCGGCCAAGGCCTTTTGTGCTCACACAGGAAAAGTACCCCAGCCCTATGAGGCTGCTCGTCTACCTTCCTGGGCGATCAGGCAGCTGGGCAAATGCCAACCAAGGCTTGTCTTGGCCCAGACACACCTCTCACCTCCAGCCACTTTCTCCTTGCTCACCCCTGCCTCCCACACCCAGACTACACCTTGACCAAGGACCGAAGGAAAGGCCGCACCTGAGGAAGGTGGCCAGGATGCCATCGCCTGCTGGGAAGGGTGGCCCGGGGGCCCATGAGAGAGACGACCATCCTTCCAGCCTTGCTGTGCCAGGGGCTTGCTGTGGGTGACCATGGACAGTGACTGTGAATCAGAAGGAGAACATGGCTTTGGGATGGGACAGGGCTTGTCCCACATGCTACCCTCCAGCTCCTCCTCCTGGAAGCAGCCTCCAGAAGGCACTGGAAGGACTGTTACAGCTCAGAGTCAATAGCCGCGCGAAGGGCATGACCCCACTGACTCTTCTCAAACATCCCTACCCCCAAGGTGAAGTCCAACTGCGGGACATCCGGTGGGACAACGGGTTTTCTCTGCTGCTGATTGCAAACAACTTGCTCTTTCTTAATGTTCTTTGGGGCAAAATTCCGTTAGAGCCAGGTTTCCTGTATGTTGGAGAGACAGAGGCACCGCTGCAGGCTCTTGAAACTGGGGAGTGGGGAGGGTCCTGACTCCCCAAGCATGCCAATTGTGCCCAGACCCTAACCTTGTCTTCTCTCCCTACATTTGTTAACAATGAATTTCGAGTTTTACAGGCAATAACTGGATGGATTCTGTTTAGAATTAAAATATCACAGATTAAATTAAAGCTCCTAACTGCCAACCACAAGGTCGGCAGTTCAAACCCACCAACTGCTCTGTGGAAGAAAGATGTAGCTGTCTGCTCTCGTAAAGATTTACAGCCTCGGAAACGTTATAGAAAGTCGCCATGCATCGGAACCGATTCCGTGGTGGTGAATAGATTAGGTTATACCAGCATGCCCAATTCCAGTGCCTCCCTCCACTCCTGACACATGACGGCAACATTCCTCTTACCTGTTTGTGTCCACCTGTCAAATGCTTTGTTTTACATCCATCCTTCCATCCATTCATATATATATGAAATATGTGGTTCTCCTCCCACCCACCCCTTTGCTCACAAATGACACCACATAATACATACTGTTTGCCAGCATGCTTCTTTCATGCAGTAACATATCTTGGAGCTCTGCCTGCTGTCCGTCAGTTGTCGTGAGGACCATGTCTTGGTTGTCACCTTGGGGAAGTAGGTTTCCAGATCACTGGTCAATGGCACTGCTGGGTGACTTCAAACAGCCAATCTTTGTGTTCACAGTCCAGCACAAACGGTACACCACTGTGGCTTTCTTAGAGGATGCTTTCAAACATTACACAATATTCCTGGTGGAGGGAGCCTGGTGGCTCTGGGGGTAAGGCATCGATTGGAAAGGCCAGTTCCCTCACACCAGCTGCTCCACAGGAGAAAGAAGTTGCCTGATCCTGTGAAGAGCCACAATCTTGGAAAGCCAATGGAGGGCTCTCTAGGTTGGATGTTGCTACACTGATAGCTATACTCCTATTTGGGGTGTGTTTCATTACGCTAATGCGACAGTGTTGGTGTGGGGTATGTTTTAAGGCAATCTTTTTTTAAAATATAAAAGAGTGGGTTAAACCAGGACACAAATAAACAGAGGTGGGGGAAGAGTCATTAGTGTTCATGGCCAGGACCTCCCGCAGAGCCCACGGAGATGGGGGGATGCCTCTTCTGGAGCCTGAATTTGGTCTCCCAGCCCCTGACATGGTGAGAAAATCAGCATTTGTTCTTTAAAACCACTCACCTGTGGAGATTTACCTTCCAGCAGCGCAAGATAACTAAGACATGGTGCCAGGTAGGAATCTAACCACACTGCTCCCCAAGTGGATAATCCTCTATCCCAGTTCTTTTGCTGAATAATCTACTATCCTGTCACTGAATGGAGATCTTATGTTCACCATTTCTCAGAAACGTGTGTATGTGCGGGGGCCAGATTATTCGACTAATCTACTAGATGTTTTGTCAGTTCCTGGATACATACCTCACTATTGAAATGAGCATAGTTTTATAAGATATTTTGATTTCTGCCTCATTCTTTTCCAAAAGAATCTTCAACGTTATTACATATTTATTCTCTTTTTTATGAATTTTGGAACATTTGTCTTATTCCATGAGAAATCCTATTGAGACTGTAACATCACATTCAATTTGCACACAAATTTGGTGACAAGTAATATCTATATGATATTAAGTCTTCATATATATATATGCACTCAATCATTTAGCATATGTTTCTGGAGTATCCTTTATGTACACATATTGTGTTAGACAGGGTTCTCTAGAGAAACAAAACCAGAATGCTAATAATTTGATACATATTTATACAGATACATACATACATAAGAAATAAACAGTTAATTAAATTATAAAGCAGTACAAATGGCTCAGTGCAACTCACTCCTGTGAAACAGTTGTGAGAAACTGGAAGTCCTTCAAGTCTTGAGGGCCCCCAGGTAATCCTGTTTAGAGCAATTCAGGCTATCCGGGCACAGGCAGCAAACAGCAAGGCAGGTCACCAACAGTCAGCCAGATGACAGGGTCTGACAGTCCCCAGCTCAAGAAATGTAAATTCCAATTGTGTGGCGATGCAGGTCTTGAAGGAACCTCGAGTTACAGCGACATAGTTCACGGGTTAGGTGTCCCACAGGGAGTGTAGCTTGCAAGTTGAGACAAGGAACAAGCAAAGCAGCCACACACTGGTCCGATGATCAAAGAGCAAGAGACAAGAGAGGCGAGACTCATGGAGCCATTTATCCCTCCGCTCTTCAATTAATCCCGCATGTGTTTATCGGCCAGGTTGGCACAATAAACTAACTACCTCACATATTGTTCTGAGTACTGAGGGATACAGCAACTTTAAAAGCAGGTGCTCTAAATAAACCCCTCAGGGACAATGAGAGTACCCCTACCATGACTGTAGGGGGAGGGTGGGGAGAGAAAGGGAGAACCGATCACTATGATCCACATATAACCCCCGCCCACCCACCCAAGTGGGTCGAACAACAGAAAGATGGGTCACGGGAGGCAGCGGACAATGTAAGATATGAAACAATTTTAAAGATATGAAAATAATAATGATTTCTAAATTATCAAGGGCACACAAGGGTGGGAATGTGGGGGAGGGAAGGGGAAAAGAAGCTGATACCAAGGGCTCAAGTAAAAAGAAAATGGTTTGAAAATGATGATGACAACATATGCACAAATCTGCTCAATATAATTGATGGATGGTTTGTTATAAGTGCTCCCAATAAAATGATTTATAATAAAAAATCGTGTGTTCTCATGGAATCTACAGTCTTGAGTAATATTTATTTAGGCCTTTTTAAAAATAACTTTTGTTTAAATGCTTTTTAATCCATAAAGAGCTTTGTATTTCTTGTTAGATTTACATCCTTTTAAAAGCAAGTAGGTAAATTGGTCATTAAGCTTTTGCCAAGGACAATATGTTTTGGGGTGTTTTTCAGGCTCATAATTTATTATAAAACTGAGCATCACACAGTGAGTTGACAGTCTCTTCTCCAGGCATGAGGACTTGCCAGCTGAGAATCCATGTTGGATGCTTCCACAGCCGGAGTGTTGTCGACCTTACTTGAAGCACGGGGCAAGTGAAACAATGTCCCTGTATGTGGCTGTACGCCATTCATTACATCAGTGAGAGTTCAAGAGTGGAAATATTTTTCAGTATCAGTGAACTGGAAATGAGTATCAGTTTCTGGACCTGCCACAATTCCAATCTTGCCGAAGTCACAAATCCCACGGCCAGTGTCCTTCAGTGTCTGCAGCCACCACTCACCTGAGCCGGAAGAGGTCACCTCCCCCACACACCTCAAAGGTAAACACTTTAAAAGACTTTATTTTTTAGTATGCTGTCTTTCATTCAGCTTTCCTTTGTAGGCAGAGCATAGATGTGAAAAAAAACATTGGGCATTTCCCACCCAACCTTCTGGAAAGATTTCACCCGCTATTAAATAAAGAAGGCGTAGTTTTTAAGAAGTATGAACGTTCAACTTTTGTTAGTTTCAAATAAAGTATTGTAAAAATTAAGACCAAGTATTGTAAAAATTAAGACCAATGCAATCCCACGATTATACAAATGCTCCGTGGTCATTTGGTTAGGCCCCTTGCGGTTGCTGGAGAGAAAATAGTAAACTCCCACGAGCCGAGGTTCTACAAAGACACTAGCCGTAGAACGCATCGAACCCCAAACAAGTCAGCAGTGTGTTTTCCCAACCAGACTGGTTAACAATAAAAGTGACTGATGGAGCCCAAGGCCAGTCAGTATATTAAAAAGCTTGTGTGCATTGCCCCTAGGTTCACAGGGTGACAGTGTGTCATCACTCTCTGTGAAATTGATCACGTACATCTGTTCAGGTTCTGCAATTCTGCTTCCAGATAGGCATTTCTCCTCCAGGTACCTTCTTAGAAAGACATGAAGGTGGGCCAAGAAGGAGTGCTAGTGGGATTCCAGGTCATGTACATGTACAGGTCTATCCAGAACAAACCCCATTCGACGTGTCTCTAGCTGCAGATAAGTTCTTCCGGGAACACACGTGTGTCAACCCCATGAGGACAAGTTCCAGTGAAAGAGCCCATGACAACAGTACCTTCTGAAGGGTCGGCCGGGCCAGTTAAATTCAAGGTCAGCTCAGTGGGGATGGCTGGTGCTCTCTTCGACTTCGAAGGGTGATCTGGACAAGTTTCCCTGAAGGACACAGGACTGTCATGGGGGCTTATGAAGAAGAGGTTTTGAGAAAACTGGAAACTGCTAGGGGAGAACAACTGCAGGAAAACGGAGGGATTCGGGCCAGCGCAGCAATGATCCTGCCTGTTCTTCCTGGGCAGCAAAGGCTGTCCTATGAGAATTCCATTGGGAAATCCCACTGAATCCACCCTACATCCTTGATCTTGCCCCTTAGGACCTCTTTCCAGTCCCTAAGCACAAAAGAACATTGAAAAGGAATGGGATTTGAGTCCCATAAACATGACAAAATTGCTGCTTTGCGGCAGTGTGAATCGAATCCAAGATGGAAAGATTCTTTGGGGGAGGATGAGAGAGATGGAAATGCCACTTACAGAAGCGTATAGACCAGCGGTTCTCCACCTGTGGGTTGCGACCCCTTTGGGGGTCGAATGACCGTTTCACAGGGGTTGCCAGATTTATAATAGTAGCAAAACTACAGAGATGAAGTAGCAACAAAAGTAGTTTTATGGTTGGGAGATCACCACAACATGAGGAACTCTATGAAAGGGTCACGGTGTTAGGAAGGTGGAGAACCACTGGTATAGACGCAGATGAAGGTGACCTTGAGAAAGAATCGCTTCACATTTTGATACTTTTGTTTAATAAAGGTTTCTATGATTTATAGCAATGCCTTTTGACACACCTTCATATAATGAGACAAATGCAAGGGGGCTCATGTCAGCCTCTTTCCAACAACCCAAATCCAGAAACAACCAAATGCCCATCAAAAAGGCTGGCCGAAGATAGTAGATCCACATAATCATATTTTGTCCAGCTTCTAAAACTAAGGAGTAGATCTACAAATTAGCAACTTGTGGAAATATGCTGTCCTCCACACACACACACACTGAAAAAAAAGCTAGTTATATAATGTTACAGACAGCAGTAACCAATTAATGCAAAACGTGAAGTACTTTATATGCATAGAAAATTCTGGGAGCAGGCACGAAAGCTTATTAACAGCTGACCTCTGGGGACTGGGACAGCAACAGCTGAGGTTCTCATTTCATGTTCGGTCCCCCCTGTTAGAAAGTTTTGCCATCAAAATGCAATAATTTTATCACAAAAGAACTAATAATCTTTCCCTTCACCCCAATTCCCCAAAGTAGCACATTTGTTTCCTTTTCCTTATTCCATGATATTGCATTACATTGGCATGGGTTTCTTTACAGAAGGTCAAGCATGAAGGCTGAAATGATACAGTCTGTCCCCGGGTTATGGATGAGATCCTTTCCTGAGTGTGTCTTTCAGTGGGATCTGTAAGTCAGAGTGGGCGCCTCTCACTGGGCCTGCCTTTAGCACAAGAAAAGGCTTAGATTGTTCCCAATCATTCAGAAAGTTGCCGGCACAGCAAGCAAAAGGCGATTATGTTGAAGAATTTGTTACCTGTTCAATCCTTTCAAAATGAGGGCAAATGTACATAACACTGTAGGACAAGTGACTAAGCTGTGACTCAGGACAAGAAGCTGTGTGCTGTGGGCAGCTAGCTTGCCTTCCCGGGCTTTAGACTCTTTGTCTGTACAATTGAGGGATTAAAATTTCATAGCCACCAGCTCTGTGTATGCACTGTTGTGTATTAGCTCATCGAATCCTCCCAAGATTCTCTGAGAGAAGTACTGGACTTACATGATTCACACTGGGCAGATGGGAAACTGCGGCTCAAAGGAGCCAGATCTGCCAGTCACGCAGCAAGGACACGGCATCCCTGCACCCCCACCTGTTCAGCTCTGAGCCTCTGCCTGCCCTCTGCATAAGTGCTAGCACATTTCCAGGGTAGAAAACAATGAAAGTGATGGGTGCACTTCTCCAAGGCTGATCCGGACTATTCCATAGTCCGCTAACTCCTAATCGTCTCTGCAGTTCTTCTGTTTCTCCCACTGTACATGCTCTTTGCACGGATACAACTCGGAACGTCTGTTGAGTCAGTGGCTCCCCTGGAGGGGAACAGTTGTCATTCCCTTCCTGTCTAAAAGAGTCTGTGCCGTTATCGAATGACCAGATTATTAGATTCTAATACACCAAGAAACCGCCCCACTGCTGCCAGGTCGATCCCCACTGCTGGCGATCTAGAGGACAGTGTGGAACTGCCTTCATCGGATTCCCAAGGCTTTAGTGTTCATGGAAACAGACTGTGGTCTCTTTCCCATGGAGCAGCTGGTGGCTTCAAAATCCAGTAGTTCTGTTCACTGCTGAGCACCTGACCAACGTGCCACCAAAGACCCTTGCCTAGTCTACGAACCTGAACTCAGCTTCCAAAAACATGTCTTTCATTGGTGTCCTTGGAAGAAGAGCTTTCAATGTCGAGAGATTTGCTTTCCTTTAATAGAAAGACGGGATAAATATTGAAAGTGCCATCGACGCTCACATTACTGCTGTGCAGGAAATCCGATGAATGTACAGCTGCATTAGAATGCTGTCAGAAGCACCCTATCAGATGTGCACCTGTGCACAGGCTTGTGCGGGGTCCCTCCCTCCCATCCCAGCCCAGAGCCTCTAGGTTTGGCTTTGCTGGCACCCAGAGGAGAGAAGGACGCTGTAGAGTACTTTTAATGAAAATGTTTGAAGTCAAGAAAGTGCTGCTCTTACACACGCCCATCAAACAAACTTGTGTGTCTGTAACAGTTTCATATTTTATGTTCAAATCCAGTGAACATTTCCTAAGTCAAATTCACACATCTCTGGTTAGGAGGAGACAGTGAGCCAGAGCCCCAGCTACTGCTCCTGGCAAGCTGGTTAGTGTTCTTGTAGCTTATTCTGGGGCTGGCCTTTCCTTGCGTTTCTTCTGTGTGTGTGTATGTGTGTGTGTGAGTGTTTGTGAGTGTGTGTGTGTGTGTATATGTGTGTGTGAGTGTGAGTATGAGTGTGTGAGGAGTGTGTGTGTGAGTGTGGGTGTGTGTGTGAGTGTGGGTGTGTGGGGGTGTGTGTGTGAGTGTGTGTGTGAGTTGTGAGTGTGTGTGTGTGTGTGTGAGTTGTGAGTGTGTGTGAGTGTGTGTGTGTGTAGTAATATTCTTTAACTAAGAGTAAGCTATCATTTGTTTTTGTTTTATATACTGTTTTAATGATATTCCTGGCTTTTTATTTTTTAGTTTAAAAGGCCTTTATGCAGGGCAAGATATGACAAAATAACGATGTATAAATTACCAAGGGCATATGAGGGAGGGGGGAATGGGGAGGGAGGGGGGGAAAAAAGAGGACCTGATGCAAGGGGCTTAAGTGGAGGGCGAATGCTTTGAGAGTGATTGGGGCAGGGAATGTGTGGATGTGCTTTATACAATTGATGTATGTATATGTATGGATTGTGGTAAGAGTTGTTGGAGTCCCTAATAAAATGTAAAAGAAGAAAAGAGAAAAAAATGATTAGGGCAAAGACTGTACAAATGTGCTTTATACAATTGATGTATGTATATGTATGAACTGTGAAAAGAATTGTATCAGCCCCAATAAATTGTTAAAATAAAAAAAATAAAAAAAATTAAAAAAAATAAAAGGCCTTTATGCAATGTTCATGAGAAAGAATTTATTGGCTTTTGGGGGATTTTTTTTTATTCCCTTCAAATTGATAAGTGCAGGAAAAGAAAAGAATGTGTTATAAATGAACATGAAATTCTTATAAATGTCCTTCCAGGAAACAGGGTTAGTAGCAGAATATTATTAGAGAAAACTGTGATATTGATGCTACATCAAATGCATGTAGTGATTTTCTTACAAGAAGCTTAAATTGACTCACAAATGCGTAGAAGTTAGGTTAGAGCAGGAAGTGCTTACTCCATTTTACAGAGAAGGAAACAGTGGGGAAGAGAAAGTAAGTAAATCACCCAAGAACCAGGCGTGCAGAGGTGGATCCGATCTGCTTTGTAGGAGGCAGCTGTCTAAGGAGGGAAGTGTCCATTGCTGGAAAGAAAGGAGCAGTAGTTGGAAAAGACAGTGTTGGTGATAGAAATGAAATATTAAAATATGGTCTTGGAGATAGACACGAAGCTGGAGATCACATGGTAGGACTTTGCAAGACCCCTGACCTTCGCACAGCCAGGGTGCAGTGTAACACCGAGGAAACACACAGCCTTCCTCTAGTTCTTGAATGCTTCCTCCCCACTATCATGATCCCAGTTCTACCTTACAAATCCTCTAGACCAGAGCATGTGCACGGGTACAGAGAAGAGCTGTCAACACACAGAATCCAGGAAAGGGGGGGGGGTGGAGAAGGGATCGACGTACAACCCCACCCCCCTTCAGGGGGACGAATAACAGGAACATGGGTGTAGGGAGACAGCAAATGGTGTAAAATATAAAAATAATAATTTACAAATTATCAAGGGTTCATTAGGATGGGAGGGGGGCGGAAAAGGACCTGATACCAAGAGCTCAAGTAGAAAGAATATATTTTGGAAATGATGATGGCAGCATATGTACAAATTATTTGACACCGTTGATGTATGGATTGTTATAAGAACTGTAAAAGCCCCCTATAAAATGATTTATGATATGTATATAGATAATATCATTCATAAAGAAAGCAAGTCATTAAAAAGACAAGAAATAAAGAAAAGTAGATGTCATAAGAGACTCTGAAACTGCTCTTCATCACAGTGTAGCTAAGGCAAATGGAAGAAATGATGACGTCAAAAGGAGAAATAGGCCTTGAGAATGATTGGGGCGGGGAATGTATGGATGTGCTTTATACAATTGATGTATGTATATGTATGGATGGTGATAAGAGTTGTTTGAGTCCCTATTAAAATGTAAAAGAAGAAAAGAGGAGAAAAAAATGATTAGGGCAAAGACTGTACAGATGTGCTTTATACAATTGATGTATGTATATGTATGAACTGTGAAAAGAATTGTATGAGCCCCAATAAATTGTTAAAAAAAAGAAGAAAATAATTTAAAAAATAAATACTATAAATGACTTCTAAAAAAAAGGAGAAATAGAAAAATTCAAAGAGCAGCTTGAGAAGACAAAGCCAAGTATAAAATGAAATGTGCGAAGACTTGGAGTTGGAAAAACCAAAGGAAGAAGGCGCTCGCACATCTTAAACTGAAAAGAACTCAAGAAAAACTTCAAGCCTGGAGTTAAACTATTGAAAGATTTTATGTGAAAAATATTGAATGATTCAGGAAGCATCAAAGGAAGGTAGAAAGAATAGACGGGGTCACTGAACCAAAAGAACTAGTGGGCACGGCACTATCTCAAGAGGCAGCACAGGAACAAGAACCAGTGGCACTGAAGGAAGACGTTCAAGGCGCACCGAAAGCATTAGCCAAAAGCAAGGTTCCAGGAATTGAGGATTGCAATGTTTCAACAATTTGAGGAAGCACTAGATTCTAGTGACTAGAATCTTCTATCCCAGGACGGGGAAGGCAGCTTACTTGGCCAACTGACTGGAAATGATCCCTACTTATACCCATTCCAAAGAAAGGTGACCCAACAGGACATAGAGATTATACAACAATATCATGCATACCAATTTTGCTGAAGATAATTCAACAACAGTTGCAGCAGTACATTGTCAAGGAACTGAATTCAGAAGAGGACATGGAGCAAGGGCTGTCATTACTGATGTCAGATGGATCTTGGCTGAAAGCAGAGAATGCCAGGAAGCTGTTGCCTTGTGTTTCATTAACTACGCAAAGGCATTGGGCTGTGTGGATCACAACAAACTGTGGAGAGCCTGGACAGGAATGAGAATGCTGAACACTTCGCTGTGTTTATGTGGAATTGTCCATGGATCCAGACGCAATTGCGTGAACGGAACAAGAGAATGCTGAATGGTTTAAAATCAGGAAAAGTTGTGTGTCAGGGTTGTATCCTCTCACCTTACTTCTTCACTCTGGATGCTGCGCAAATCATCAGAATAGCTGGGTTCTATGAAGAAGAATGTGGTATAGGGACGGGAGGGGACCGTACTGTGATGGGCAGATGACAAATCTTGCTTGCTGAATGTGAGGAGGACTTGAAGCACTTGTTAATGAGATCAGACTTCAGCACAGATGACAACTGAGTGTAAATAAGACCAAAATCCTCACAATGGGGCCAGTAGGTAACATCATGATAATGGGGGAAAGGTGAAGTTGTCAAGGATTTCTGTCTTGCTTGGATCCAGAATCAATGCTCGTGGAAGTAGTAGACAAGATATCAAAGGATGGGCTGCATTGGGTAAATCTGCCGCATGGGACCTCTTTTGGTGTTGAAAAGGAAGACTGTCCATTTGAGGACTAAGATGAACCTGACCCAAGCCGTGGCATTTTTTATTGCATCTGAAAGTTGGACATTGAAAAAGGAAGACCACGGAAGAATCCACGCATTTGAATTAAGGTGCTGGTGAACACTGAAAGTACTTTCTGAAACAGATTGTGGTGATAGCTGCACAACTCTTCTTGATGTGGCTGAACTAGTGAATTGTACGATAGGTGAATTATATGCCAATAAAATTGGTTAGGGAAAAGAGTGGCATAGAGTGACAAAAGAACAAGTAAATCTGTCTTGGAAGAAGTCCAGCCAGTAGACCAGAGGATGGACACTGGTACAGATAGGAACCAGAAACACAGGGAATTCAGGACAGATGAACCCTTCAGGACCAGTGGGGAGAGTGGCGATACCGGGAGGGTGGAGGGAAGGTGGGGGAGAAAGGGGGAACTGATTACAAGGATCTACATATAACCCCCCTCCCTTGGGGACAGACAACAGAAAAGTGGGTAAAGGGAGACATCGGACAGTGTAAGACATAAACAAATAATAATTTATAAAGGCTTCATGAGGGAGGGGTGTGTGTTAGTATGGTACTTTAGAAAAACAAATCCATAGAAACTCATGTATAAGACAGAGTTTTATGTAAAGGGTAAGTGCACATCAAGAAAACATCCCAACCCAGTGCTGCCCAAGCCCACAAGTCCAACATTTACCCATGTGCCCGACACCAATCCACAAAGTCCTCCTCCATCTCACAAAACAAACGCAATGATGCCAACTGCAGGAGGAAAGCCTAGTCAGTGAACGTGTAATCATCTCAGCGCTGGCAGGGGTCTCCACACGGCTGCTCCAGCACCCAGGGCTGCATCAAGGTAGGTCCATGCGGCTTCTCCTTGGGGATGTCTTGCAGGAAATGAGCCTTGCCAGCTAAAGCAGGGAAATGGCTAAGGCAGCTGCACCCTGGTCTGACCATCAGAAACCAAGAGACCCGAGAACTAGAAAGGTGAGGCTCACTGAGCTATTTATCTGTCCACCATTCAATTAACCCCACATGTGTTTATCAGCCAGGTTGGCACAATAACCTAACTGCCTCAGTGGGGCAGGGAGGGAGGGGAAAAAGTGAGGAGCTGATACCAAGAACTCAAGTAGAAAGCAAATGTTTTAAGAATGATGATGATAACATATGTACAAATGTGCTTGACACAATGGATGTGTGTATGGATTGTGATGAGAGTTGTGTGAGTGTGGAATGAGTTGGAGAGAGCCAGCCCCCCACCACTGACCACGGGTTCAGTAAACACAATTGTACGGTTGATATATATAAAAGTCATCGACAGCATGAGAGATAAGAGATCTTGCCATAAAGGAGTCAGACACATATCGTGGTAGCATGCTCACCTCAGCCCTGCTTGGTGGTCCACGTGGAGTGAGGGGGAGGGGGAGGAGGACAAGGGGAAAGGGAAACAGGGGAGAAGAGGGAGCAGAGGAGAGGTCAAGGGAGGAGCGGAGGGAGAGAGACCCCTATTGCTAACCCAGGCCTACATGTATTTGGGGGCATGCAAGCCCACTGATTACAGGTAAAGACATGCGTCACAGGAAGGGGCTGCACTATAGGTTATACAGCAATGAGGGGGTGGTCTAGGGACATCCACACAATAGGAAGAGGAGGGATTGGGGGTATGTATGTGACAAGATGGGCGGATCCTAGAGTCAGGATGGCAGCTTAACTTTGACCTGCTCTCTGGATCTCCATAGGAAGCATGATCAGTAGGGTGCAAACCCCACCTACAGGAACCAAATAGGTGACTGCAGGCCTGTCTATTGTCCTTAACAGCAGGGAGCAGGGCCCACTGCAGTCTGGCAATGCTTGCCCTCAGGGAAGATGCCTGCAAGGGTCTGACCTCCCCCCACATTCGAGCCCCCAATAAAATGATTTTTTTTTTAAGTCCAGCCAGAATGCTCCTTAGAGACAGGATGATAAGACGTTGTCTCAGGTACTTTGGAAACATTATTGGGAGAGACCTGTCCCTGGAGAAGGCCATCATGCATGGTGAAGCAGAGGCCCAGCGACAAAGAGGAAGACCCTGGAGGAGATGGAGGGACTCAGCGGCTGCAACAATGGGCTCACACCTAAGAGTATTTGTGCTGATGGCACAGGACTGGGCAGGGTTTCCTTCTGCTGAACGTAGGGTGACTGTGAGTCAAGAGTCTTCTCAATGGCACCTAACAACAAGGGTACTGTTTTTTCAAGAGTCAGATCTATTGAGTAGAAATCCTAAAAAGACAGAATGTTATCAATTGCTGCACCATCCTCTAAGTTGCTGTGGTAGTTATATAATCGCTAGTCAGTTTGAGGATGAAGAGTGAAGGGGTGGAGTCTAGCTGTCAATCAGATCATAGCCAATGAGCCCTCTGGGTGGGCATGGTCTTTTCCTGAGTGTTCTAAGAATTCCTGTATTTCCTCCTTGGAAGCGGGACACACACTCTCTCTCTCTGCTCACTCCTTTGGAGACTCCTTACTGGCAAGGCTTACTCTCTGCAAGACATCCTGAGGAGAAGCCACGTGGACCTACCTTGATGCAGCCCTAGGAGCTGAAGAAGCCACGTGGAGACCCCTGCAAGTGCTGAGATGCTTATAATGCCACTGGATCCACAAGATTTCCCACCCACTGCACTTGGCGTCATTGCATGTGTTTCATGAGTCTGAAGAGGACTTTATAAATTGGTATCAGGCATGTGGGCTAATATCAGACTTATGGACTTGATCTGGACTGGGCTGGGATGTTTTCTCAATATTCATTGCTCTTGTATAGAAAGCTCTTTCCCATACACATATGAGTGTCCATGAATTTATTTCTCTAGTCTACCTAGACTAAAACAGTTGCTCAATATGGTAATTAAGTCTAAAGACTTAATTAAAACTTTGCCAAAAAACCCTCTGAGATAATATTCTGACCCGTATTCAATATACAAATTACATTTTTCACAAGGGTAAAAGCCAGAGTCTTCCTGTGATTTGGCCTGCCCCTCTCTCCCTAACTCAGCTCTAGGATCTCTGGGCTCTTGCCAGTCTTTCAGTCAGACCAGACACAGGGCCTTTCCACTTGCTAGTCCCACTACTGGAAATGCTCATACCCCAGATGTCTGCTTCTCTTATCCTCCCAAACACCTAATGCACCTCCTCTGGGAGACCTTAATTTTCTTTCTTTTTTTAAAAATCATTTTATTGGAGACTCTTACAGCTCTTATCACAATCCATACATCCATCCATTGTATCAATCACATTTGTACATATGTTGCCATCATCATTTCCAAAACATTTTCTTTCTAATTGAGCCCTTGGTATCAGATCATCCACCCTCTACCCTTCCTCATGAACCCTTAAAAATTTATAATTTTTTTTCATGTCACCGACCGACTGCTGTCTCCCTTCACCCATGTTTCTGTTGTCCATCCCCCTGGGAGGGAATTATATGTCAATCATTGTGATCAGTTCCCCTTTCTCCCCCCATATTTCCCTTCCCCTCTTACTCCCATTATTGGTCCTGAAAGGTTTATCTGTCTGGGTTACCTGTTTTGCAAGATCCTCTCTGTACCAGTGTACATGGTCTGGTCTAGCTAGATTTGTAAGGTAGAATTGGGTTCATGATAGTGGGGGAGGGGGAGCATTAAAGAACTAGAGCAAAGTTTTATGTTTCCTCAGTGCTATCCTGCACCCTGACTGGCTCATCTCTTCCTTGCGACCCTCTGTGAGAGGATGTCCAGTTGTGTACAGATGGGCTCTGGGTCTCCACTCTGTCCTTCCCCTCATTCACATCAATATGATTTTTCGCTCTGGGTCTTTGATACCTGATCCCATGGACACCTCGTGATCACACAGGCTGGTGTGCTTCTTCCATGAGGGCTTGGTTGCTTCTCAGCTGGATGGCCCCTTGTTTATCTTCAAGCCTTTAAGACCCCAGATGCTATATCTTTTGATAGCCGGGCACCATCTCCTCTCTTCATCACATTTGCTTATTGCACCCATTTTGTCTTCAGCAATGGTGTCGGGAAGGTGAGCCTCACAGAATGTTGGGTTATCAGAACAAAGTGTGCTTGCGTTGAGGAAGTACTTGTGTAAAGGCCCAATGTCGGTATGCTACCTTAATACTTAATATAAACTTAAGTACATAGATCTCTTTCCCTATTGTCATATATCAATATCTTTAGATATGTACACGCCTGTATTTAGACCTCTATAAGTGTCCTTTGCCTCCTAGTTCTTTCCTCTATTTCCTTTTACTTCTCTCTGTCCCACCATCATGTGAGACCGTAATTTTATAAAGGATGCGCCTTGTTCTTCCCAGGACTCATATTTCCCTTCCTGGCTTAAGTTTTCTTTATAAATATATTATCCTGTGAAATGCTTTATTTTTGTACTCGTCTCTAGCCCTCAGTAGAATATGACTTCTGTAAAAGCTACTATTTTTGCCTCTTTGGTTCAAAACTGTATCCCAGAGCTAGAACAGCTTTAGACAGAGCTGTTCTTGTTAGTTGTTGTTGAGACGATTCCAGCTCATGGCAACTCCACGTGTTGACCAGAGCAGAACTGCTCCGTAGGGTTTTCAAGGACGGGACCTCTTGGAAGTCGATCACCAGGTCTGGCTCTCGTGGGGCCTTTGAATGGGTCCAGCCTTCCAGCTAGTTGACAAATACCTAGCAGTTGGCATCATTCAGGGTCTTCTAAAACATAGTAGGCTCTCAAAAGTATTTACTGAATTAATATGAAGAACATATGATACGGAGTAATTGGTAGCTGGGAGATAAAGCCAGGATGGAACGTTTGCTGATCACGCTTCCCCCCACGTCCAGAAAGCTTGTGTTACAGTGATGCACACCCAGGTTGTGTTACAGTGATGCACACCCAGGTTTGCGCAGCTCAAGCCACATCAGCGAGAGGATGGAAAAGCCTAAATGCCCATCAGTGAAAGAATGGACAAATAAAACATACCGTGCATCACTGAAGAATGATGGTGAATTGGGAAACCCATCGTGGCTTGGATGGCATTGGAAAATACTGTGCTGACTGAAGTTAGTCTCACGCAAGCAAATATTGTATGAGACCAGTATTATGAGAGAAAAAAATCAAGACAAAGGTTTTCGTGCCAAAAGAAACAGACTTTGAGGCTGTGAGGGAAGGGAGTGGGAGGGAGCGGCCGGGGACAGTAGCTAGAGGGTGGACAGGTGTGAATGTAGGGAAGAGGAGAATAGGATACTAAAGGAGGGAGAGGACAAGAAACAAGTGGGTCAGCTATTGGGGGCTCTGTTGTGTAGTTTAAGGAGACGAATGCAAGGATGCTGCCTGGGGGGCTTCAATAACTGATTTTTCTATCGTGGGTGTGTGGCCACACTTTTAAAGTATATTATGATGAGGTCTATTATATTTCGGTTTGACAAAATGTATATATACATACTGGACAAAAGCACCGTGGCAGAGCATTGCAATGAGCCGAGAGCGTCTCTGAGACACAGATTGAGGGCGAGGACCGCAGACGCTACAAGAAGGAGTATAAGGAACTCGGATCATTCCAAGTTAGAGGATCTTGGTTGAGCTAAATAGCTAAAGTGGGTCTTCATTTCCTCGCCTATGGAAAATGAGCCCATTTCTCTTTCACTATCTCTTAAGAGTTGTTTGGAAGGATTAAATAAGATTTCCAATGACAGGGCAGCTCTGGCCCTACCTCGTCTACGGCTGAAGGAAAGTAAGCAAGGACAACAAACCCCTCTTAAAGGCCCAGAGGACGCCCAGTAGCGTGAAGCTAGACCCTAACTACAACCCTCCTCACTGCTCCGCGGCCAGTCCCACCCACCTGGGCGTCTTCTCCACAACACCGGAGGACCCGACCCACAGCTCTCTTTTTACATCATGAGCTGGCTTCCTAAAATGGGCAAGAAGTTCTGGTGGAGTTTGAGTCATTAAAATAGAAATTTTAATTTTTTAAGAAAAGAACTCAAGATATTAGACATGCTATTTCAATTGACAATCTCAATAGTTCAGTTTGAGTTCTTCACAAACTGTATTCCATAAATGAAGAAATAAATATAAAAGTCCTTTGTGGTCTATCTATAAGTTAGGCAGGAAAACACTCTGGAGGAGAAAACAATGGGACGGATGGTTCCGGGAGGGGACATGGGCGAGGGGGAGGCGGGGAAAGGAAGTGGTGTTAACAAACCCAGGGACAGGGGAACAACAAGTGATCCAAAATCGGTGGCAAGGAGGGTGTAGGAGGCCTGGTAGGGTGTGATCAAGGGCAATGTAACAGGAATTGCTGATACCCAAATGAAGGCTGAGCATGAGAGTGGGACAAGAGGACAGTAAAAGGAACAGAGGAAAGAGCTAGGAGACAGAGAGCATTTATAGAGGTCTAAATACAGGCATGTATATATGTAAACATATTTTTATATAATGGGGAAATAGATCTATGTGCATATATTTACAGGTTTAGTATAAAGATAGCAGATGAACATTGGGCCTCCACTCAAGTACTCCCTCAATGCAAGAACACTTTGTTCTATTAAACTAGCATTCATGATGCTCACCTTCCGGACAGAATCGGTGTTGATGGGATCAGGTATCAGGCATCAAAGAACAAAAAATCATATCATTGTGATTGGGGGGGAGTGCAGAGTGGGGACCCAGAGCCCATTTGTAGGCAACTGGACATCCACTTACAGAAGGATCTAGGGGAGGAGATGAGACAGTCAGGGTTCAGTATAGCACAGATGAAACATACAACTTTCCTCTAGTTCTTTAATGCTTCCCCCACCTGACTATCATGATCCCAATTCTACCTTACAAATTCAGCTAGTCCAGAGGATGTACACTGGTACAGATAGGAAATGCAAGCACAAGGAATCCAGGACAAAGAAACCCCTCAGAACCAGTGGTGAAAGTGGAGATACTGGGAGGGTGGAAGGAAGGTGGGGGGAGAAAGGGGAAACCAATTACAAGGATCTACATATAACCTTCTCCCTGGGAGACGAACAACAGAAAAGTGGGTGAAGGGAGATGTCGGACAGTATAACATATGATAAAATAATAATAATTTATAAATTATCAAGGGTTCATGAGGGAAGGGAGGTGGCAGGGGAGGGGAAAATGAGGAGCTGATGCCAGGGACATAAGTAGAAAGCAAATGTTTTGAGAGTGATGAGGGCAACAAATGTACAAATGTGCTTGACACAATGTATGTATTTATGGATTGTGATAAGAGTTGTATGAGCCCACCCAAAAAATGTTTTTGTTTTTTTTTAGTCCTTTGTGTAGAAGGGAAAGAGTGTTTGGATATTTTCTCTATTTAACAAGATTTTTTTATAATACAAGCTGTTGGGAGGGAGTTGTTTGTTTTCGGGGGGGGGCGGTGTTGCATTTTGACCTTAGTCATGACTTACATGTTATCCCTGTCCTCTAAAATATATCGGTCGTCACACAACATGAAGGGATAGAGACCCACTCAAGAACTGTGACAGCATCAGGCCATTCATTACCAGCCCGATAGTGAGTAAACTGTTCCATTAGGTGTATCTTATCATTGTTAGATATTATTTAGAATTACTCAGTTGATTCCTTTAGGTGTATGAAAAGTTTGTAGGAGACTTATGACCACTTACAAGGTAAATAAGCAGGCCACCCAGACTTTTATCTGTTGCAGCGGAGTTGGTGGGGTGCTCGGAAGTCTTTGAGGTCCTTTCCAACTCTTAATTCTCACACTCTATGCTTGTTCTAGAAGTAACGCGCTCTATGCTTGTTCTAGAAGTAACGCGCTCTATGCTTATTCTAGAAGTAACGCGCTCTATGCTTATTCTAGAAGTAACGCGCTCTATGCTTATTCTAGAAGTAACGCGCTCTATGCTTATTCTAGAAGTAACGCGCTCTATGCTTATTCTAGAAGTAACGCGCTCTATGCTTATTCTAGAAGTAACGCGCTCTATGCTTATTCTAGAAGTAACGCGCTCTATGATTATTCTAGAAGTAATGCAGTAGTGGCTGTTACTATGAAAGGACGTATAATTTGCCTATTCTTTCGTTTTCCTGGAGGTGACATTTGTTTGGTAGGACAATCCAAAATCTGACCAGATTCTTTAAAGTCGCACAACAAAGTGGTGATAGAATTCAGATTTAGCAGCATCAGATGTTATAGAAAACGCACACACACGCCAAACAGCCTTTCTTTGGATAGTCCCACTGTGCAGAGTCTGCAGGGAACTGACAGACCCCGGCAGGGCGATCAGGGAAGAGTTGAACTGATACCATACTGACAGATGGTCAAACCCAGCAGATGCTCCACAGGAGGAAAGTAAGGCAATTTGTGCCAGGACAGGTGGACAGACTCGGAAGCCCTACGTAAATAAGGTCAGTATGAGTTGGAATCAACAGGATGGCATTGGGTTTGCACTAGAATCAAGGAATCCAATTCTAAGCCCTTTATCGGGACTGTCTCAGTGATGGAAGCATCCCAAATTCAATCGCTAACCTACACCTTCGTGAACCTGACCCTGGGGATAGAGGCAGCGTGCGCTAGAGCAGTAAAAGGAGACTCACAAGGCCTCTACAGAGCCATGAATAGTTAATAGAGCGGATTCTAAAGGACTTTGTAAAGTTGAATTATTTCATCTAAGTCAGATAATTACACAAGCGGTAAGATTTCACAGGAGCTGGTAGGTGTCGGCATCCTAGGGGGACAGGGCTCTGATTTGGAGGGATCTAAGCATCTGGAGGCAGCTGGGCAAATGCAAAGGGGACTGATTGGTAATTATATTTGCCTTGTTATTCGGCTGTGACTTTCTGCCTTGTGTATCCTCAGGGTTAGAAAACCTCCACTGGCAGAAGCAAGGGTGACGAGAAGGCGCGTGTTCTGTTGCTGAGGGCCGTACAGCAGCTACGGATGCTCTTTGCTAGAGGCCTTCAGGAGAGTCCATTTGTGGTGATTAATACTATGTGTCAGCTTGGCTAGGCAGTGATCCTCAATATTCCGTGGTGTTCTCCATTTTATAAGCTGATGTAAATATCTTCCATTGTATGTGCTGTAAATTCTAACTCTCAGGATCAATACGGGCCATAGCTTGGATCAGAGCCTTGCAAGAAGGGCACTCAGTCACATTCCAGACACATCCTCACTCAGCTTACACCTTTCCTCTGACACAAGGTGTGCGTTCTTGGGGGCGGGACTGTCATCCAATACGTAACTATGTATGTGTATATGTATGTGCATCTGTATCTGTATGTGCACCTGTATGTGTATGTGCATCTGTATGTGTATGTGCATCTGTATGTGTATGTGCATCTGTATGTGTATGTGTATCTTTATGCATATGTGTATGTGTATCTTTATGCATATGTGTATCTGTATGTGCATCTGTATTTGTATGTGTATCTTTATGTGTATGTGTATGTGCATCCATCTGTATCTGCATGTGTATGTGCATCTGTATGTGTGTGTATCTACAGGTGTATGTGTATATGCATCTGTATGTTTATGTGCATCTGTATGTGCATATATGGGTATATGTGTATCTGTATATGTATGTGTATATGCATCTGTATGTATCTATAGGTATGTGTGTATCTGTATGTGTATATGTATCTGTATGTGCACCTGTATCTGTATGTGTGTATGTGTCTGTATCTGTATGAGCATCTTTATGTGTATGTGTACCTGTATGTGTATGTGCATCTGTATGTGTATCTGTAGGTGTGTGTGTATGTGCATCTGTATGTGTATATGTATCTCTATGTGTATGTGCACCTGTGTGTGTATGTGCATCTGTATGTGTATGTGTATCTGTATATATATATATACTCTGGCAAGGCTTTCCCTCACTCTGGATCCTGCATCCATTGCTTATCATCACCTGACTAGAGCCACCTGTCAGCCGACATGCCAGTTCTGGGATTCACCAGCTTCTGCAGCCCTATGAGCCAGTAGCCTGCCCTGTTACCTGCTAATTTTGAGATTCTCTAGTTTCCACAACCCACCTGAGCAGGAGTCGGCCATCTGACCTGCCAAGTGTGAGTTTGCCATCTCCTGCAACCACACGAGTCAGGGAACCCTCGGTGATGACAGACCCATGAACTTGGGACTTGCCCACTCCCACATTATGTAAGCCTTCCCTTGACATCAGTCTCAAGGGGTATGCGCACACTGCAGAGAGAGGGGCCCTAACCAAACAAAATGGTGAGTTCTCTAACTCTGTTCTCAAGTCTTAAGGATGCCGACGACCTTGCCTCCAGGAGCACAGAGGGCGCCGCTGACCCACGGCCTGCGGCAGCAAGGGAAATAACCAAAAACACATCACCACCAATTGGGAGAAACAAGACACCAGGTGAGGACAGGCTGGACGCTCCGCTGAAACCTGTTCACTGTGGTTGGACCTGCTGGCACTGAAATACAGCTGCCAGCATCACAGTAGCCCACAAGCCACTGCAGTACGGCAAGCTGATAGACAGGTGAGGCGTGGCTGTCTGCCCGAGCAACACCATATAACTAAGACAGCGTGCTAGAGTGTGTTTACCAGGTTGAAGCCACATGCTCACACACCGAGAGCCCACAGGACACACCTTTGACTATTTTGGTGAGGAACAAATTTGGAAAAGACCCCCAGTATCTCTGAAGATTGCTGTGATTGCTATTTTGTGTAAGTCGGAGCATACACTGGAAAATTCCCTAGCTGAATGAAGACCCTTCACAACAATGGGGCCGACTGGACCGTGGGTGTTAGGAGCCAAGTGGGGCTCTTCGCTGACAGCGACAAGGTGGCTGGGGTCACCGCAGTGGCCACGGAGACAAAGCAGCCATCAGAAGTATCCAACTCCTGTACGCTTAGGATATTGGCTGCTTGGTTATGGCGTCCCTCAAGTGAGCCAGATGGGAAATCTACTAAATATTTACTTGATCTGTATCAGGTCAAGAATTCTAAGTTGAATCATCAGAATAGAGTCAAGGACCTTCAATTAATTACCAGACCTGAACCAGTTTGCAGACCCACAATGCTTTGAATGAAGGGAATCTGGGTCCCCTCGAGGAAGGACTCCATTGCTGAACCAAAACACAAGTGTACCGTCCATCCTTCTCCTCGCCTTCCCTAAAGCGACCTTTCATGAGAGTGACTGGTCGTGATTAGACTTTTCAGGGATTACTGGGCCCTGGCTCTAAACTGAGATGTTGCTGGGGCCCACTGGTTAAAGTGGGGGCATAGGAAGATCCGTTATTAACGGAGTCCATCCCAACCCAGCCCATGCTGATTTCTCCAGTGCCAAATGCCTCTCCTGGACCGGCCGGCTCGGCCACTGGCACAGCTCCCACAGTGGGCCTCTGCCGTGTGGTGCTGCCATGTGGAGGAAGAGTTATTCGTGGGACGGAAGTTTAGGTGAGGCCATTAGAGCAGCGTCTCCCTAAGAAAAAAGTAAACCAAAGCAATAGCCAATTCCTATGGGAATTGCAGAGATTACTGCCACTAGCAAGAACTTAAAACAAGCAGGAATGGCAAGTCCCACTACATCCTGATTCAGCTTGCTTATTGGGCCTTTGAAAAACCTAAAATGGTGCTGGGACAAGTGCATCTCCACGTGCAAAAGAATGAAACAAGACCCATACCGCCTACCACGGATGAAAAAGAACTCAAGCATTAAAGACCTGAACGTCAACCCAAGAACCATAAGGATCGTCAACAAAGAAATAGGAACAAACTTAAGGGTCCTAATACAAGGCATAAATACACTACCAAACATAATGAAAACACACACGCACTACAGAAGACAAAATAGAGGACTGGGACTTTCTAAAACCTACGGATTGGGGTGGGAGTGGGGAGTTGACAATTAGCTATCAGATAAAGCCCTAATTTCAAAACTCTGTGGAAAAGTGCAGTTTCTGAACAAGAAAAACACAACCCAATTAAAAAATGACCACAAGACATGAATAAACCATTTACCAAAGATGGCATCCTGGCAGCCAACAATCATATGAAGGAATATGCTTCTGTCCAGTAGCCATAAGAGAAATACAAATTAAAACAGTGATGAGATACCACTTCACACCGACATTGGTAGTAAACATTTTAAAAAGAAACACAAAGTAATAAATGCCGGCGAAGATGTGGCGCTTTTGGGATGCGCATACCTTGCTGGTGGGATTGCAGAGTTGTCCGACCACCACGGAAAACAAGACGGTGGTTCCTTCACGCAAACTTAAACTCCCTGTGGTTCTGCCCTCTCTCTTTGCTTGGTTTATACCCTGAAGGAATGAAGAACAAAACATGAGTAGATATACACCCTCCCATGTTTATCGCAGTCATTTCTACAGAGCAAAAAGAGGGAAATATAAAAACCCTACAAACAACAGTGGGGGCGGATAAACCTCGTCTGGCACATACACGCAGCGGGATAGCACTCATGCCCGAAAAGCGATGAAGAGCCGGCCGAGCATCTCATCCATAAAGGAAATCAGAGACCATGCGCTCAGCAAAGTTAGTCTCATAAAGATAAGGAGTTCGCGACATCATTATGATCAAGGGGGAAAATGATTTTCATACCAAAGGGAAAGACTTTGAAGACTATGACAGAGCCAAGCAAAGGAGGGACAAGGAAATAAGGAGGGAGGGTGGGGATTAAAAACATTAATTTAAAAAAGAAGTACACTCCGGATAGGGCAAGATATGACAAAATAACGATGTATAAATTACCAAGGGCACATGAGGGAGGGGGGAGAGGGGAGGGAGGGGAAAAAAAAGAGGACCTGATGCAAGGGGCTTAAGTGGAGAGCAAATGCCTTGAGAATGATTGGGGTAGGGAATGTATGGATGTGCTTTATACAATTGATGTATGTATATGTATGGATGGTGATAAGAGTTGTATGAGTCCCTAATAAAATGTAAAAAAAGAAAAGAGGAGAAAAAAATGATTAGGGCAAAGACTGTACAGATGTGCTTTATACAACTGATGTATGTATATGTATGAATTGTGATAAGAATTGTATGAACCCCAATAAATTGCTTAAAAAAAAGATTAAAAAAATAAAAAAGAAGTACATACATGGCGGGGGGGCGGTTACTGGGCCACGGTCAATGTTTCGATGCAGTGGGCTGTGCCTTCACATGTAGTATGTTTTTCTTGTATGTTCTATTCCACAGAGAAAGGGGAATGATATGAATGACATTGTAAAGACAGTTCCTATCACCGTGTGCTAATTCAATCTAAAAACCGATTTAGGAACTTATGAACAATCCAGAGACTGTGTTTATTAATCCCCTTTAAAAACTAAGGGCTGTAAGCAATGAGTACTAGTACTCCTTTCGTGTCGTGTGGGGAGATTGGTAAACTCTCTTATTTATCGCTGCATACTTCAGACCTGCAATAGTACAGCACACTAAGTTACCTGCTCTTCGGTACCTTCTATTTCCCTAGAAGCTTTAAGAACCATCTCGCTGCCCTTGCGTGATATACGATGCGACATTTTATTCCTTTGGTTTAGCATCAAGTCATTCGTTTTGAGTCTACGTCCTAAAGGAATACAGGAATATGATATCTAAGGAATTTGCTGGTTTTTTTCTGAAAATTGTCCATCAACTGATGCAAGGTTCCTTTTGAAGTTCCATCTCTCTTTGAATCATTATTGCTCTTTCCATAATTTCAACCTAACCCAAGATTTCTGTTTATATTCCAAAAATTAATCTGATTCTCATCTTTCCCCAGGAGGGAAAAATATCCCTGGTAGACAGGAGTGAAGTAATGAAGGAACCTAGCAATATCCAGTTGTGTTTCTATCAAGGCGTCGTGCAAATGAATACACAAGGGCTGTGGTGTATTCTGGGAAATGTAAAGCATTATCATGAAACTCAAAAAACAAATAAGCCTTGTTCCTGAATTTCACCATAATCAAGATAGTAATGTCAAGGTCCATAGGCTGAAAGGTCCATAGGCTGAAAACCCAATCTTTAATAAGAGACTCCAACCCCTCACGACCCAGGTTAGGTCTACCTGTGCTCATGAGCCTGCACCTTAGGACGAGAGAACGAAATAACCGTATTCAAAGCTGCTAACAGAATAGAATGACGCACAATGGAACGGGGATGATATTCAACTATGGATAAGAGAGTATATGTCCACTCTTCCCATATTTTCTTGTGAGATAATTTTACAATATGTTACCTTGTTGCGTGATTGCTGGGTGCTGTCCAGTCACAGGGACTTTGTGTGCCACAGAGTGAAACATCGCCAGGTGCTGCACCATCCCCAGAATTGTTGGCAAGCTTGAGCCCATTGTTGCGGCCATTGTGTCAATCTATCTCCTGGAAGATCTTCCTCTTTTTCACTGCCCCTCCACTTTACCAAGACTGATGTCCTTCTCCAGGGGCTGGGCTCTCCTATAACACATCCAAAGTCCGTGAGACAAAGTCTCACCATCCTTGCCATAAGGAGCCTTCTGGCTGTATTTCTTACAAGCCGGATCTGTTTGCTCCTTGAGCGGTCATGGTGCTTTCAAGATTCATTGTCAACACCATAGTTCAAATGCATCATTTTTTCTTTTGTTTTTCCTTATTCAATGTCCAACTTTGACCAATATATAAGCGATTGAAAAGACGATAGTTTGTGTAAGGAGTGCCTAGTCCTCAGAGTAACATCCTTGCTTTTCCAACACTATTTTTTAAAATCATTTTATTAGGGACTCATACACCTCCCATCACAATCCATACATACATCAATTGTGCAAAGCACATTTGTACATTCATTGCCCTCATCATTCTCAAAACATTTGCTCTCCACCCAAGCCCCTGGCATCAGGTCCTCATTTCCCCCCCTCCCTCCCCACTCTCCCATGAACCACTGATAATTTATAAATTATTATTTTTTCATATCTTGCTCTGTCCCACGTCTCCCTTCCCCCACTCTTCTGCTGTGTGTCCTCCAGGGAGGAGGTCGCATGCAAACCCATGAAATAGATTCCCCCTTTCTAACCCACCCATCCTCTACCCTCCCAGTATCGCCACTCATACTACTGGTCCCGAGGGGATCATCCACCCTGGCTTCCCTGTGTTTCCAGTTCCCACCTGCACCAGTGTACCTCCTCTGGTCTAGTCAAGCTTGCAAGGTAGGATTTGGATCATGACAGTGGGAGGGGTGGGGGAAGGACGCATTTAGGAACTAGAGGAAAGTTGTATTTTTGATCAGTGCTACATCGCACCCTGACTGTCTTGTCTCCTCCCCAAGACCCTTCTATAAGGGGATGTCCTGTGGCCTACAAATTGGCTTTGGGTCTCTACTCCGCACTCCCCTGCTCATTCACTATGGTAAGATTTTTGTTCTGATGATGCCTGATACCTGATCCCTTGACACCTTGTGATCATACAGGTTGGTGTGCTTCTTCCATGTGGGCTTTGTTGCTTCTGAGCTAGATGGCCGCTTGTTTACCTTCAAGCCTTAAAGATCCCAGATGCTATCTCTTTTGATAGCTGGGCACCATCAGCTTTCTTCACCACATTTAGTTGTTCACCCACTTTGTCTTCAGTGGTTGTGTCGGAAGGTGAGCATCATAGAATGCCTATTTAATAGAAGAAAGTATTCTTGCATTGAGGGAATACTTGAGTGGAGGCCCAATGTCTCTCTGCTACCTTAATACTAACGTTATAAATATATGCACATAGATCTATTTCCCCATCCTCATGTATAAATATATTTGCATATGTACATGTCTTTATCTAGACCTCTATAAATGCCCTCTGCCTCCCAGCTCTTTCCTCTATTTCCTTTGACTTCCCTCCTGTCCCACTATCATGCTCAGTCCCCACCAGGATTTCAGCAATTCCTCTTAGTTACATTACCCTTGATCATGCCCAACCAGGCCTCCCACACCCTTCTCACCACAGATTTGGTTCGCTCATTGTTCCCTTGTCCCTGGGTTTATTAACACCACTACCTTTCCCCCCACCTCCCCATCTCCCATGTCCCCACGGAACTATTGGTCCCGTTGTTTTCTCCTCCAATTGTTCATCCAGCCTATCTTATTTAGACAGACCTGCGGAGATAGTAACATGCACAGAAACAAGACAGAGCACAACCAAGCGACAATATACAACAAAACAACAAAAAACCAATGACAAAAACAAAACACAACAAGAAAGAAAAGCTTGTAGTTAGTTCAAGGATTCTTTGTTGGCATTTAGGGGTGTTTTCCAGTCCAGTCTATTGGCGCACCATGCCCTGGACCCAAAGTCCACCTTCAGCTTTCCCTGGGGACCTCGCTGCTCCATTCCCTTGCTTTTCTGTTGCACCCCCTTAATGTTTTGCCTCAGTGTGGCAGATCCAATTGGGTGCAATTCCCTCACTATGTCTCCGGTGTTGTCACCTGTAGGGCTATGGGTCAGCGAGGGATGTTGTATCTCATAGTGGGGCTGGCCATGTGGTCCTCTCTGTTGACTGACTGTTCTAATTGTGAACATCAACCTCCTGGCCTGGTGGGCCATGATGTGCTCCACTCTCTCCTCCTCCCCCTTCATCTGCTCCTGTGTGCTCCGATCAGATATGGCCCTCTTCCAGAACTGTAGATTCAGTGCCATCCTTTGATATAAATCCTTCTGAGGGGAGGGGCCGATGCCCCTTAGTAGTTGGGGTAGGGTCTGGCCCCCCAGACCTCTCCACTGGTTCCCTACACCACGCCGGCATGTTGCATTCACATCTTGGAGCATTGGGTTGAAATCTGATCGATCCCTCTTTCCCTGTGGAGATGCAAACAATACCCTCCCCTTGGGTGGGTTAGTGCCCTGTGGCCCCTCTACCCTTTTCTTTTTTATTATTATTTTTTATCTTTCCCCACCTCCTTTTTTAGTTGTCTACCATGTGTGTCCCTGCATTTGGTCTGGTCCCCGCCACACCACCTGGTCCTCACCCCAGGAATATTTGTATACCATAGATTTTTCCCAATGCTCCTTTTGCCTTTTTTTTTAAAGCTTACCTCAGCAGCCTTTCAAGTCTTTCTATATAAGTCAATGCTATCTTGGGGTCTGTTTTCTCTTTGTTGCCCTCTGGGTGAGGTTGTTCTAAGTGGTGATCTCTTATTTATGCTTGGTGAGTGTTGTTCTTCTGCCCATACTGAGTCTGGAAGGATCTTTTGTAGGGCTGGGTTTCTTCTAACGTATTCTCTGAGTGTTTCCTTGTCTGGGAAAACTCTTACTTCTCCATCCATCTTGATCAATAATTTGGCTGGGTAGAGTATTCTTGGGTTTGCATAGTTTTCCTTCAATTTTTTGAATATGTTACTCCACTCTCTCCTCTTCTTCATAGTTTCTGCTGATAGGTCTGAGCATATTCTTATTTGGGAAACTTTATATGTGATTGCTAGTTTTCCCTAGCTGCTCTCATGATTTTCTCCTTTTCCTCAAAGTTGGATAATTTATTATGTGCCTTGGTGACTTCTTTTTGGGATGCAGTCTTGCTGGGGTTCTTTCAGCCTCCTGAATGGCTGCCTGCTTTTCATTCACTAAGCTGGCGAAGCTTTCCTCCAAGAATTCTCTCGCTCTTGTTGCAGATGACTTCTTTGTTGTGTCTTCCTCCGGTAAGCCAATAATTCTAATGTTGTTCCGCTTCATAGCATCAAACATAGCTCTCAAGTTTTCTTCAGCTTCTCTGATGATCTTATTAGATTTTTGTTCGTGTTTGTTAAAGTCTGTTTGGCTGCCCTCCAAGTCACTGATGCAGTTCTCTGATTCCTCCAGTCGCTTCTCGAGGTCCATGAGTGTGCTACTAGTTTTTGTTATCTCCTCCCTAAGCTCGTGTATTTCTCTTTGACTTATGGCTTTTACCTCTTCTATCATTTCATCCTTTTTCTGTATTGTTTCCCTCATATCGTCTATGACTTCAAGTAGCATTCTGAAAATTTCTTTCTGTGGCAGCTCAATGTCTTCTTCCTCTATGCGTGTCATTATGTTCAGGACATCTTCTGCCATTGCCTTTTGTTTCTTCCATTTTTTCGTTGAGGTCGTTGGGGGCTGATGGCTGTTTGCATTGCATTGTTTTAGAGGAGCCAGGTGCCATTTTCCTGGGAGTTGAAGAGCACTGGCTCTCTCTGGGAGATTTGTAGGAGTGCTTCTTCTAACTGCCTGTAGCTTATTTCACTATGGAATTAACCTACCAGTTTATCCTCCTGTGGCTTCCCTCTCAGGGGAGTGACCCAAAAGGGTTGCCTGCTTTGGTGTTGCGGAGGTTAGACAAGAGGTTCCTGCAGCAGCTTTCAGCTTTGAGGAGTGTTGGCCAAGCTGCCTTATGCCTCCAGGCATACAGGCAGTAATTCCCCAGTAAGAAGTTGAGTACAGGATCACCTGGTGAAAGTCAGCAGGCTTTTACCAGCCTATCTAGCTACCCAGGGTGGAGCTCACCTAGCTGGGTGTGGCGCAGGTGTAAATGCCCTAGGCTAAGGGGAGTGGTCTAGAGGTTAGCAGTAGAATGTGAGAGACCAAGAAAGAGGCAAAGAGGAGCCAAAAAATTTAAAAAGCAAGCCCGATGAGCCTGAGGATTTTATTTTTTTATCTCCCTGGCCAGCTAGAAGATACTCAAATGTAATTGTCTCTCACAGTCACTGGGCTGCAGCTCCTTGCTGTTTAAAGCTGACTCTTGCTACAGCGGGTCTTTTTTATGCTAAAAACCACCAGGCCCTGTAGCTGAGTTCTGGCATTCCTTAGCTAGGTTGCTTCTTATGCTGATTTATGTTATGGGCCTCCACCTGTGTGCTCCTTGGAGCTGAGCAACCAGACTTGGGTTTGAGTTTTAAACCAATAATATATATTTCACCCCCCACTTTTTTTCTTTTTTTTTTTTGCTTGTGATGTGCTCCGATTTGGAGGCTGTCAGGCTGGGCCCCAGAGGGGGAGATCCAGCTTATTAGGTGAGTTGCTTGCTCCCTAGACTAAATTTGAAACTAAATTTGCTCCCTAGACTCCCAACTTTCCACTTATTTTCTCCTACACTGCGATCTTCCTAAAGTAATACTATATATTTTTCTTTTACTCTAAATGATGGCTACCCACCACCACTCCCCTGGCCGTGGGTTCAAGGCAGCCAACCACGCGGAGAGCTCCGGTTGAGGTTCCCCTTGTGTCTGGGATTATGTCCCCTCTCGGGAGTCTGCCTGCAGAAATCCCTTCTCCAGGCAAGGGTGCAGCAGGCACCTGCAGGCTCGCCAAAGCTAGAGTGCTTTAAAGAGTTCTTGGTTTGCTTTGTGAGTGGAAATCCCACACCAAAGGGGTTCAGGAGTAACCCTGGTACCCTAGTTCTAATTTCAGGACTCCATCTCCCCGTTTCCTTCGCCTTACCTCACAATTTTCTGGTCTGGCAGCAGGAGCTCCGGAGGGATGAGTCCTATCTGGTCGCCATTTTCTCCCCCTCCCTCTCCAGCACTTTTTAAAGAGGTCCTGTATAGATTTACCCAATGCAATGTGTTGTTGGAGCTCTTACTACTGTGTCCATGAGCATTGATTGTGGGTAAAGTGAGATGAAATCCTTAACAATGTAAATCTTTTCTCCATTTATCATGATGTGACCTATTGGTCCAGTTGTGAGAAATTTTTATTTCTTTGAATTGAATCCATACTTAAGGTTGCGATCCTTGATCTTCATCAATAAGTGCCTCAAGTACTCCTCACGTTCAGTAAACAAGGTTGTATCATCTACATATCACATATTGTTTTTTAATTAAATCATTCTATTGAAGGCTCTTACAGCTCTTATCATAATCCATACATATGTCAAGCGCATTTGTACATATGTTGCCATTCACATTTTCAAAACATTTTCTTTCTACTTGAGCCTTTGATATCAGCTCCTCATTATTTCCCTTCCCCCACCCTCTCTCCCTCATGAACTCTTGATAATTTATAAATGCCCCCCTGCCCTGTCTTACACTAACAGCTGTCTCCCTACACCCACTTTTTTTTGTCCAGCCCCCTAGGAAGGGGTTATGTAGATCCTTGTGATCAATTCCCCCTCTCTCCCCCACCTTCCCCTTACTCTCCTGGTATCTTTATTCTCCTTATTGATCCCGAGGGGTTGATCTGTCCTGGATTCCCTGTGTTTCAGGCTCTTATCTGCAGCAGTGTGCATGCTCCGGTCTAGTCGGATTTGTAAGGTAGAATTGAGGTCATGATAGTGGGGGGGGGACACACACATATTGCTAATGAGCCTTGCTACAATCCCAATACTCCATTCTTCTTTATATAATCCAGTTTCTCTGATGATTTGCTCAGCACACAGACTGACTAATATGGCGAGAGAATGCAACCCTGATGCACACCTTTCCTGATTACAAACCATGCAGCATCCCCTTGTTCTGCCCGCACCACGGCCTGTTGATCCATGCACACGCTCTGAATGAGAGCAGTTAAGGGTTCTGGAATTCCATTCTTCTCAAGGTTATCTATCCATAGTTTCTTATGACCCACACACAAGTCCACATCTTTCTGGTATTCTCTGCTTTCAGCCAAGATCCACATGACATCAGTAATGACAGCCCTTGTTCCATGTCCTCTTCTGAATCCATCCTGAACCACTGGCATCTCCTTGACAATGTACTGCTGCAACTATTGGCGGATGATCTTCAGCAAAAATTTATTTGCATGTGGTATCTGTAAGGTTTATTGGGGTGTGAAACAGAACCAAAGATCCAATTGGCAAAGGTTTAGAAGCAGGCTTTATTAAGAGGCTTGCGGGCGGGTTCAGCAACTCAGGGTGTTGAGCTATTGAAACCGCGCTGCAAAAAATCCTGGCAGCGTTTTTATGCCCACTGCTGGCAGGCACAGCTGGGAAGGATCAAAGCTGGGGAGGGTCTGCGCACACAGGTGCTTCAGAGGGGAGAAGGTCATTAATCTTATCTATATGTCAAGGACGGGTGGAGTGACCATATCTTCAAAGAACGTCCTGGCCCTGGGGATGTTTGGTTCTCAGAACTTGAGGTTTTCAGCAAGGGGAGGGGAGGCCAGAGAGGGGTGAGTTCTGAGAGCTAAGGTGGAGGCGCCGAACTCAAAATGGAGTCCCTTGTGCCAAGACCAGGCAGTATCAGTGATAGTGTTCTGTCATTTATGCATTCTGTTAGGTCGCCTTTCTTTGGTACAATATGGTACGAATAATGGATTGCTTCCAGTCAGCTAGGCAAATAGCTGTCTTTCAAATTCCCTAGCATAGATCAGTAAGTAGGTCCTTCTAATGCCTCATCAGTTTGTCGAAATTCTCCAGTTGGCATTGCTGAAATCCCTGGATCTTTGTTTTGGGGTCCTGCTTTCAAGATGGCTTGAGTATTACTAGTAGTTTTTGCTCATACGCCAGCTCCTGAAATGATGAGGGTCCACTAGGTCTTTCTGGTACAATGACTGTGTGTGTATTCTTTCCATCTTCTTTAGATGCTGCAATATTTTGCCCATAGAATCTCTCGATATTGCAACTTAAGGCTTGAGTTTTCTTTCTTGAGTTCTTTCCACTTGAGATATGATGAGCGTCTTCTTCCTTTTTGGTTTTCTAATTCTAGTTCTCTGCGCAGTTCATTGTAATGTTTTACCTTGTTTTCTTGGGCTGCCCTTTGAAATTTCTCTGTTCAATTCTTTTTTCATTTCTTCCATGTGCCTTAGCTAGTCTATGATTAAGAGCAATGTTAGAGTCTCCTCTGACATCCACTTTGATCTTTTCTTTCTTGCTTGCCTTTTTTGCTTTCCTTATGTATGATATTCTTAATGTCATCCCACAGCTGAGGCCTTCTGTCATTGGTGTTCAATGAGTCAAATCTGTTCTTGAACTTGCGGTGGACATACTCAAAGTCCTCACTTGGACCTTGTGGGCTTGTTTTCATTTCTGAACTTACAAGGAGTAATTGATCTGTTCCAAAGACAGCGCCTCCCCCTCGTCTCTTCCCACAGATATAGTCCATTTGATTTCTGTGTGTTGCACCTGCAGAAGTCCACCTGTACAGTTGTTGCCTTTTGCGTTGTTGACAAATGTGCTGTGAATAAGCCGTTGGTCTTGCAAAATGCCATCCTGCGGTACCCAGCTTCATTTCTATCATCCAGACCATACTTTGCATACTGTTCACTCTTCTTTGTTTCCAGCTTTTGCAGTCCAATCACCAATAATTATCAATGCATTTCGATTGCATGTTCTATCAAGGTCCAACTGAAGACATTGGAAGAATTCTTCAATTTCTGCATCACTAGCTTTAGTGGTTGGTGCATAAATCTGAGTGGTAGTTGTATTGATTGGACTTCTTGTAAGTGGGTAGACATTATACTATCACAGACAAGATTGTATTTCAAGATAGACCTTGACATTTCCTTTTTCACAGTAAATGCAACTCCACTCTAGGCATAGTCAGCCACACGATTTTCTGATTCAACGTGGCTACTGCCAGCCGCTTCAGCTCAATATGTAGACACATCATTCCATGTTTTAATGACTTCCTATCTTCTTAGATTCACAATTGATACATTTCAGGTTCCAATTATTAATTAATGTTTGCAGATGCTGCTTCTCTTTTTTTCATTATTAATCATTTTATTGGGGCTCTCAAAGATCTGATAACAACCCATAATTTGATTGTATCAAGTACACTTGCACATTTGTTGCCATCATCATTTTCAAACTATTTTATTTCTACTTGAGCCCTTGGTATCAGCTTCTCTTTTTTCCCCTTCCTCTCCCTCCCTCCCACTCTTGTGAGTCATCGATCAATTATATATTAGTATTGTTATCGGTTCCCCCTTTCTCCCACTCCACCCACACACACTCCCCCTATCCTCATGGTATCACTACTCTCTCTACTGTTCCTGAGGGGTTTATCTGTCCTGAATTCCATGTGTCAAGAGCTTTTATCTGTACCAATGTGTGTACTCCGGTCTAGCAGGATTTGTAAAGTACAACTGGGTCATGATAGTGGGGGTGGGGAAGCATTAAAGAACTAGAGGTGAGGGAGGGATGAGTGGGCAGGGAGGGGGAAAATGAGGGGCTGATACCAAGGATTCAAGTAGAAAGCAAATGTCTTGACAATGATGAGGGCAACAAATGTACAAATGTGCTTGACACACAATGGATGGATGTATGGATTGTAACAAGAGTTGTATGAGCTCCCAATAAAATGATTTTTTAAAAAAGAACTAGAGGAATGTGGTGTGTTTCGTTGGTGCTATACTGCACCCTGGCTGAATCATCCCTTCCTGTGACCCTTCTGTGAGGGGATGTCCAATTGCCTACAGATGGACTGTGGGTCTCCACTCCAACCCCCTCATTTGCATCGATATAATTATTTGTGTTGAATCTTTTGATACCTGATACCTGATCCTGTTGACATCTTCTGATCACACAGGCTGGTGTGCGTCTTCCATGTGGGCTTAGTAGCTTCCCTGATAGATGGCTGCTTATTTATCTTCAAGCCTTTAAGACCCCAGATGCTATCTCTTTTGCTAGCCGGGCACCATCAGCTTTCCTCACCACATTTGCTTATGCACCCATTTGTCTTTGGTGATCGTGTAGAGAAGGTGAGTATAAGAGTGTGAGGTTATCAGAGCAAAGTGTTCTTGTGTTTAGGGAGGGCTTGAGTAGAGGCTCAATGTCCATCTGCTACCTTAATACTTAACATATAAATATATGGACATAGACCTATACCCCTATCATTATAAACTAATATATTTACATATATACATGCCTATGTTTATACCTCTATAAATAGCTTTTGCCTCCTAGTTCTTTCCTCTATTTCCTTTTATTTTCCTCCTCCCCCACTAACATGTTTGCCCTTCATTCGGTGATCAGTAATTCCTCTCAGATACATTGCACTTGATGAAATCCCACCGAGCATTTTACACCCTCCTTGCCATCAATTTTATTTATTTATGTTTTCTGCTACTCTTTGCCATCAAATTCAGAGCCCTTATTGTTCCCTGGTCCCTGAGTTTGTTGGCTCCCCACTCCCTTTTCCCCACCTCCTCCTCCCCCATATCTCCCTAGAACCCATCAGTCCCATTGTTTTCTCTTTGGGGTTATTTGTCCTGCCTATCTTTTTTTTTTTCACTTTCCATTTATTCTTCAATTAAGTCCCATTTTTCACAGGTGTGCCATGATGAATTCTTTTTCTTTTTTTAAGTCTTTTTATTGGGGGCTCGCACAACTCATCACAATCCATACATACATCCTTTGTGTCAAGCACATTTGTACATCTGTTGCCATCATCATTCTCAAAACATTTGCTTTCTACTTGAGCCCTTGATATCAGCTCCTCATTTCCCCTCCCTCAGGAACCCTTGATAATTTATAAATTATTATTACTTTGCCATATCTTACACTCTCCAACATCTCCTTTCACCCACTTTTCTGTTGTCAACCCCCAGGGAGAGGGTCACATGTAGATCCTTGTAATTGGCTCCCCCTTTCCACCCTATCCTGCCTATCTTATATAAATAGATATAGAGGAAAGGGAAAAAAAGGAAGAAGAAAAAACAAGCCTATAAATAGTTCCAGGTCTGTCTGCTGACCTTTATGAATATTTTCCAATCAAGTCTGATGAGGTGCCAAATCCTGCCCCCAAGTCAGAAGTCTCTTTTGGGGACTTCATTACTTTGCTCCCCTTGCTGCTCTGGGCTGTCCCTTCCCGTTTTGCCCCACAGTGTGTGCGTGTGTGTTGGGGGAGGGAGAGAGGCGGGCAGACCGGGCACACTTTCTGCTCTGGCCTCCAGTAGCACTGTGGGTCAGTGAGGGGCACTGGCTGCTGTGGGCAGGGATGTCATCCTCAGGGTGGGTGAGCCGTGATGAGGTCCACTCTCTCCCTCTCTCTCCCTCCCTCTGAGTTTGCTCCCGTGTAGTCTGGACAGACCCAACGCTCTGCCTGAGCTGTATCTTCAATGCTGTCCTTTGTATTACATTCTATTGGGGAGGGGATCAGCATAGCTGGACTTGGGGTCATCCCACTGCTTCTCCTTTTGAGTTGTTCCCGATCCGCAAATGAAGGTCCCAAAGGCTTTTCTCCCGCAAGCTTGCCTCCATCAGCATCGCTGCTGTCAGCTCTGCTCTGAGAAGGCGGCCCTTCCTCAGTGGTACTCTGAGTCCACCTGCGGGGGCTCATCCTCTGTGCTGTGTTCGTTTTCACTAACGGACAATGCTGTCCACACAGTCCGTGGCTAGTTCCTCTGACGCAGACAGCCTGCTCCTTTGCAGTCAGTTCATCGTTTGGAAGCCCTGCTGGCTCAGCTGACATGTGAAAGACCAGCGACACACAAGCCACCACAGGGTGACAAGCAGACAGGTGGGAGCAATATGTGATAGGATGCCTGTTTCCTCAACATCAGACGACGCCTGAGAATCAAGGAGCCGTGGAACCCTGCTTTGGCTCGGGAAAGAGGCCCTGGTGGTGTCTCCTAATCAGAAGGTCAGCAGTTCAAGCCAGCTGCTCCCAAGGGAAATGATGTGGCACCTGCTTCGGTAAAATGAGAGCCCGTAGTTCCCTACTTGGCTGTTCTTCTATACTTGCTGTCTCCGGAAAGTCTTTCCAGCATTATTGGTGGAAAGCCTACTTTTCTGTTACTAAGTAACCAGCTTCCTATTCTCATTCTAACCGGATCCCGAGCAGATCTTCCTGTTCAACGTGGGCATAGCCATTGGAAAACAGCAGACTTTCCCTCCTCCACCACCTCCTCCTCCTCCACCACCTCCTCCTCCTCCTCCACCTCCTCCTCCTCCTCTTCCACCACCACCACCTTCTCCTCCTCTTCCTCCTCCTCCTCCTCCACCACCACCTCCTCCTCCTCCTCTTCCTCCTCCTCCTCCTCCACCACCACCACCTTCTCCTCCTCCTCTTCCTCCTCCTCCTCCTCCACCACCACCACCTCCTCCTCCTCTTCCTCCTCCTCCTCCTCCACCACCACCACCTCCTCCTCCTCCTCCACCACCACCACCTCCTCCTCCTCTTCCTCCTCCTCCTCTTCCACCACCACCACCTCCTCCTCCTCTTCCTCCTCCTCCTCCTCTTCCTCTTCCTCCTCCGCCTCCCCCTCAGTCTGCAGTCCCAGCGTCCTCAGCCCCTTCTCCCAGGTCTGCCCACTCAGGGGACCCTGTGGCCTGGGTCATCTCCAGGGCCGTGTTTCCCGGCCCCCATGCTCCTCCAGCTGGCAGCTCTGAAGGCTCTTCCCTCCACCTCCCGCACTGCTCAGAAAGGCAGCCCTTTCCCCAGTCCTGAGCAGCCCTGGGAAGCCAGCGCCTCACCCGGATCCATGGCTGCAGCTCCGGCCTCAGGAGAGGGAGCGCGAGCACATTCTGGACACTCCTCCTTGGTGGCGGTGGCGGCGGTGGCCCTGTGAGGTGCTTTGGAAGGCCTCCAGCCAGGCATGGAAGGGCTCTTTGATAATGTCGGATGGGTGGGTAAGAATTTCAGGCACCTGGCCAAAACACACATGGCCTGTAATCGTTAACTCCGTCTGTAAACAGTTCAAACGGCACTGAGAGGCCGTCAGTTATTACAGCAGGAGAAGCCTTTCATCTCTCTTGCTCAGAAGCCAGGCGTCCAGCACTGGCCCCACTGCTGGCCATCGGAGCCACGGGGCTCTGGGCACAGACGTGCAGGGCCAGAGGGACGGAACCTGCCCTGGACGACCGACCAGCTTGAAGGAATCGTTCATTTCCTTTTGTCCTGCATCTGGCTGATGCTGAGGGGGGAGGGGTGGGGGGAGCCTGACCAGGAATAAGCGGTGGGGAAGACATGGTCGTCTGGACGGGAAGTGTCCGTTGTCAGGGGGATTTCCCACTCACACCCACGTTCCGAATGCTTTGCATCCTCGTGCCTCACCCTTGACGTTGCCTTTCCTCCACTCCGCTTCCTTCTCTGAGTGTGGCCCTCGGTGCAGCGCCTGGTCACTCGGGAGGGTCAGGCCTGCAGTGCACAGCTCAGGGCTCCCTGCCCTCCAGAGGCTCCCTCACCGAGAGACCGAGAGACCGCGGACTAAGCGCTGCCACCGCCAGAGGGGCGCGTAGGTGCCCAGTAAGGTGCAGGGTGCGTGTCTGCGGGCTCAGAGCGGGGAAGCAACAGCCAAGTGCACCGGCGGTCAGGGGAGGCCTCCTGGTGCTGAGAACAACAACGCCATCAGTAGCTTTAAAACTACTATTATTCGCTTCTTTTCTCTCGTGTTTTGTTATGCCCTTTCCACCCCCTTGCTCATTCTGTTGGGCAGGTGAGAGGACACACCTCGGGTGCACATTTCTTGATTTTAGGCCCTGCAGTATTTCTGTTCTGGGCACACATTTCTTGATTTTAAGCCAGGTGGTATTCCCATTCTGTGCACCCGGCTGCCGCTTGTCCATGCACAGGTTCCGTGGGAGAACAATAAAGTGTCTGGGTTCCCGTTCTTCCCCGTGTCTTCTGCAATTTGCTGTGATGCAGTCAGGTGCCGTTGGCTATGCAGTAAACACCGCAAAGCATCTTTCTAGTGTTCTCTGCTTCTAGCCAGAACCGATCTGCTGTCAGCAGCGAGCCCCCTCATTCTACATTCTTTTCTGAATTGGGCTGGACTTTCTGGCAGTTCCCTGTCCATATGCTACCCCCATTGTTTGAATTCTTTGGTACCCCCTGGGACCCTCCCTGCTGTCTGACCTCTAGGCACGGAGCAGAGGCAGTAGAACTATCTCCCTCTATCCCGCCCTGAGGTTCCGGAGTACGATCCCCCAACAGCCTCCCATATTTTTCTAAAACCCTGCCGTTTCCAGCCTCCTAAGAGGCCCCTCTCCGGTTGGCAAAAGGAAGCGCATGTGCTTTTCTGACCTGTCCTTCGGCGATGGGTTCGGGTTCGGGTTCGGGCTCGGGGAAGAAAGAGTGCACCGGGCAGTCAGTTCATGCACCATAAGGAAATGGGTGCTTGCCTGTCCCCTCTCCCTTTCCCAGGCTCTTGTGCCTCAACTCCAAATGCCTGCTCCTGCAACCAGGGGATCGGAAAGCTAAACCTTCATCTTAGGAAAAGGGAAGTCAAGAGCTGCTGGGTCCTCTTGGTGTAAGCCAGCATCGCCTTGGTCCTAGCTGCCTCTTGCATGTAACTCCTGGATTCTGGCCAAGTTCAAAGCCTGACGTCAGCCACCCCGCCAAAGAGTCCTTTGCCCCAGGGAGAGTCCAGCATCAATTTTGTGAAAATAGACTTTATTATAATAAAATGTCTTTTTTTAAACAAATGCCCCCACCATCCCGCACCTCTGGAGAGGAGGGTGGAAGTGGAGACTCAGTCGAACCATCTTCCGTCACAACAAAGGACACATGCAAAGCAACACTCACCCAGCCAGAGGGTGGGGGGTCAGTGGTTAAGGTACGGGTGGGGACCCCCGACCCCATTCTAAACAGGGAATGTATGAAAATAGCTTTATATGTCTGTCCTTCCCCCCAGCCCCAGACTCAGTGGGGCCAGAGGAAATTGATGCAAAAGAGAAGTTGAATCCAATGAGCAAAATAAGGCAAACCAACTCCTGCTTTCTGCCCGAGGGCCCCTGCGCCTTTGGGGCTTGACCTCGCAGGGGGCTGGGCTGGCAAGGAGGGGTGGAGCACTATGGGTCGGGTCGGGTCAGGCCCGCTTTGGCATGGCCGGTCTCCTTCCGAGGGGCCTGTGCGGTGGAAGCGAGATGCAGGGAGCTGGGCTGAGGTACTGAGTATGTACATATCTACAGGGCTCCCGTCCTGCCGGTGGGGAAGGCGGGCCGGGGAGGGTCCAAGTGCAAACGGTCCTGAAGGGGGGAAGACAGGTCGGTGGGGCGGTTGATCCGTGGGCCAGGAGAGCCAGCGCTGTCGGAGAGAACGGGCAGAATGTGGTGGAGATGCCCTGGGCTAGGAGGCAGCTGTCCCACTGCCAGCTCTGGCTCTGTGGCTGAGGTCTGGAGGCCTTGGTAAGAGTGACTCCCTCCTTGGGCCACGGCTCCTCCTCCTGTGAGCGGAAGGTGCTCCTCAAGAGGACCCATCTTCAAGGCCCGTCTAGCTCTGACCTGCACCACGTCTCATCGAAGTGCCACAGTGTTCTTCTGGGCAATGGGAGGCACGGACCCTGTCATGGCAGACTGCGGGGTCTCCGGAGCTTCGGGGGCCCTTCCGCCTGTCCGATGGGCTAGTCTCACTCCTTCTTCCCAGAGCCCAGTTTCCTGAGGAGCTGCTTCCCCTTGGAGAGGAGACCCCGAATCTTCTCACTCGTACCCTGTGGCTCCCCCAATTCAGTCCTGGAGGGGCCACCAGGGTTGGGGGCGTTGGGCCAGGCCAGGGGTCCTGGTGTTGTGCTGGCCGCATCCTGGAATAGGAGAGAAAGGGGGCAATTGAAGGCCCACCCATCCCCTGACTTCTTCCTCACAAACTCATGCACAAGTGGGATCCCATCTGCCAGACTGAGGCGGTAAGAGCCCAAGGCCCCTGCTCTATCCCACCGAGACCAACACTCGGAGCAGAGAGAGGAGACGGCCGGCTGAGCCAGGGAGCCCTGAGCTGGGAGTCGGACCCGACACTCTCAGCCCTGCTGTTGACTTGTGATGCTGGGCAAGCCCCTTCCCCTCTCTGTGTCTCAATTCTCCGAGGTCTCAGAACCTGACCCTGGGGTGGGGGAGGCTCCACCTTCCTGCAGGTTCTCCCGGCCCAGTCAAGTGAGGCTCGAGACCTGTTCCAACAGTGCCTCTGTGGTTCTCACTGCCCTAGAGGCGGCTCTGACTCACAAGCGGCCCTTTGGGGCAGGGTAGAACTGCCCCTGCGCGTTTCCCAGGCGGTAACTCGCTACCAGGGTAGACGGCGGTCGGCCGCATCTTTTGCCCAAGGAGGCTGCTGTTATAAGGGCTGCCCGTGTGGTTTGCAGGCCAGTGAGGCATCACTATGTCAACAGTGCCTCATCGGTCACCCTGCCCAGCCCGGGACCTTCAGTGAGTGGAGCCACTGGGAGGGGAAGGGGGGGTGGGGGGTGAGGTCTGGCCCTTGAAAAGACCCCAGGACCAAGAGGAAACTCAGGATCCATCAGGCCCACCCGCCCTCCTCCTCCCTCAGCGCTTCCTCGGGACTACAGCCAAGCCCTGTGTCCTCCTTCCCCCTGCTCTCCCCCACCCCACCCCCAGAACGGCAACTTCTCAGCCAGTCAGCTACAGGGCCCAGACCAGACCAGGGAACTGAGAACATGGCCTGGGGCCTCACCTACCCCAAGGCCCTGGGTTATGTGGCAAGACCTGCCCACAAAGAGGTCTGGAACCACCGCCAACTGCCCAGGGCTTCAGGAGCAGGCTGGGAAAGCCCTACTTTCTTACTCGCTCCCAGGGCCCCTTCCCCAGAAGGGAGGGGCTGCTGGGAAAACACAAGGAGGGGCTCCCTGAGCCCCAGAGAAGAGAGGCTTGGGGGTTTCAAGAGGCTCTCCCTTCCATCCCCCAAGAAGAGGAACTTGAGAGCTGGCAGTCAAGTCATGCATGTGGTCCCCGACCTGGCCATGATGCAGGAGAAAGGGGTGGAGAGTGCCTTACAGAGTCATCTTTGTACCCCCAGTAGCAATCCCATGTTACACTGTTCTGTAATGCATCATGGTACACAGACGAGCCACAATGAGTGGGAGGGCAGCAACACAAGCGTCTATAAACTGAGTGTGTTACACAACAGGAGGAGCCAGCTAGTATGAGAGAGGCCTCACATACTAGGATGAATTACATATTCCGATGACCACTGGAACTGCCAGGGAGGTGGGGAGGAGGGAGGCACACCAAGCCAGGGGTGGAGAATCTGGATCCAGCCAAGAGCCAGATCCCCCCTCCACCCACAAGACAGCAGCAAGCAGAGCCAGCCGGGCTCAGGGTCTGAGGCAGGGGTGTCCTGTGTGATTGTGGTGAGAGGGATGGGGAGGTTGTGTGAGATGTAGGGGGGGGCATTCCCCCCACTTACATGGTGCTCTTTCTACATATATCTACCTCCTTCTAGCACTGGACTCTTCGCCTCCTCGTTCTCTGAGCGCAGGGAACAAAGAGAGGAGACGGGTTACCCACAGACCCGCCCGCCGGTCACCACCAGTCACCAGGCCACAGAGCAGGGGGGTGTCCACTTTGAGATCACTTGCATTTGTAACCAGTACACATGGCAGCTCAGAGATTTCCGGTTGGGGCCAGCCCCGCCCTCGGCCCTGCCTCCCTCAGCCCGCCCCTCTGTGGCTGGAGCTTCATCATTCCCCCGCCAGGTGCAAAGAGACTAGCACTCTAGCACTGAGGACAGGACCTGAAGACTCAGTCCTTGCTGGGCAGCTGGCTTTAAACTCTGAGGCCACAGGACGGGGACCACTTGGGAGACACAGATACAGCAGGGACAGGGAGAGCCTGGACCCGCATGCCCTGATGCCCACGCTGCCCTGGCCAGGGAGTGGCTGATGGGGTCAGTGTTGCGGCCACGCCCCACCCCCCCTGCAAACAGGAGCACACTCTGCACCTCCCAGCTCCTGGGAGAGAGCTACCCCTGCTGGTGACACCACAGTACTGGGGCAGTGCTCACGTTGTTACGGCGGCCCCGGCCCACGGCCACCCCAGCAGAGGAGAGACCAGACTGTTGACTGGGAGCCTGGCTCCCCACTGACCTGACTCTCGGCCGGGGGTGTCCCACGCTCCCTGTCCAGGCTGCCCACCTCAGGCCTGGGACCCTCCAGGAAGTTGGATGGCACAAGGCCCCATTTTCCGTTCAGTTCCCCCTAGGGAGGAGATGCTGGTGAGACAGAGGCGCCTCCTGAGGCCTGCCCCCCCAGCCCTGCCCCATTGGCCTGGCAGTCCCCCAGCCCTGCCCCCGCAGGGAACAGCACTATCACGGGAGTGTCATCAGGAAACCCTCCCCCAACACCCCGCACACGCTCACATAGTAGAAGCCATCATCATCCATGCCTCCGAACACAGTGATGACGTCCCCGGCCTGGAAGGGCAGCTCTGCCTGTGGAGACCAAGGGCAGGGGTCAGTGGAGAGGCCCTGCCTAGGCCCCGCTCCGTGTGGGCTCTGTCTGCGGGCACGTACCTCCACGTCCGTGTTGGGGGAGTTCTCCCGCGGATTGTAGTCAAATGCTGCCACCATATCTCGGGGAGCTTTCAGGCCGGCAGAGCCCGCCTGGGGCGGGCCTGTGGGAGGGAGCCCTGCAAGAGAAGGGTGGGCAGGCTCAGGGCTCCCTCTAGACGCCACCACCCACCCTGGAGGCCTGCGACTCTTTCACCACCACCACCTGACTCCTGGTAGCTCCTGGAGTGGCTGCTGGCCCAGCTCTCTTGCCCTGTCTCCCCGGGCTGGCCTCTCACCTGGACAGGGCTAGGCAGGACCTTCTGTCTCCGCTGTGGAACAAGGCTGCGCTGAGCCCTGCCTCCCACTGACTACCTCACCCAAGACTGGGGTGGTGCGGGGCACACTGGGTAATCCGGTCACAAAGCTGAGGTGGGCTCCAGGATCACTTGGGGGCGAGGGGATTTGGGGGATGGTAAGGGACATGCTCAGGCCACTCAGATTTCACAGTCTGGCTCTGTGGAGCAGACCCCTGCCCATCACCCCTCACTCCCAACAGACTCAAGCACCCACCTGAGGAGGGAGGAAGCAGGCGAAAGTCTGCCCTGAGTCCCTTTACTTGCCCCCAAACCTGCATGCAGGACTCCCCAGAAGGTCCATCAGTGCACCTTCACTCACCCAGCTCACACACCCACAGGCATCGAGGGGGCCAGGGTCTCACCCACCTTTCTTGGAGCGGCGGGGCTTCGGGGGAGGCCCAGCTGTGCGGGCTTCGGCATATGCAAAGGTGCAGTTCCCTGATCCGGGAAGGAAAGCAAGGGTCAGAGGTGAACTGCAGCGGGGAGTGTGGGGGTTGGGCAGACCGTGCACGTCTCAGGGTGGGGCCATGGGTCTTCAGGGCCTTCCTCCCCTGCCCATCCTCCCCTCCAAGACCCGACATACGTGGGTACCTGAGAGCATTCCCCTGAGCAGGCCCATTCCTCCACAGCAGACTCCCAAGCCACCCCTGCCTGGTCTCCACAGGGCCCGGCTAAACAAGGCCCCCGCCACTCCTGATGTGCCCATCCCTCAGAGTGGCACCGGGTTGGAACAGGGTAGTGGATGGCAGGTGAGGGACAGCAGCAGGTCCTACCTGAGCCCTCCACAAGGACATCTGGGGACAGGTAACCCCACTGAAGCAGCTGTTGCCTCCCCGCAGGACTGTCCACCGCTACCTCTGCCACCATGTTGCAGGGGATGTAGCCAGTGCGGCCCCCACCTTCGCCCCGGTAGAAGCCATCAGCATCCTTGTCACCAAACACCTAGAGACAAAGACCAGTTCTCTCAGGCCATTCTGAGTCCTGCCCAGGCCCTAGGCCCTGAGCTCCACACCTGTGCCTGCTGCAGATGACCTGCCTCTGGTGGGCCGTGGTACAGAAAGCCGGGAGAACAACACAGAAGAGTATCATTATGGCTCCCCACTTGCCCACGGCCCCCCGCCCCCCAGCTCACCCCGGAGCGGAGCTCTCCAATCTCAGCAGAGCAATAGCAAAAAGCCTCCGATAAATAACTCGCAGGAATGGTAAAAGGGTAATGCCAACAATTGTGGTGCACTGTGTACCAGGCAGTTCCTGGCCTTATGTCTGTTGAATCGCTGAATCCTCTAACAATGCTGTGAGGGGGGCTCTCCTCTTGCCCCCACTGTGTCAATGAGGAAACTGAGGCACAGGGGTTGGGTCACCTCCCCAAGATCTCCCGGCCACCAGTGGCAGAGCCAGGATCACACCATCTGCTCCAGAAGCAGTGCCCTGGGTCTATCATGGAAACCTCCAGTGGGGCTGGATGAAGGAGCTGAGCCCCCAAATCAGCCAGAAGTCAGTCACCTTCAGGATCTGCCCCTCCCGGAAGGGGAGCTCCTCTTCCCCAGCATCGGGGTTGGGAGACATCGACAGGGGGTCGTAGTCAAACAGAGCCACAAAGAGTCGGACAGCTAGGTCCTGGGAGGCCAGGACCTCTTCCGGGGGGCTCCTCAGGGGGGCTGCGGAGAGAGGGCAGCATCTCAATGAGCTCAGGCCAAGGGGTCCCAACAGGCCCCTCATGCCAAGCGCAGCCCCCTTCAGGTGCTCACCTGGTTCCCTGCAGCCTGGTCGGGATGCCCGCGGCCCTCTCCGGGGGGGAGCCCTGCGCCCAGAGCCATCTTGTCCCCTGAGCTCCCCCATCTCTATGGCCTGCAAAGAGAGGGCGACGCACAGCAGAGGTGACCCGCCATCCCTCTGGTGGGCAGGGCCATGCCCGCCCCCGGTGCTGCCCACCAGCATAAGCAGCAGAGCAGGGACAGCATGCTTCTCTGGAGGCCCCGCCCCCGCTCCACCCCACGGGGGCAGCGGCAGGCAGGTAGGAGGGGAGGCTGGAGCCCCCCCAAGCGTTAGATGGGTGCGGGGGAGGGACTAGGCTTAGGTGTCGAGAGTTTGTCCAGAAGCGTGTGACAGGGGCGCCTCAGGTCAAGGTGTCAAGCTTGGTGGTGTTGGACTGGCATCGCAGTGGCATCCCGAAGACGTGACTAGCTAAGCCGGGGACAGGGCCGCCCTGCCCAAGGGCCGGGGGCTGACGGGACACAATCAGAGCTTAGTGTCCACAGAGCATTGTGGGTCCCAGTCCTGTTCGCAAAAGCAGCAAAGCGGTGGAATGCGGGTGGAAGGAGGCAGTTGGGGAGCCCGGAGGCCCAGCCCCCACCTCTGCGGATGGAGGCGGCTGCGTGGAATGGGAGTGGCAGGTGGGCAGCAAGCAGGGCCACCCGGCAGCCACAGGCACGGGGCTGCCCGAGACGGAGGTGGGCACGGACCCGGGAGGCTGGCTCCGTGGCTCTGACAGTCACACTGCGGCCTCTCCCCTGTGGCTCCCCTTTCTCCCAGGTTGGGGGCCGTGGGTTAGTGCTGGGGGCTGCACTGGCCTTCAGAGTCCCCCTGGGCCATCCTGCAGGTGCCGTGCCCCAGCTCTCCCCCTCTCCGGGGGGGCAGGAGCCGGTGACGCTGATGCCCCCGACGCCCACCTCTTGCTCATCCTCAGACTCATACTCAATGCTGATCTCCAAGCACTTGGGAGACAGGCAGCTGGCCAGGCCAGATTCCAGGGGCCGGCCACGCGGGCATTTCCAGGAAGGGGCCGGCCGTGCTCTCCCACCAACCTCTGCCCCGGCTCTGGTCCCCTCGCCCCCAGGGGGACCGCCCCTCTCCCGCGTGGGGCCCGGGCGTCCAGAGGGCTGGAGTCCCCCGTTGCCCAGGACACGGCTGCAGTGTTCTCGGGGGTCTGGGGGCCGCCTGCGGCTTGGGAGTTTCTCCACGGGGCCACCTCCTCGCCTCCAGCAGCTTCCTCCAGCTAGTCCGGGCATGTCCTCTAGGTGGTCCCCAGCCCCAAAGGGGTTGGGAGACGAGGGGTGTGGGGCCAGTCCTTCGGGTTGAGCAGCACAGCCGGCCCCTAGCAATGACGTGGGGTCAGGCAGACTAGTGTCTCGGGGAGAGCAGCCTGCCCCTCGCTTCTCCTCCTCCTCCTCCTCCTCTTCATCCTCCTCCTCGTCCTCCTCCTCCTCGGGGATGCTGAAGAGCTTCTTGCTGCAGAACTGCTGCAGAGGCAGCCCCAAGACCTGCTCCAGCATCTCCTCGTCGCTGTCTGTCTCGCACGAGGAGTCGGGCTGCTGGGGCTGGGGCCCAGGAGCAGCAGAAAGAGCGGCCCATACGGAAGAGGAGACAGGTGGGACCTCTGCCCTCAACGAGGACAGGGGGTGGGGGCAGCCCCACAGCCTGCCCTCAGCTCCCTCCAAGGCCATCCCCCGACCCGCCAGTCTTTCCCTACAGCGGAGAAGAACCCAGAGAGGCCAGTCAGGGGAAGAACTGGGGGGGCACACCCCGGGATCAGGGCCTGGAGGAGAGAAGGTTACGCCTGTAGAGCAGTGACTCCCCCACCCGAGCCCTGAGGCAGAAGCTCCAAACACAAGGCTCCCCTGAGCCCAGGCACTAAATACTGAAAAGAAACCCTCCTCTCCCCTTCCTCCCAGTGAGCCAGAGACCTCTCCTGGGCCACTTCACCCCACCTGGGCCCAGACCACACACCCAGGACCTTGCTGGTGCTCAGCTCTGGGGCTGCAACAGCTGCTGGCACACGGGGTGGAGGGGCCCTCCCTGGAGGCTCAGGACCAGGGCCCGCTAGCCCCTCTCATCACCCTGTTACCTGGGCCCCGTTCTCCCTGATGCTGTTGCCAGTAACCTGCTTCTGGAATGAGCAAGGCCTAGGACCCAGCTCCCCCTCCTCCTCCTCCTCCTCCTCTTCCTCCTCCTGGATGTCTGACAGGTCTGAGCTTCGGTTGTGGTCCACAAGGGGGCTCACCAAACGCGCCCCAAGCTCTGCTGTGTCTTCTCTCTGTAACCGAGTACAAGGATCTACATGTGACCTCCTCCCTGGGGGACGGACAACAGAGAAGGGGGTGAAGGGAGACGCCGGATAGGGCAAGATATGATAAAATAATAATCTATAAATTATCAAGGGCTCATGAGGGAGAGGGGAGCGGGGAGGGAGGGGAAAAAAGAGGACCTGATGCAAAGGGCTTAAGTGGAGAGCAAATGCTTCTAAAATGATTAGGGCAAAGAATGTACGGATGTGCTCTATACAGTTGATGTATGTATATGTATGGATTATGATAAGAGTTGTATGAGCCCCTAATTAAAAAAAAAAGAGGTGGGCAAGAGAGGGGCAGTGAGAGGGCACCAGGGCCTCTGGACAGGCTCTGCCAGGGCAAGGAGGAAAGATGGGAAGGGGGGGTGTATGACAGGGGGACCTTCCTGAACTCTGAGGCAGGAGAGAGATCAAGAGGAGGATGGAAGCAAACACAGAAAGGTGTCTGGGAAGAAACTCATGACAGAGACCCAGACACACAGCACAGACCAGAATGGAGAACAAGGGAGAGGGTGACAACCAGGATGGAAGGGTGCCATCCTTGGGGGAGGCACGTTGCCTCCCCAGCACCATACCTGGACCCTGGTCAGAAGCCCAGACCCTGTGTCTCCCTGGTTGGCCTCCATACACAGGGCCGCCTGGGCCAGGGCTCCCTGGGTGGGGCATGGCACCGGCTGGGCCTCTGCTGTGGACCACTCGGCCTCTTCCTGGGTCCGGCCAGGAGCCGTAGGGCCAGGGCCTTGCTCGCCCACTGTCAGCTCACAGACCCTCCTCTCCTCCAAGGTGCCCAGCACTGCGGCCCCAGCCTCCTCCTGCAATGGTGGGCACTGAGGAGGGGGTCCCAAGCCCCAGGCCCTTCTCCCAGGCCCCACCAGCTCTTCCAAGGGTACCTGGGACAAAGACGCTGGAGGCTCCTCCAGAGGTCCTCTTGATGCCTTGCTGGGAAGGCTGGCTGGGGGGGCCCCTGGGGGCTCTTGAGTTCCGTTGGGGACAAGGAACGGGAGTGGGGAAGCAGGGTCTCCAGGCCCTGAGGAGGCTGGAGCAAAGGGTGGCCTGGCCTCCGGGCCTGGGTGGGGTGAGGGGCAGGAGACCCTGGCTGGCAGGCAGGCCAGAGCCAGGGCAGGGCCAACAGGCGCTGGGATAGAGTCAGCCGACTCGCCGTGGGGTGACATGGTGCGCACAGCCACCTCCCGGCACACTAGCAGCAGCTGCAGGTGCCACAGCTCCACTAGCACACTGCCCGCCGTGGGCGAGGCCACCTCCATGATCTGCGGAGCAGGAAGACAGGAGAGAGAGGTGAGGAGACCCGCTGCTTGGACACAGAACACGGGCGACTGCCGTTACGCCACCATGCTAAACCCTCTGCACGACTTTCATCTCAGTCTCCTGACCAAGAGTGCTGGGGCAGCTGCAAACCAGTCAGCTGATGCCAAAGCCTGTGCTCTCAACCAACAGTGCCCAAATACCAGGGGCTGGGCACCTCTGGGCCAGGCCAGAGACTAGGCAAGGAGGTCCTCCGGGTACCCTCCAGGGCCATACCTTCTGCCCATCGGCATAGACAGCATAGCCTGTGACCCGGACGCCATTGGAAGAGCCGGCAGCATCGATGGTGACTGGGAGCCAACTGATGATCAAGATTCCGGGGGAGGGTCCCTGCTCAATCTGCACATCCAGGGGGGCATCGGGTGGGCCTAGGGGAAGGGCACAAGGCCTAGTAATGCCCACCGGGGACAGCAGCCCAATTGGCCACGTCCTTGAAAATGCAAAGAGAAGTCTCCCCCTCTGGCGCCACCCCATGACCGCCCCGAGTCGGTGCCCCACTGCCCCAGCCCACCCCTCGGTGCTCAGAACTGCATACCTGCTGGGAGGGTGGTGAACTGCAGGGTGGCTGCCCTCTGCTCTGGCATCTCCCAACCTGATTCCCAGGACCCTCGGGGGGGAAGCTGCGCCTCCACTCGGGCCTGGTAGGGGGTCCCGGGCTGCAAGTTGCAGAAGGTGGCCCAGTAGGTGCTGGGGCGGGCAGGTGGGCATTCTTCCCCATTGAGGTAGATGGCATAGGCCAAGTTGCTATTGCCGGGCACCCAGGTGATCTCAGCAGATGTGGCAGTCAGTCGATGGAGCTGCAGCTGGCTAGGCCCCACCCCTGCCCGGCTGCCCACAGCCAGGCAACAGCGCAAGGGATCGGAGTTGCCCCGGCTAGTCAGAGCCCGGACAGAGACATGGAGAAGGTCAGTCCGCAGGTCCAGGTTCTCAAGCATGGCCTTGGGGGGCGCCCCGGGCCCCAGGGCCTGCCGCAGTTCACCATTCACCAAGATGTGGTAGCCATGCACGTCCACTGGCTCTGGGGGCGGCTCCCAGGCCAGCAGCATGCTGTGGGCCAGCTGCTTGAGGACCGCCAGGCGGCGCGGGTAAGGCACCACAGAGGGCTCACCAAGGCCGTCCAGCTGGGGACTCAGGCAGAGCTCACAGCCCACATCATTCTCCTCCAGAGGGGGCTGGCTACACTCTCCACTGCTCTGGGCCCCCCTGCTGCTGCCATCCCCGCCGCCTCCGCCGCCGCTGCCACCGCTCAGGAAACTGAGTTCAGGGCCAGAACTGTGTGACAAGTCGGTCAGCTCCAGAGGGAGGGAGGTCAGAAGGTCGTCATCAGACACACGCTCTACAAAATTGGAGGGGACCAGGCCCCTTCGGCCATCCATCAGCTCTCCTGGCAAAGTGGTGAGCAGGAAGGGCAAGGGGGTGGGGGGGGGTGGAGAAAAGGGAGAGAAACACCCAGCCGTTAATGACTGGGTGTCATTTTGGTGACATCCAGTGCGTGATTTGAATCAAAACTCAGAACACGGAGTGGGTGGCAGCTCCATGGGATAAGGTAGAACTGTGCCTGGGGGTTTCTGAGACTTTAACTCTTTACAGAGATCGAAAGCCTCCTTTTTCTCCCAAGGAGCCGACTGGTGGCTTTGAACTGCTGGCTTGCACGTAGCAGCCCAACGGATAACCTCCTGCATCACTGGGGCTACTGATGGTCATCATTTGACTCAAACCAACAGGCACCTGCCGGTGCTTTCAAAGAACAAGAGCAGCCAAATCCAAGGAACTGGGGAGCTATTGGGACTCATGGTGGGTGTGAGAATGATTATGTGAAACCAAAAGCAAACCAACCCGTGGCCCACGGAGTCCATTCCAAGGCCTCGTGAGTGGGAGCTGATAAAACACGGCAGAATTGCTCCACGGGCTTTTCAGAGCAAGCAGGCTGCCAGGTCTTGCTTCTGAGGTGCACCAAGTGGGTTCAAACTGCCCATCTTTGGGGTTGCGGTCAAATGCTTAACCGTGTTTACCACCCGGGGACCACCGGCCATCTTCAGTTCCAGTATCCGTATGTCTCAGCTGGAGATCAGTTAAAATGCTGACTCTCGTCCACTAGGTCCGGCCGGTGGGTCAGGATTCCGTGCTCCTAACAAGCTCCGGGTGACGACGCTGCCTCTAGGATGTAGCCCGTCCCTGGTTTCGGGAGCGGCAGTGACAGCTTCCTGGGTCAAAGGTCAAAAGGTCTGCAACCAGCACTCAAAACTTTTTCTTTGAGACCCTCGAGTGGAAAACTGTCTATCACTGCTGGGTCGAGGTTAGGGCATCGAGGCTCACTGGACTGTTATCCCGTCATACTGGAAACGGAGGGAGGGGAGTCCACAGGCCAACATGAGGAACCAGATTCTGATTGGGAAGTTCCCGTGGTGGGGTTACAGATCGGAGGCGTCAGGTTGGGGGGCCCTTGCTCCTTTGTGGGAAGGGGACCAGCCTCCTTCTCAGGGCAAGGGAAGGAATCGTTAGCAGTGAAAGCTGTAGGTGCCGGTGACCAGTAGGTGGTGGGTTCTAGAAGGTGCGTGACCTGGCAGCCATCCCAGGCTGCAGCCAAAGGTGAGGCTGTCCCCTGGTGCCAGGCCCCCTGCAGAGTTGGCAAAGACGTCTTTGAAGACACTTGTGGTTGTTTGTTTGGCACACAGCATGTGAAGTCGCGGCCAAGGTGGGGGCAGGCAAAGACGTCCTGAGGGGACAGCCTGGTTGGTGGCTGCACCACCTTACTGGGAGAGAGAGCTCATGGCTTAGAGCGGAAAAAGTGAGCCAGCCCGGCAGCGCTTAGCAGCAGGCCTGCCCCAGGGTTTCCCCAGCAGTCCCACGGCTTGTGCAAGCAGCGAGGAATCCTGGAGAACGAGCCTGCAAGCGGCCCCCAAAAGATAGGTCCACGTCCCAACCCCTGGCCCCCAGGACCTTATTTGGAAGACATGACTTTGCAGCTGCAGTTCAGTAAAGCATCTCAAGGGGGCAGTCACATCCACCCACAAGGGTCTCCCAGAGAGACACGGCAGAGGCCCTGCAGCTCAGAGGCTGAGACTGGGGAAACGCGGCCACAAGCCAAGGAACCCCAGGAGTCCCCGGACGCTGAAAGGGCGAGGAATGAAATCTCTCTCTTAAGCCTTCAGGGAGGGCTGAGGTGCTGCCACCCACTGTGATTTCGGCCTTCCAGCCTCCAGGGCTGAGAGAACATCCATTCCGCTCTTTTCAACCACTCCGTTTGTGGGGCTTTGCTAGGGCACTTGAGGGATGTAAGGTAGAAGGGGGTGCTTTAATCCGAGGCTGATCTCCAGCCCTGCAGGACCGGGGAGCTGGAGCATCTGCTGCAGTTAGGGAGCCTGGAAGCTGGCCACCAGGAGCGGGTGAGGGGGAGCAGTGTCCCTGGAGTGCTCCTTGCTGGACAAAGTGACAAACAGCGCCCCTTTATCCACACCCTTCCAGTTCCTGCATGCGTGGTTCATTCATACGTGGGCTTCTGTTCTTCCTCCACATACTTGGTTTTTAAATTTCTCATCACAAGGGCATATTTACCTGGGAGCTGCATAATCTGGCTTGCTGAGATCCCGCCCTATGGGACTGGAGCCGTGTAAACCACGCAGAAAGAGTGAGGACCATCGTTCCAGGCGGCCATTGGAATACCGGGCCCAGGTGCAGACACCGCAGGGAAGAGGCACTGCACAGGTTCTGGAGGCCTGGCCTTGCGAACCCAACCCTATGGTGCTACAGGCTCAGGTCCAAAGCCTCGCCAAGACCTCACACACAGGTATACACGGGTGGACCCCAATCGTGCCCACACCGTGCCACCTTTCCCTCTGCTGAACCAGGCCAGAGCCAACCTGGAGCACATCCCACTGTCAGGTCTTCTGCACACGGGTCCTAGTGCTCTGGAATGAACCCAATGGCTCCCAAGAGGAACTGGAGGACTTCCCTGAGCCTCAGCATCTCCCTGGACCCTGAAAACTGCTAACCACTTATGTCCACTCCTCCTGGGAGCTGAAGCCTGGGGAAGCCTGGGACCTCCTTCCCACACCTGGCTGGCTCCGCGCCTCGCTAACCACCATCGCCCTGCCTGTGAGCCTGGCATCGATATGGCCCCAGTGCCCTGTGACACTGCCATCGTCTGGACCGTGAGTGTGCACTGTGCCGCCCTGTTTGGGGCCAGGCCCACAGACAGCCTCGTCGTCTCCTTCCCCGGCCCAGTTCGTGGCCTTTCCCCATGGGCCGCCAGGCTCCCTTGATGCCTTTTAGCTGAATCTAAGGTGGTGTAGAAGGCTGAGCGTGCTGAGAGGACTTGGGGAACACGGGCTTAAAGGCAGGGGAGCAGACAGCGCGACTCCCCCTCCCTCCCTACCTTCGAAGAAGCCATCCTCGTCCATGCCGCCACAGACGTAGATATACTCGCCGGCAGTCAGGGGAAGCTCAGCCTCAGGGTTCTCGTTGGGGCCCTCAAAGGGGTTGTAGCTATTAGGGGAAGCAGGAGGAAGAGGAGGAGGAGGACGGCAGTGACTACGTCCCTCCTCCACGTCCTGCCTCCTCTAGCCCTCGGCATCGGGTCGTCATGGAAGCACAGTTGTCCATTTCCAGCAGGGCAGGGCCTTTACAGTGACCCCTGGGTCCAGCCAAGTGAGGAGCACACGCCTGCTGCCGAGAGCCCTGCAGCCCCACTCCCACCCCAACAACATCTCTGTCACATGGTCCCCTCCTCACACCCACCAAAGGGCTGGGGGCAGGGCAAGGGAGAGGGGCTCACCTGTAGCGTGCTAGGAAGACCTGGATCCTGGCCCCTCCTGGGGTTTTCTCTGGCACTTCGGGGAACAGGGGGACGCTGTCTGCCTCCAGCTCCTCTACTTCACTGGCTGTGTCCACCTGGGGGCAAAGAGAGTGGGCTGGTCCTGTCCAGAGCCCAGAGCCGAAGGCCCAAGCTGGCAGGTTGCCAGGCTGCGCCCGAGGAAGACCCAGGCCTGGGAGAAGGACAGCTAACACGTGCTGGACATGGCCAGTTGTAAGAGGCATGGGGGGCAGCGGGAGGGGTGGAGTTGTCCCTAAATCCATACCTGAGCCAGCAGGACGGACAGAACCCAGCTGCATGTCCCAGGAAGCCAGAGTGGGGTAGTGGGATGACCTGAACCCCCCGGGAGCCCTGGCCAGCTGAGAGAGAGCCGGGCAGAGCTGGGATGGGGACCGAGTGTCCAGTGGTGTTTGACTCCTCTACAGGAAGCCTGCCTGATGAGCAGGGCGGGGGCGGGGGCTGGAGAAGTCCCTGCCTCTGGTCCTCTGACAGTGTTCAGCCCTGGAAGGCAGCACTTCCAGTCCACTTGGCTGGCCCTGGCCTAGGGCAGACACCCCTGCGCCTCGGGCTCTGCCTCACCTTTATCGGACCAACCTGAAGAACCATCTTTGCTTCTCTGAAGCTTGGGCCCTGGGGACTGAGGGAGGCGTGGGCAGGGGCAGGGGCAGCTCCTCCGTGACCAGCATTCCCTTTCTGTCACACAAGGGGCAGTAGAAGCCTGGGCGCTGCAGTTCCACCCACTTTGCTAAGGTTGGGCAGCTCCTGACTTGCCCGGCTTCCACCCACCCACCCACGCTGGGACTTGGGAGAGAGAGGGGGTGGCGCTCACAGTGCTGTGTGGGCTGTCTTCCCCCCCCCCCCCCGACATACACACACATCCTCACAGTCACCCCCAGGGCACGTTGTAGCAGCATCAGTATTCGGATATGGGCACAAGCGCTCAGAAAGGGGTCGGTCGGTGGGGGGCTGGCCTAAGACAACGCTGGGGGTTGAATGCTCAACTCCTTGTTCTTTCTCACCGCCACAGGCCCTCCGACGGGACCGTCTCATGATGTGGATCCTGGCGCCGGCATGTCTCCATGCACCCAGCCCAGGACTCTGGGGCCTCCCCAGGTCCCCAAGGGGCGGGGCCAGGTGGCCCCAAGGTGGGGCTCTCCAGAGGCCCTGGAGAGCAGGTGTGGGGCACACAGGGAGGGATGCATGGTCCTACGCTCCCCAAGTCTGCCTCCACCTCTCTGTTTGGGCCCCGACTGCTTGGGAGGACTGGAAGCCCCAGCTCCCTGGTGGCACTGACCTCGGGCGTTGGGCAGGACTTGGCGCTGTTGTGAATGGACTCGGAACGAGAGGAGTCGGAGAGAGTCTCTGCCTTCTTAGCCGCCCTTCGTCCAACCCCGGCGAGGGCCGCGGAGGCAGATTCAGAGGACTTAGAGGCGCAGCGCCCTGGAGAGCCCGGCGGGAGGTCAAGGTCTAAAGAGAAGATGGCACATGGGCTGGGGGTCTGTGTCCTGAGGGACCAGGGAGATAGGGTGGAGCTTCTTGGATGTGGGGTCAAGCCCCACAGAGATACGGAGACACGGGGGCGGAGCTTGTGATCTCACACGACCCTCACAGCAGTGTGGTGAGGGGCATGTAATTGTATCAGAAATGACAGCCCGTCGGCTGCAAAGTCAGTGGGGCTGGGACCACCCAATCCAACCGCCTCCCAAGCCCATCCTGGTGTCTACTGACTCCTGCTGCCCAACTCCCAGCTAGGGCCACGAAATCTTGCTGGACAGAGGGGCGCAGGAGTTCTATTTCCTCCCTTCAGTGCCTGGCTCTAGTCAGGAGGCCCGGCTCTAACTTGCAGTGTGGCTCTGGGTGAGTTGCTAGCCCTCTCTGAGCCTGAACCTCCTGCTCTGCACGATGAGGGCCCACCTTTCCAAAAGAACCCCAGGCTGGGAGTTCCAGGCCAGTGTCGCTGGGACCCCCCTCACCTTTGGAGCCGGACCCCCGGCAGGGCTGGGGTGTGGAGCAGCAACAAGGGGGAGGTGGGCGGTCCCCGAAGGCACTGCCGCCCAGAGCGGAGGAGAGAAGATCCAAGGGGCCAGGGTGCAGGCGGAAGGCCTGTAGCTCCCGTGCCAAGAGGCTGAAGCGCTCGGTTTGACTTCGACACTGCTCCTCAAGCTCTCGGACCCGCGCCTGGGCCAAGATTCACCGTGAGCCCAGCAAAGCTGCCCGGTGCCAGCCCTTGCCACTCAGGGCCTCAGATCACAGGCCCGCACCCCCCCCCCAGTTCCAGATCCAACCCTTGGCCTGACTGCACCTCAGCCCTTAATGCTGACTGAGTGGAGGGGAGGAAGTCCTGGGGCTGTTGGATGCCCAGGTCCCACCCTCCTCCACAGTCAAGACCAGCCTCACATCCCCCAGCGTGTCCTCAAGGCAGGCTGCACTTCCTGCTTTGGGCAGCTTTCTAGGCCAAAAAGGACCACCCCCACCCCCATCACCACCACCAGTAACACCTCAGGGTTCCTCAGCCCTGTCACTTGCCACCTTCCCACAGTCAGTGACCCAAATTCCTGCCCTCAGGGAGGAGGGACAAGACACTCCACCAGGGACCCTGGGAGCTCTTTGTGACACATACAGGCCAATTGCCAAGATTATCTCTCAGGTATCGGGAGAGCCTGGACCTGGCCAGTGTAAGGAGACTCATGGGTTAACTTCCTCAAGGTCTGAATGACTCAGTGTTGGGGGAGGGAAGACCCCTAGTAGCAGGTCTGGGACAAACGTGCCACTGGGACTGCTGGGCTCTAAGGGCGCAGATGAGGCTCAGCAAGCCAGGAGCAGTGTGGATGAACGGGAGTGCCCGGGGAGGCTGGGGGGCAGAGGGGCCAGGAGCTCCTACCTGCATGGAGTCCAAGGTAGACTGCAACAGAAAAGGGAAGCACAGGGTGGTGAGAACCCCAGTCCCTGGGGCAGTCACCCAGAACACCAAGAGCCAAGTTCACTGCCATCTCTCTCCCCATTAACCCAATGGAGGTGGGAGGTGGGGTGGGGAGTGGGGCCCGAGTGGACCACACCCTCATCCAGCAGGCTCCCTGGACAGGCTGAGAAGTTCCCAAATGGAAGGATATTTTTTAGGAATGTCAGCCTCTGCAGAGTGGGCTACAATGAGACTGTTTCCACCAGACTCAGGAGCCCCCTGAGCAATAGTTCAATGGTGGTGGGGATTCCTCAGGGCTGGACAAGTCCAGGGAAACTCCAGAAAGCAAGCGCACTCTCGTGCATGCACACATGCATGCCCACACACGCACAGTTCACTCCAGCTTCATCTGAAGTTCCCTGCCTTTCTCCCAAGTGCCAGACCTGGTGGCCATCTCCAAGGACTAAGGACCTTACCTCCAACAGCTGCATGGCCCCTTCATGTTCCCGCTTGGCTTCTGCCTGGGCCTATCAAGAGGAAGCCATGGAGTAAGATTGGGGAAGGGAGGCGGGCGAGGGAGGGGGACCGTGGAGAGGGTGAATGTTAGGGGGGCTGGGAGCAGCAGAGCCGAAGGGCTCTCCCCGCTGCTCACTCACCCTCAGCCATACCTTGGTCAGGAGGCAGAAGGGTCAAGGAGAGGTGGGGCCTGGTGCTGTTTCTCTGTCCAGCATAGCCACCCCCTTGCACCCATCCAACCCTCTGGGTGTGGACCCTGAGTGTTCTGCACCTGTTGTGCCTCTTCCGCTTCTTGTGAACGTGAGGGGCTTCCAGGGCATGGTGCCAGGCCTATTTCTTACTCTACACCCAAGTCCCAAGCCTCACTGTCACCCTAGGCTCTTCGATTTCCCTCTGGGAGGGTGAGGTAACACCGAACATGGGCGACGACGGAGTAGAGACTCAACTTGAATCCCACAGCGAGTCTCACCCAGTCTGTCTCCAAAATATACTTCTACTCGCCCACTTGATTCCCCCTCCATGGCCTGTCCCCTAGACCAGAATACCATTGTTTCCCATCTGGACCACGGCAACGACACCCTCCTGCAGGCCAGCACCCACAATCCCTCTCCTGAACTGACCCGAAAGTGTTCTAAAACCATGACTAGGGTCTCTCCCCTAACTGCTCACAGAACAAAATACCCCAATGATTCCCTCCGCTTTTCCATCTGACAGGATCCAGCCCTCGCCCATTCCTTACTAGATGCGCATTCTAGCCAGAGTGGTCAAAGGAATGCTACCTGGTGGCACGGTAGTTACACACTGGGCTACGATCCTCAAGGCCAGCAGTTCAAACCCTGCAGCCGCTCCTCGGGAGAAAGAGGAGGCTTTCTACTCCCGTAAAGAGTTACAGTCTCGGAAGCCCACAGGGGCCGTTCTGCCCTGCCCTGCCCGGAGGGTCTCTATGTGTCGGCATCAAGGGCAGTGAGTGAGCCTTACAGTTCCAACACTCCTATTACAGGGCATTTACACTTCTAATCCGGGTTCCAGGAGCGCCCATCCCTTGGCTCTCAGGGCTGGCTCCTCCTTGTCCTTTAGGGATGAGCCCAACTGTTAACTTTTTACTTCGGTAGAGTTACAGTCTCAGAAGCCCCCGGGGCAGTTCTACTCCGTCCTGCAGGGGAGGGTCTCTATGAGTCAGCACGGACTCCAGAGCAGTGAGTGAGTGAGCGAGCGGTCTCGGACAGGTCTTCCCTGATCACCTCTCTAAAGCAGCTCCTCCCTCTGACATATCACCTTGTTCATTTCCCCCACTGCACTTGTCAGTGTCTGAAACCGCCTCATTCCTGGGTCTGAATATTTGCAGATTGGGAGGGAACCCTGCCTTCCGGACCATGGTCTCAGGGTCACCCCAGTGCCTGGCAGGCACACCGTGAGGGCTCAGGGAATGCTTGTTGCCTGAATGAATGAATGACTAAACTGCAGTCCAACAGCCAACTGCCCTTCCCTCACTCCTGCCCGCTCCCAGGAGGCCTGGTCCCCACCTGCTGCAGCCTCCGGACCTCCTCCTGCTTCTCCTGTAGGCTGAGTCGAGCCTGCTCATGCTCTGCCTCCAGCTGCTGCCTCCGATGGGCCACGTCCCGCATGTGCTGAAACACAAGCTCCTGAGTCAAGGTCAGGGCCAGCGCCTGGTAGCTACCCTTACTAGGGAAGATCCATGGGGGAGGGGCCTCAGACACCCGCTGTCTATCCCAGATCCCCTCTGTGAAAAAGAAAACAGAGACTAGAAGTGCAAATGGCTAGACTTGGGATATTGGCCCCAGGCCTTCCTGGGAACATCCCATTCTCCTCTCCCCCATCACTGGTACCAGGGCCTCTCCCCACCTGCACCTCACCTTCAGCACCTGCTCTAGGCTCTCCAGCTTGCTCTGCAGGCCCTGGCTCTTGTGAAGGGCCGAATCCCGCTCCTGTGTCACTCCTAGAAGCCGGCCCCTCAGCTCCACATTCTCCCACTGCACCTGGAGAGGAATGTGTCGGAGCCATGGGTGCGTGCATGAGCTCTGTCCCCCACACTCCCTCATTAGGGAGATTAGCAGTCTCCCTACCCTAGCCCAGGTCGGGGTGGAGAAGGAAGTTTCTAGCCTGGTTGGAGACCCAGAAGGAGTCCAGGTCCCACTGTCCCTGCCCCCCCTTACCCCCCTCTCGGGCAGAACTAGTACCTGCTGCTTCTCTGTGGCACTCCCACTGAGCCGAGAGTTCTCCTCCGTGAGGCGGGCATTCTCCTTCTGGGCTTCTCGCAACTGTAACTCCTGAGGGGGCAGTGGAGCTCTGGAGAGGGGGTCTAGCACCCACTCGCCCCCTCTCCCCACACAGAGGAGCCTGCCCACCGAGTCATGGCCACTTGCTCCCCTGCCTGGAGCCTGCCCCGGACAAAGGAAAGCCCACAGAATGTGAAGGAGAGAACGTTCTCGATGGTCAGGAGGGAGACCAGCAGGGCTCGGGGAAACCCACTTGCTGGTTGGCCGAGGGGAAGGGGGTGCTGCAGCTGGCCCTCAGCTCACCAGCTCCTCACATCGGCGCTGTTTCTTCCGGGCTTCCTGTTCCAGACTCTCACATTTCTTCCGCTTCTTACTGAGCTCTGACTCCTGTTCAGGGGGGCCAGAACCCAAAGGTGTCAGCGCCGGGGCTACTCAGGAGGGAGAGGCAACCGGCCCACTGCAAATGTCCTCCAGGCCTGGCCCTGGGCACTTACCAGCTGCTGTACCTCCGGCAGTTTCTCAGGCTCAGGCTGCCCTAGGATGACCTGCGGGATGTCCACATCCTCCTCAGGCCTGGCCTGTAAATGCCCAGGGATGGGAGGGCAAGAACTGAGTAGGGGGGGGGGGGGACAGTAGGCCCCACCCTATCTCACAGTCAGCAATGAGAACCCAGCCCAGGAGGGGCTGCCTACCCACCCCCATCCATCCTCTCCACTTGATGTGACTAGCAGAGGCTGGACCCCAGTGTCCCGAGTCCTAAGTGCTTTGAGATCCTGGGACCCACGTGTGTCCTGGGAAGGAGGTTCCTTATCCAGGCCAGAGCATTCCCTTGTTAGCTTGCAGCAGCCAGCCCCACTCACGTGCCCTTCCGTGACTGGCTGAGAATTTGGAGGTTGCCTGGACCCAGGGGACAGGGAGGTGTCTCCAGAGCTGGGGTTCTGGAGCCTTCGAATCAATCAGGGGCCTAGCTTGGAGCAGCGCACACCAGGCCCGAGCTGACTCCTGGCTTCCCCCAAACCTGCCTGGTCCCCTGCTCCCGTGCAGGCTGCAGACGCTGAGGGGAGGGCAGGTCCAGCGGGAGGTGCATCTGCCCCTCCTGAGCCAGGCAGGGGTCCCAAATCAGAAACAGAAGCACCCCGCCTCCAGACCCTGGGGCCTAGCTCGCCATGGGTCCAGCGTCCCATCATCTTCCCAGAACAGGGTAGGCCTAGATGCTGCTCGGCAGAGGATGGAGAGGAGGCAGCCCCCTAAGTGCTCAGGATCCGCAGAGGGGCCCCAAGCCCTCGGGAGAGGAGCTGCCTAAGCCCGGTGCCCTTCGAGGGTCGCCCGTACCTGGAGCCGGAGCGGACACACCGCCGCCCCCGAGGAGCCGGGCGGACCTGGCCAGCCGGGCGGGCGCTGAAGGGGGCGTCCCCGCGCTACGGCGGCGGCGGGAGGAGGCGGCTCGGGCTGGGCCCCGGGCGGCTGCTAGGGCAACCGGGGATTTGTAGCCGGGCTATACCACTGGCGGCGCGGCAGGGGCGGCGGGGCGGGCCCGCGGGGCGCAGACCCGCGCAGGGCGCACCCGGGATGCCCGGGGCGGGCGCGGCGCAGGTAGGACGCGGGGAGAGGTGTGGGCGTCCCGGCACCCGGGAAGCTCCGCAGCGCTTCGGAGTGCAAAGGGTCCCCAGGTGGGAGCGCGTGCAGGGGCCACTGGCGCTTCCCGTACCGCCTCCTCCCTCCGCACCCCCAGTCTGCACGCACCCGCTCAGCTGCCCGGGCGTCTGCGCTCACCTCTCTCGGGGCCCCAGGGGCGGGCGCCCCGGCTGCGGCCAGGACCGCGGGACCCGGGGGCCGGGGCGGCTCCTGCTGGTTGCGCAGCGCGATCTGCCTCTGCAGCCGCAGCACCTCCCGCTGGGACTCGCGCAGCAGCCGGTCGAAGTCCCGCACGTGGAGCCACTGAGGGCCCTCCTGGGGTGGGGGCCCGCGGAGGGGAGTCAGGCCCCACGGCGCCCCCCCGGGAGAACGCCGGACCCCGCCCCGCCCCGCCGGAGCCGCTCGGAGGCGCGGGAACAGGCCTGGCCTGGCAGGCAAACCTGCCAGGTGTGTGCAGGCGTCTCCAACCACATGCTCCCACTAGCTCGTGTGCGGCCAGCCACCGGAGAGTAACTCAGTGCTGGGCACGCTCGGCGAGCGAAAGGTCTACAAAGCATCCCTTCCCGCGTGTGTGAGGCCCACGAGCATGTGGATTAAAACAGATGACTAGCCCGCGGCCTCGAGCTGAGAGCACAGCCATTCCCAAGTCTGGGACTCCGGGAGGGCTCCACCCCTTTCAGTTCAAGCGCCTTCTCTTCGCTCCCACCTGGGCCCGTTGCCAGGGGAACCTACTCTCCAGCAGCCTCTACCTTCCCCCTCATTTGCATCTCATTAACATCTCATCCACATCCCCCTAGCTGGCGGCCAGCGGCCCTCCGGAGGGCCGGGCACGGGAAGGGCCCCTTAAGCGCACCTTGCCCACCAGGGTGAGCCTGGCTTGCAGCAGCATGCACTCCCGCTGCAGGGCGGCGATCTGCTTGTCCTTGGCCAGCAGGGCGCTAGCGGTCTCGCTGAGGTCCCGGGCTCGCTGGCGGGCCAGGGCCTTCCGGCATAACTCCAGACTGGGCCCTGGACGGGGCACGGGCGCGCTCACCTGGCCAGAGGTGTAGTGTGGCCAATGGTCAACACTGGTCATCACTGACAAGCAAGGGCCCTTTGCCGGCTCCTCTGCTCTCCTCCCACAGGAGGGGTTGGGGTAAAAACCTAGCGAGGTGGCCTCAGGGGACCAGTGGCCTCATTTGACTCTATGCTGGCAGCCCCCAGGGAGGAAGGAGTTAACTCCACAGCCTAGTTTAGGCACTAAACACACTGCTAATTTTGGGCTGCCACCGGGATGGATCTTCATTCCTACCCTGAGATGAGCTCAGCAGAAGCTGCAGCCGGCACCACACGTGGTAACCCAGAATTCTGCTCCCTCCCATCCAGCCCTTCCCACCCCTGGGAGCTCCAGAAACCCTGAACTTCCCAGGCAGCTCGCCTTTACCCTTCTGACTCCTCTGGGCCCAGCTTCCTGCTTTCCTGGGTGCTAAGAGTCTGTGAGCCCTGAGCCCCGATCCCTCAAAGTCACCTCTGGTTCCCCTCTTCCCTGGTCACTCTGCCTCTATCTATCCAGCAGCTCTGGTCCTCACCACCCTCAGGTTCGTCTCCTGCAGCTTCCTGGCCCTCTCCTCCAGGCGCTTGGCAATGACCGCCAGCTCGGCGTTCTTTCGCTTCAGCCTCCGCACCTTCTCCTCCGTCTCGGGAAAGCTGCTCTTTCTCTGACAAGGGGCCAGGCAGAATTGGAGCCGTGTGTGGAGTCCCCCCACCCACCCTGCCTCCAGGCTCTGTGCTAACTGCCCAGTCCTGAGCCGGGGCCCTGAGTTCACAGCAGGGCCCCAGCAACTACAGACAGGGGCCCACCCTCTCCTGGGTCTTAGGATTCTGTCCCTTGCAGGTGGCGCCTGGTTGGAGGGATGTCTTGGGGTGGGGTGGGGAAGGGCCTGGGACAGGGTCAGGGAGTCTGAGTCTGCCTGGCCCAGGGTTCTAGCTCCACTTTCTGAGCCTCACCAGCAACTGATTTTCCTCCTTCAGGACGGCACAGTGCTGCTGTAGCTCCCCCAGGGCCCGCAGCAGCTCCAGGTGGGGCCTGTTCCCGAAGCCCACACTCAGCTTGGCCTGGCATGGAAAGGAAGTGGTGGGGCCCAGCCTCAGGAGCCCACCCTCCCAGTCAGAGCCCGCCCTTTGGCAGCACCACCTGTCTGAGGTGGAGACACAGAGGCAGGAAGGTTCCCCACCGTACCCCAGGTCTCCGAGGAGCCCAAAGAGCCCGAGAAGGGGCTGCTCCGTCCTGACCCCGGGCCCCTCCATGCCTTTCCTTGGTTCATCCCACTGCCATCTTCTCTGCCTCCTGGAAATGCCAGTTCAACTCCCACTCCAACCCCTGCAGGCTCTCCATGACTCCAGAGTCCCCTCCCTTCCCCCAAAGTACTGATCGCTCCCCCCCCCCCCGCCACACACACACACACAACACATCTTCTGTAGGAGACGCCCACCCTCAAACTTGGCCCTCCCTACTCAGTCCTCGCTCAACCCAGCCCCAAACTCCTTTTCCTAAACCATCAGTTTTCTTGGGTTTCGATTCCACCACACACCTCAACACATACACACCAGTATACTCAGCCCCTCGGGACAAACGGACAGAAACACATGAAAGAGACACAGACAGACAGATTGCCACAGAGAGAGACACGGGGAAAAGGCGGGGACAGGACCAGATGTAGACACAAGCAAGATCCCAAATGACAGATGGAGAAAAATGGAGTCCCTGAGATCAGTGCCGAAAGAAGGAAAGACAGACATGACAGAGACAGATGCACAGACAGACCAGCCAAGAAGACAGGCAAGGTGGGCAGAGGGGCTGCACATCCTGCCCTGCCGTGTCCCGAGGCCAGAGGGCATGACAAGAAGCCCCCACCTTGCAGACCCTGCGTCCCCAGCCCTTACCGTTGGGAAAGCTTCCACCGTCTTGTCCTCCAGCTTCGGGTGGCCGGGTCCAGGGCCGTCAGCTGGCTGCCCTGGGAGAGGCAACCCTGCCAATGCCTCTTCAGAACCAGTGCCCTCCACAGGCTGGGGGCTCGGGTCTCCCTCAGGCTCCGAGCCCTCCTTGGGCCTCCATTCTCCAACCTGCCGAGCTGCTGGACTGTCAGCAGCGCCCGGAGCTATGCTGCCAGGCTGTCCGCCCTGGTCTGGGGTGCCGCTCGGCCAGGCAGGCAGTGCCCATGACTCCATGGCTCCGGGGTCCCCAGGCTGTGAGGGAGATGTCAGTGGCTCCATGGTTTTGCCAAGGGACCCCAGAACCTGAGCAGAGAGACATCACCCAGCCCGGTGGGGGAACTGACTGGCGAGGGTCATGGCCAGCCAGACCCTGTCTCTCAGCTCCTTGTTTCACCGAGGCTCCATCCGAGGCTGGCTGAGTGGTCTCCGTCCCCGAGCTGGGAGGCTGCCGAAGGAGCGAGGCTGCGGGAGCTGGAGCCGGGGGTTGCGAGCTCTGTCTGCGCGTGGTTGTGTATGGGCGTGTGGAGAAGGGAGGGTGTCCCCCGTGGGGGCAGGGAGGCTATGCAGAGGCCACCAACAGCGGCACCTGGGTGAGGGTGTGTATGTGCAGCTCCCAGGTCTATCCGTGTGGGTCCCTGATGTTTGTAGAGCACCCCCCGTGGGTGTCACTGTCCGTGCCTGTGTCAGAGTTACCAGTTGTTTCTGTGTGTGTGTGGAGGGGGGGGGCCGGAATTGCCAGCCTGTGGCAGTGTGTGATGCTGTCACTGGTTGTATCTGAGTGTCTCAGTGTTGTGCAGCTGTGTGCATGCGTGTCATTGTGTGTCCGTCAGCGTCGCGTCTGTGAGTCTGGCCATCCATCACATCCCCTCTCAGCCTGACTAGGGTCCGCAGGAGCTGCTGGGGTGGTCCCCACTGGTTCGCCGTGGTCCTTTATCTCGGCTCCTCGATCCGCCGCTCTCGATGGCCAGGCAGCCAAGCTGTCCTAAGGAGGCCTGGGTCGATGGGCTGCTTGCCTCATAGTCTCTGCCCCCAGTGGACTCAGCTCCGAGGACTGCAGGGGTCCCCTACAGCCACAGCCCCGAGATGGTGGGCGCGGAGGAGGGCTGAGCCTCAGAATGGGGAGCAAGCAGGGGGGAGAGCCAGCCCTCCCTTCCCCCTCCTCCTCCCCTCTTGCCCACCAATAGGAAGTCAGCTGCCGGTTTCCATGGTGATGGAGAAGGGCTGGTGAGCTGGACCGGCTGGCAGGGTCGGGACAGAGGGAAGAGCAGGTTCCTCCTGGGATCCCAGCCCAGTGGACCCTGCCTGTGACCTCGCACCCACCCCTCATCCCCACCCACCCTTGTACCTCCCACGGTGCAGAGGCAAGGGAGCTGCGCGGGTGGACCATCCCACATTCCAGCCTGAAGTGAGGAGACTGAGGAGACGTAGAGAAGAAACGGCATGACTGACAGACAGACGTCCAGCCCTGGCGAAGGGCAGGAATAGAAGAGATGAGATTGGACAAGAAACAAAGAGAGAACTAGGCAGAGAAACGGAGAGGTAAAAACCGGCTGGAGAGTCGCTCCGCTCTCTCCTGATGGGCTGCATTTGAGGGACATCCTGGCTGTCTCCCGCCAGCAAGGGGGACCACAGGGTCAGTGAGCTGCTTTTGCCTCATAGCGCCTCTTCTGTCTAGCCTTGGACCGTATTGTGAGAAAATGGCTTTTTGGAACAGGGACCTAGGAACTGCTTACCCATGAGTCGACCTGTTCATGGGAGCAGGAGCCGAGACAGAGGACCCAGAGGGGAGTGGGGTGGGGGGTGTTGGGACAGGCTGTGGAGAAGCAGCCCCTCCCCTCTGAACCTGAACTCTGTCTGTCTGCAGTCTCAAAAAGCCTGTCGCAGCCAAAGTTGAGAGCCCTCGTGTGGCGTCCCCGGGGAATAGCAGCTGTCCTGAGCCACAAGGCCCCCACTGAGGGTGGCTCCACCCCAGGTGGCAGCTGATGGAACTGTGGGCGATGCCTGGGGAAGAAGTTACACACTCACTTCCCGAAAACAGGATGTGGATCGGTATGACAAGATGTTGTCACTGCGTGTACTTCAAAGACGTGTGCCTGCCGTCGTGTGTGTGCATGGTATCATGTGCATTGATTAACAGGCATCGCTGATGTTGTAGGTGTATGGGGCCATTGTTCTCCTAGAAAGATGAAGGGACTTCAAAAACGTCATGGGAAACGGAATTGAAAGATCATGGAATTTCCTCCACAAACTTTCTGAAACCCCCTTGGCATTACTAATAAGGTGTCTGTGGGCTTCATGGGGTATGTATGTATATAGACATGTGTGTGTTTGTGTGTGTGTGTATGTGCGTGTCCAGAACCCTGAGTTTGCTTTTTGGTTTTTGTGTGTGTCATTGTGTATTCTGTCTGTTTGCCAGCATCTGTGTGCTTGATGTTAGGGGTGTGTGAGGCTATCGTAGTCTACAGGCATGTCATGAAAAATGCATATGCATCTCGGTTATGTCACTGAACACATATACAAAACAGTGTCATTTTGTATTGTGTAAACATGTATGTGGCCGTGCACATGGGTGTGTTGTGTGAGTGTGCCCCTGTGTTTGCTGGTGAATGTCATTGCTATGCTTCTGTGTGGACGCTCTCCTCTGCATGTTCACTTAGATGCTTATCTCTGCACATTGTGTGACCTGCCAGTCACTGCACGCGTGCTGATAGCATATGCACATGTAGAAAGGCACGCGTGTGCTTGTGTGTGCGTGTTACTACCTATGCCTTTGACTGCACAAGGTGCTTTGTGTATGTGCTAAGGTACACATGTGCCCGATCCTCAGGCTGTGAAGGGCCATGGATGTTCTTGGATTAAAACTGAAGGTGGCAGCCCTCCACGGGGGACCAAGGGGTGGGGGGCAGGCAGCAGGTGGAGGGCACAGCAGGGCCAGAGCTGGGTTGAAAGGTGAGAGGCCCTTCCCAACCCTGCCGCTCCAGGTCTCCTCCTCTTTCCTCGGAAGCCCAGGAGGTCCTCTTCCCAGCAGCCCAGGCCCTTCCCTCCCGTGAGCCTGGGTGTCTTCTGGTTTCGTTTTTAAAGGAGCACCACCTCCGAATCAATCTCCAGCTCATGGCACCTGGTGCGTTTCGTTTCAGAGAACGGCGCCCGGGTCGTCCTCTGTCCAGAAGCTGGCCAGCCGCCGGGTGGGCTCAGCCGCCAACCTCTAGGTTATTAGTTAAGCACACCCATTTGTGTGGCCCAGGGAGCTTTCTGGTCTAGGAGACAGGGCCCAAACCATTTCCTCCAGAGAATGGGAGGCCTTCTTCTTCCAGGCCTCAGGGTGCCCCATCCCATCCACGTGCCTGCTACCCCCACTCATCCCCCAATCCCAGTAACAAGAGTCTCAGACAAAAGAGAAAGAGTCCATTTTTTATTAGTGAAGAGGGCCCTGGCACTCCCACCCCCTGCCCTCCCTCTGCCCTCCTCTCCGGTCTCTTCCTTGCCCCGGCATCGATCCATCCATCGTCTGGCTTTCGCCTGGGCCCCCATTCCTTCTGGTCCTCTTCGAAGTTGCATCAGATGTACACACCATCCGGGCCTCCCCACACCCCACCTCAGACTTTGGGGCAGCAGAGGAGCAAGTATGGCGGGTTCCTGGTTGGCAGGAACCAGCACTGGGGACAGTGGTTGTCAAGGTGGGAGAGGAGGGGGAGAAAGTGCTGGGAAGGTGGGGGGGACGACACCTGCGGTGCTCACCTGTCATGTGAGATCCTTAGATGGTGGCAGGCGGCCGCGGGGGCGATGGCGTGGTCTCCGAAGCCCACAGTACACTCATCCATAAAGTAGGAAACACTACACCCTCCAGTGCTGTTAGTAGTGCTTTCTACTTTATGGGTGACTGCACTGTCTGTCTGTCCGTCCGTGTGTGCTTCTGGCCGCCTGCTCCTCTTCCACACTGCTGTACGCCGCGGGGCTTCCTAGGACCCCACCACCCTACAAGGTGGCCCCAAGGACCCGCCCTAGGCCCTGTGGGCGGTGACTCAGCATGGCGCCAGATCTTGCCTCCTCTACCAACCCCCCCACTTCCTCTTTGGTTCCTTCTTCCCTTCCCCCTAAGCCTCTGCCCCATCCCCCACTTTGGGGGGCACTCAGGTACAGGAGACTTAGCAGCACTGCCGCCCTCAGGCCTTCCACCCGCTGAAGGACTCCTGCCAGACACACTGCCCCCCTTCCAGCGCCCTCCCAAGGTCGCCCCACTCTCTTCCCAAGGCCAGGTCTCTAGCCTCCCCACCCAGCCCCAGCCCAGGCCCTCATCCCGCCTGGCGGCTTCCCCCAGGGTGTGGCAAAGAGGAGACTGGCCATGTTGGGCAGAGGGAGAAGTTTGGCACCCCTTTGCCGACCCTGCATCAACCTCACCCCCACCCCTTCTCTCTGGCCTCCTGCCACAGGGCTTCTGACTCCTTCCCTTCGTTGGGGCCAGGAGCCACTTCACACCCTTATCCAGAGAGAAGTTGCCATCGCCATCGGCCAGGCTCCACCACCATAAAGAGGGGGAGGGGCTACTCCTAGAGCTTTGCTAGTAGGCCTTGTCCCCCTCCCCAGGCTCCTGGCCCCCTCCCCAAAGTATCTCCACACTGGGCCCCAAAACCCAAGCCCTCCTCTGCTCTGAGGCCCGGCAATTGGGGGGCTCCCATTGGCGCTGAAGACAAAGTTCTGACCTTACCTGATGCCTGAAGGCTGAGAAGAGCAGGTCCTGGGCTCCAGGCTGAGAAATGGGGTCCCCTCAGGGCGGGCAGGGCTTATAACCCCAAGGCCACGTGGGTCAGCTCTCAGGGCACCCAACGGACTTGGAGCCCGCCCCCATACCGCAGCACAGAACCGAGGGCCCCTCCCTCTCTGGGGAGGAGGACAGACAGGAAACCAGTCAGGCCTGGGTGTCGGTGGGCGGAGGCCCAAAGGGACCATCTCACACGTCGTCCTAGGCAGGTGGCTTCCTGACCTGACCTTCTTCTCCCCCCTCTCTCGGTCCCTCCCCCCGCCCCATGGCACCAGCGCCAGGGGATGGTGCAAGAATCTGAGACTGATTCAGGGCATTGGAGGTACCCTAGAGACAGGCCCCCTGCTAGGAACCTTGATGGGTGCCCCAAGCTTAGGGTCCTCCATTCCAGCAGGAGGGACGGTGCTCTCTCTAAGCCCCACTCCCGTGGAGTTGACCCCAACCCAGAACGCTGCCTTCTCTTCCAGGCAACAGTGGCGGTAAGACCTCTACACATGCTCCCCAGAGAGGCCACCAAGCTGCCTGCCGAGGCAAGAAGGGGCTCTGGGCTAGCATGCCCTCAGCACCCACAGAGCCGCTTCTCCCCTGGCCCCAGGCTATCCCAGGCTGCAAGAGACCAGGCCTGGTTTGGAGGACGCTTTGCACAGGGGGCGAGGCGGGGGTCAAATCAGGCCCCAGTGGGTCTATTGGCACCAGGCTTCCCTTGGGGTCTGTGGTGGGGGACACCAGGCTTCCCTTGGAATCTGGGGGGACACCGGTACAGGACAGAGCTGTGCTATGGTCCTAAAACAGAAGGCTGCCCAGGAGGCAGGAGAGACAGGGGAGTAAAGAGAAAGAGGCTCCAATGGGGGTGGGGGTGTTTTTGGCAGCCACCGGATGTGGGCATGGAGTCCACCCACCTGCATGTCACCCCCGCTTTCCCCACGGGCAAAGCAGGAAACTGCCTAGCCCAGGGCCTGTGTGGGGAGAGGTCTTCGTGATCTAGGGCCGCGACAACAGAAACGCCCCACGTGGACACTCTCCTAGAGAGGTCTTTCCTCACTAGCAGGACACACTCCGTGTGGCGGCTCGGGGCACAGGCGTCTCTCTCTGCTGTCTCCGAAGGAAGGTTCTAGACCTAGTCTCTTCTGAACTTCTGCTCTTGGTCACTCTCTCTTCCCTCACCTCTGCTTCTTTCCCTTATTTGTTGAATCACCTGTGTACATCTAAAGAGATTAACCAAAGACACACCTAACCGGAATCCTGTCTCATTAACATAACAAAGGCAACACATCCCGTAATGGGATTATAGGTTACCACAGGCATAGGGTTTAGAATTGACAGCACCTAATTTTGACACAATTCCATAGGTGGAAACCTCTTGGCCCCTCACAATACATGTGCTTGTCATATGCAAAACACAGCCACCCCATCACCTCACCTGGAAAGTTTTAAATTCACCTCAGCTCCAAACTCTCATGTTCTGACTCACCCAGATCAAATATGGAGGAGACTTCAGGCCTACTCCATCCTGAGGTCAAGTTCCTCTTCTCCTGTGGAATCTAGGCAGCAAATTACCTACTGCTGAAGCCCAATAACGGAAAAAGCACGGGTCAACATTTTCATTGCAAATGGTTGACTTTGAGAACTGGAGGAAAAGAAGAGCCAGCAGGCATCCAGTAAGCCCCAAAGAAAGCAAGCCACTTATAGGAACTTTCAAGGCATGAGAAGAAAATGGTCTTTGGAAATGTCTGAGAAGCACCCTGCCCTCCAGCCTCGAGGCCCCAGACCTGGGATTCAGCCCTCCCTTCCAAACCCACTGGGGTGGCAGCCTGCTCCCTTGGCTTTGTGTGGTCCATTCTCCTCGTCTGTCTGAGTGGCAACCCACCCTCAGCTCTTTGGCCATGGCAGCTCCACCCCCTCAACTTCAGGAGGCAACTCCGTCTTCCTTGCACCCTTGGCCACCAGCCTCACATCTGGAACTGGGTTGTTGAAGATCCCATTCTTCGGAGGCTGGGAGGCTGTGGCCTAGCTCTGAGACCCACAAGACCCCGACACAACCCAGAAGGTCCTGTTTCCCACGCCTCTCCCAACCCTTCTGCAGATCACAAGGCTGACGGAGAGCCGGTTCTTTGCTTTTCACTGAGGACAACAGACGCCGTGCCTTTGGCCTGTTTTCTGCCAAGAGTAGGGAGCACTCCTCCTGTCACGCTTTCTCTACCTGCTTTAATGGATGGACGCTGATGGGCTGTCAGCTGCGGGTAGTTGGCAAGATTCAGCCGACACAGGCTTAACCTCTTGTGTAGCCGCGTCCTTAGGAGACCTGCTGCGACACCTGTCCTACTCGGAACCTTCCAGATCTTTACGTCTGGCGTTCCTTTCAGGCAGTTCATGTTTAAGTCTGCCTCTTGCCTCTTGCATTTATTTGACTCTAAGTGACAAGGAGAAACCACGCAGCCACGTGGAGCTCTCATCAGCCAGCTGTCCAGGTTCATCACATGCAGCTCCACCACCATCACCCCCACCCTCATCCAGACAGGCTCTTTGCCACTGCTTAAGAAGCACCACCCTGCCTCCATTGGACAACCACATGCTCTTTGTTTTCTTTAAAAAGAATTTTTTTTTTATTTAAAAATTTTACCAAAAGCACATTTCACCTCCACCTTGCCAGCAGCACTCTGCTGCTGGGGGCACACGGGTTCTCTAGTAGCGGTTCTCCACCTGTGGGTCGCGACCCCCTTGGGGTCGAATGACCCTTTCACAGGGGTTGCCTGATTCGTAGCAGTAGCAAAATGACAGTGATGAAGCAGCAGCAAAAATCGTGCTATGGTCGGGGGTCAGCACCCCAGGAGGAGCTGTGTGAAAGGGTCGTGGCGTGAGGGAGGCTGAGAACCACTGCTCTGAGAGGACAGACGCTCGTCTGCCTTACGCTCCAGTCTTCCAGACGCTGCCCACTACCCAATTCCAGAGACAACTCACAGCATAGGTGTCAGAATAGCACCCCACTCTTCAGGGACCTACTTCTCTCTTACATAGCTAGTGCAACCCAAACAGAAAGACTATACGTGAGGGATTTTAACGAACAGAATTTTCACGCATACTTTAGGAGGCAAGAAGTTCTGATTTCAGCATGTTGGTTCTAGAGAAGGTTTCCTCTCTCTCTCTCTCTCTCTCTCTCTCTCTCTCTCTCTCTCTCTCTCTCTCTCTCTCTCTTCTTCTCCTCCTCCTCCTCCTCTTCCTTCTTCTTCTTCTTCTTCTTCTCTGCAAGGAGGTCCTTGTCTCTTCTGAACTTCTGCTCCTGGGTGAGATTCACAAAGCATGACATCATTCTCCCCCCAGCTCTGCTTCCTTTAGTTATTTGTTCAATCTCATTTGTATCTCAGAGAGATGAACTCAATGTACACCCCATAGTAAGTCTCCCTCATTTACGTAACAAAGGCATTTTATTCCCAAATGGGGTTCTAACCACAGCCTTAGAGGTTAGGATTTATAACACATATTCTGGGAGGGACACAATTCAATTCATAACTGGAGGGGAGCCACAAACGGTCGGGGCAGTGGAGCTGGGATGGGCTGGGGTTGGGACACTCTTTCCCCCCAGGGTTCAGCAAACCTCTCAGTGGGTTGGGCTCTGTATTCAAGAGGGATGGGCTCAAGAGAAGGTCCGGGAGGCCGGAAGAGGAGAATGACCCATGACACCTTCCTAGAAGACTGTGAGCCCCTTCTCTGGGTGCCCCTTCCGGGGACAGGCCCCCACAGACTTCAGGGCCTGGACTCGAATTGGCATGGAGAGCAAGCGTGGCAGAGATGACCGGACAAGGCCCTCTTCGAAAGGGCCCTTGAATGGGAGAGTGGCTTTCAACAATGCAGCAGAGAAAGGGGGACCTCCACTCGGACCAAGAGCAGAGGGAAGGGTGGTTTGTAGGGCCAACTGGCCAGAAATGGATCAGTGCTCCTTTAAGAGACCACCCCTGCCTCTGACTCTGGGCGGAGGGGAAGTGGCTGCCCCAGGCGATAAGAGGGTAAGAATATCAAAGTTGTGCAGTGATCTGGGTTCCTAGACCCCCACCCATCGTGGCCCCTCCTCCTAGGGCATCTGCTCGCCCTCCCTTTATGCAGTCCTTCCCAGCAGAGTCCCAGAGGAGAGCCAGAGGGCCTGGCTTCTGGGGCAGCTCTGTCATGGGGCCCTATGGCATGTGAGCTGGGGCAAGTCAGCCTTGAGAATCTCACCCCTTCCAACAGTCTCCCGCCCAAACCCTTCCTGTCCTGAACGGACTAGTTGGTGTTCCTGGCCGCCTTCACCAACAAAGGACACTTCTTTTCTGAGGCCACCCTGCACCCTGCTGCCTTCCTATATGTGTGTCTCTGAGGAGAAAGACTGAGGTCCCTTATCTCTGTCTGCAGAGCCTCTGGAACCAGGAGGTTTCAGAAGAGGCCGGGGCTGCAGAAGGGAGGAACGGAGGGGGTCCAATCTCCAGGGGCTCGGGGTGCCTATCTCTGGACTAGTCCCTGGGGAGAGAACAGGGCCAGAGATGGGTGTAAGTACTAACTCAGGGGCAAGGGCAGGGGCTGAGTCTAGGACAAGGCCCCAGGAGCAATACGAACAACCCAGAGACCAACTTTGTAAGCCTGAGTGTGTGGTGTGGGGGCTGGGCGTACCCCTGGGAGTGGAGTGGCATGCTGGACTGAAGCCTGCGCCAGGCGGGCACCCCACGCTGGGGGCTGCCGGACCGAGCCACGTGGGGCTGAGAGCAAACGTGGTGGGTGTAAGTGTGAATGCACAGGCACCAGGCCGCCCAACAGCCACGCCGCTGCGGACATGCCGGCGAGGCTCCGGACACACGTGGAGGGAAGCCTCCTGCACACCCCGCATGGGGAAAGGGAGCCGCTCGTTCGTGGGAACTGAGCTGGCGTTTGAGAAGGTGGCTGGAAGAGCACTCGGTGGGCTCAGAAGGCAGACCCCTCCATGGCCCATGGGAGAGGCCTGACTCCCACCCCGCCCCTGGAAGCCTCGGGGGATGAGGGAAGTGAAGCCCTCCACGGTCACTGCGAGGAGACACTGTGGCACTGCGCTGTGCGGAGACTTCCAATGGACAGTTCACTTCCACCCCCGCCCCAGCCAGATCCCGAGGGACAAGCTGGGCTCACTCGGACCCTGCTGAGAAATGTCCTCCAAGGGCCTTTCTGCTTGGACCTCTTATCCCAGGGGTTCGCTGCCTGAGGGCAGGAAGGACCAGGACATGAACCCGGGTGGAGAACGAGCTTGGACCAGGTGACAAGGGTGAGGCTGTGGGGCCCTGAGCACAGCACCCTGCAAGGCTCCCACCCCCATGTCCCTGGCCTCAGGGGCAGCCCACATGGGGTCAAGCTGAAGCTGTGGGCAGGTCAAGAGGGGACTAAGGAGAAAAGGGGATAGGACCGGTCTCAGGTGCTCTCCAGATACCGGTGAGGGTGTGTGAGGGCGCTTTGTACCTAGAGCTTCATTCGGTGCTCATAACGACCCCCACCCCCTTGACTCTGAGGGGCAAAGCAGAATAATTACATAAAAGGACAACGACAGGCACACCTTGGCCCTGGGTGGCACTGCTGACAGTGTCCACGGGGCCGGACTTGTAGATGCCGCGGTGGCAAGCTCAAAGTCACAGGGACCCCTCCCCCTCTCCCCTGTCCTGTCCAAAGGCTCCTGGAGGAGGGTAGGTGGAGCAGGGCTTGGAAGAAGAAAGGGAAGTGGTTTTCAAGGTCCTAAAGCGTGTGAGGGGAACAGGTCCAGAGGGTGGAAGGAGAGGCCTACTGTCTGTACATGAAGAAAACTGAGGCTCCCCTCCAGCTGCCAGGGATGGGGGCAGGGCCCTCAGCAGGCTGAGATGGCAGCTCAGATAACCTGCCTTGTGAAGAGACACCAAGAGAGAAGCCACAGGACCTAACCACTCGCAAACAGGAAGGCGGAGCAGGTCTGGCCTCCAAGGAGCTAGGGCTGGGGGCACAGGGGGGAGGGCGGTGGGAGAGAAGGCAGAGGACAGGCCACAAGGGAAACTGATCTTTGTGATCTGAGCAGCAAGGGGCCGAGTCCAGCCATTACAGGATGGATGCGGATGACGATGCCAACAGCCCCCATGTTCCAAAGCTTCCTCATCCGCCCTGCAGGGGCAGCAAAGGGAGCAGAGGGAAGAAGGAAGGGGCCTGAGAATCCCCAAACTGCTCACATCCCCACAGGGGTCATCTTGGCACCTAGGCAAAACTCCAGGACCACTCCTGCCCTGAAGTCCCTACACCAGTTAGGACCACGCCATGCTCAGACTTCTCATCACAGCTAAGAGTGGCAGGGGTGGGTGTAGGTGAGGGGCAGGAGCAGGCCGCCCTGACCACTGCTGTGGGAGTGGGCAGTGAAGCCAACTGCATCCCAGGTGACCTGGGAACTTTTGTCTCTCTGGGACCTCCTCGTGGGGCTGGGGGATAGGAAAGAAACCCACCCCCAGTTCTCCCCAAACTTTGTGTGACCGGCAGAGCTGCACCTGCTCCAGCTGTACCTGCTGCACATAAACTGTGGGTGCCCACCACAGCCTTTAGCAGCCCAACCACTCTGCACCAGCAGCAGGGCGGGAAACCGGTGTTGAGGGGCCTAGTCCCTCCGGGTGACTGTTGGCAGGGTGATTCTGAATGTAACATCAAGAGCATTTAAAAGCGGGGCAGGAGCCTCATGTTCCAGAGCAGTGGGGCACCTGCCCAGGGACCTGAGAGGAGGGAGCAGACCTGCCCCCACCCCACTCCACAACCCCCTCTGGCCCTGAGCATCCTTTGGCTGGGAACAAAAGGCCTTTGGTCCCTGTTTTCCCACACAGAACTTCCAGGGTGCCTGGAAAAGCTGAGGGGGGCGGGGATGAACTGAGAACTCAGGAGATGTGCCCCCCACCCCCAAAGCCTGGTTCCTTTCTTCCTTCACTCCATTCACCTCCATCTTCTGCACATCATGGGGAGAAGGTGGGGGCCACCAGACACCAGGCCACCTTCAGAAAGCATAGTCACACCTGGATCTCAGTCAGTCACCTTGCTGGGGTGGAGGGTGAGAGCCACATCTCAGAGACAGGACCCTGAAACTCAGGCGTGGGGTGGGGGTGTTAAGTTTCAGGCCAACGGCTTGAATGCCAGTCCCATCCTCTCTGAGAGAGTCCCATTCCCCACGCCTCAAAAGTTGCTGGTCTGGCTGACCACGGAGGGACTTGGCCTTGGGGGAGACCCCCCCCTGCCTGCTGCTCCTCTCACACACTAACAGGAAGGGGGGGCTGCCTAGAGAACAGCGAGAGGAACTCAGGCGACTCCCCGTCGCCAGCCATGAGACCAAGTGACCTTCAAAAATCTCTCCAAGGGTCATGGCCACCTGAGCCCCTTTCCCTGGAGTTTAGTAAGCAGTCAGATGGGGGAGGGGGCCACGAAGGCTGGGAGCCCCCAGCAGCCGGCTCCAAGCACAGGAGCCGTTAAAAAGTGACTCAACCAGAAAGTGTGTTTGAAGCAAAGGCCGCCTGGGCCCCAGAGCCAAACCTCAAAAGGACGAAGTGAGAGAGGCCTGGTGGGGGTGGTGGAGGTGGGGGGTGGGGGGTGCTGGGCCGAAGCGGGAGGCCCGGCCTGGAGGCGGCCTGGCCAAATAAGGGCAAATGCTCTGGGGCTAGCCAATAGGGTGCAGGCAGCCAAGTCATGGGGCTCCGGCTCCCTTAGAGGCTTGGGGCCCACAGGGGAGGGGGGAGGGAGAAGCCGGCCCGCTGAGAGGGTGTGGGGGTGGGTGAGCACGAGAGTTGTTGAAGCCCTGGCCCTGGGAGACATCAGTGGTGAGGTCAGAGACACCCCCTCACCCCCACCTCCCCAGGAGCCACACCTGCAGATGAGCTCCAAGGGGCAGAAGGAAGAAGACCCAAACTCCCTGCCCCCACCCCAGTTAGAGTCCTGGTGTCCTGCCTGGACAGGGCACAGGCAGCTCTGAGGACAGACAGACAGCAGTGTTGTGCAAGGGGGAAGGCCTGAGCTGCAGCCCACCTTGGGCAAGGTGGAACCACTCTGGTCAGCTCTCTTCTGGGAAGGGAGAAGGAGCGTGCCTGGGGGTGGCTCTGAGGACCAGAAGCAAGCAGGGCGCAGCCGGTCCAGCCTGGGAATTGCCCACCTGACGCAATAGGCTGCTCCTGCAGCGCTCCTTGTCTCCCAGAGGTTGCGCCGCCGCAGCCTTTGCAAGGGCACCCAGCACTGTCCCCGTGGGGGAGGGAATCTAGCTTCAGTCCCTCCTGCCGCAGATGCAGAGCGGAGCACCGGCCCTCTTTACCCAGACAAGGGCCCACTTGGACCTGACTTCAGCTTTCCCAGCCAGGCTGAGTCGGCTGCCAACCGTGCCTCACCCTTCTGCCCGAGATTCCACCCCCACCCCATTTCCCTGCCCCCCTCTTTGGTGCAGGGCTGGGGAAGAGCCTCAGCTGCCCAAAGCAGGTGGGGCTGCTGCCTCCTCCACCTCCGTGATGGTGCCAGCCCACAGGCCCAGGAGGGAGGTGGGTGGAGGCTGGCTGTCGCCTCTTCTCCCAGTTCTTCTCCCTCCCTCACATGCACTTGCATTTCCCCTCTGCCTCCTACTACTCAGGTCCCCAGGGATGAGGTGACAGTTAAACCCCACTTCCGGCTAGGGGGCCCCAGAGTAAGTACTTCCTTCCAGGTATATTCTGGGGTGAGGGAGGAGCTGACAGGGTGGCACTTGCTGGGTTGAGGAGAAGCTGGGGGGCCCTGGCCCTGGGTCTGAAGCTGCTCTTTCCCTCTGCTGCCCAGCAGGGTCCCTGGCAGCAGGAAGCAGCAGCAGCTGATAAGGACACTCAGGAAGTTCTCCGAATGGGGCTGCCAGCTCCAGGACTTGGTACAGGGCCAGGGGCGGGATGGACCCCAAGGAAAGTTCTTGGGCTTGGAGCCCTCTGTCAGTGAGGCCCCAGGCCTGCCCTCTGAAGGGGAGGCTGACAAGAGGCAGCTTGGTACCAGCAGCCTAGGAAGCACTTCCTGTGCCCTGGGTTCCAGCTGCCTGGGATCCTGAAGCTGAGAGGAACAAGCATCTTTAGAGTGCTAGACACCTGGACAATGGCTGCTAGGCGACGGATAGCGGTAGCAGAGGCATGGGGGGATACAGAGGGCCTGCAGAGTAGCCGAGTCAGTCCCCGGCCCGCCGAGACCAGACCACTGTCAGCAACCTCTCTGGGGCCAGGTCCTCTCACCCATTAGGTGACACTCTCGGCCCTGGAGTGCAGGCTCTGCCTCAACACTCTGGCCTCGCCCTCCTTCCCAAGACTGAGCAGCCAGCCATGTACTTTTCTCCTAAACCTAAGCCTTACTGGCTCACCAGACAGCAGTTCTTACAACCAGGCCTCCATTCCCATTTCAGAAGACTAGAAGAGGGGCAGCCACACATGCCGCCAAACAGCAGCTAGACAACAAAATTGACTAATAATAAGAGTAGGTTACAGCTCTCAAACGGCTTTGATCTAAATTAATGTATTTGATTCTCACAACTACCCCCAGGCAGGGCCCACCAGCTGCATTTGTAAACTTTCTATTTGGAGAGTAGCCTGTACACAGGAAAGTGAGCACAGCTAAGTACATTTGTAACTCGACATATTTTCAGAAGGCGGACTGATGCAATCAGATGGAGAGACAGACGCTCGTCAACGCCCCAGGCCCTTCCGTGCCTCCGCTACAGCTCTCCGTCACCTGTGAACGATGGTCCTGGTGTCTGACACCGGAGCTTCGTAAACTGCATCTCACAAAGAGGAAACCTCATTGTGGAGAAATAAAGTCACCTGGAAGTCACAAGGCTAGTGAGGGATGGAGGCAGGGACTTGGCCCCGAGATAGACAGACATCTTCATCACTGAGAGACATAGCGTCTCGGCGCTCCAGTGGGATATGAAGATGCCACAGCCAGGCGGCAGATGCAAAGGGCAAGGGCTGACGCAGGTGGAGGGAGCCCGGGAGGGAAGGAAAAAAACAAGAGAAGAGATCAGAAGCTGGAGGCCCGTGGGAATAGTAGGCGCAGGTGGGTGGGCACCGGAGAATGGGGAGTTTCCCAGTCTTCTGCCCAAAGGTTCCTTAGTAAGCTCAAAGATCCCCACCCTGGGCCATTTCCACTCATTGTAGTCTTCTCCGAAGCTAATTTTAGAGATGATGGTGGGGGTGGGGGTGAGGAGGTTGGTGGGGCTCAAAGTGTACAGATACGTAACTTTCACTCACCATTAAGCTAATGGTTCTGTTTTATGTCTTCTGGTTTGTGGGTGCACGAAAGGAGCAAACCTTCTGCCCCTGGGGAGAACTGCCAGGTTCAGGAGTCCTGCCATTGGGTATGGGCAGTGTACGTTTTGAGCGAGATCGGGTAACTTCATTGTGGCCCGATCACGTGAACTCTTTGAAGCTCAGTCCCCATCATTAAGCTGGATGTTAACTGTGCCTCGGAGGTTCTGTGAGGCTCTTAGGAGACGGTGGCTGTGAAAGCCTCTGACTAACGGTGAAAGGACACTTAAAATGAAAGACAGTGGTGACCAACATCAAGCTGCCTTCCAGACGAATGAAGCCGCCATCCGCCGGTTCTTAAGCATGATCTGTCTGACACACACGTGCACACACATCAGGGGCCTGGGAGGGGCTGCAGGAGGGAGTAGCGGATTAGAGACAAGAGTGGAACTTCGCCAAAGCCGGTGAACTCAGGCCTGACTTCACCAGCCCACGTCCAGTATCCTTAGAGAAAGGATTTCCCTCTTAAGCCCAGAATATTTTGACTCTTGCTCACCTAATCCCACCACGACCCAAGATTTGGGACAAGAGGTTCTAGACCCACGGCAGGCGGTGGGTGGGCTGTGGAGTATGGCGGGTGAGCAGGCAAGAGGGCAGCTAGGCCACTGTTCCTGGTTTCTGACTTGACTCTGTCCTTGGATGAGAGAACCTTGCTTGACTGCAAACGACTACTAAGCAAGAAGCTGCAGCCTCCAGAGTAGGTTCTGAGCATCAGCAGGCAGAAAGGACGAGCTCTGAGAGGCGGAGTGAACACATGGCCCACAAGGGCTGCCAAGTGCAGGGCAGCAGTACCAGCCCTTGAGAACCTCATTCCCGGGGAGCCCTGAACCATGGTCTGTCTCAAGCTTCTTTGGGCTCCCAGTGGGGAATGGGACTCTGTGCCTTCTTGAAATTTCCTGTCTGGCCTGCAAAGAGCCACCACATGGAAGGTCAAGGCCCGGAGGAGGCATACGAATTCAGCAGCCGCCTCCCTTGGGCGCAGGAATCCACGGAAGAATCCAGAAGTCGCCGCCACCGGCCCCCCCACCCCCACAAGCACTGGTGCCTGTCTTTCGCTTCCTGTGCGACTTGACAGTTACGGCCCTCACTCGGTGTGGGGCTGAGGCCGTCCCAGTGTGGTTATTTGTTCACAGCTCCTCGTGCCACCCCTCCCTGCAACTGTTTCCATTCTCACCGAGCAGCCACGTCCGGGTCAGACACGCAGGACGGCAGCTGGGGCTTTCCAGGGGACTTTTGAGAAAGCCAGTGAAAGTGGTGTGGCCGACAGCCTCCGCACTCCTGCCCAGACCCACTCCAGGCCTCCAGGATGCACTCGGCCTGGTGCAGCGCCGCCCCGGCCCTGCAGATGAAGTGCAAACCCGGCCTTCAAGGGGAGCCATCTCTCGGGAGCCTCTTGTTCGCTGAGCTGGGAAACCCTTCACACTGGGTCTGAAAGTGGGGCCAGAGTTTGAAGACACAAGGGAAACGCTGCTGAGGACCTGTGGGCGTCCAGCTGCCTTCCCAAGGGAGCAGGGGGGCTAGTCAGCTTCTCCCCTCCTTCCCGCACAATGCAGGCGCCGGTGACCAGCAGCTGACTCGCTAGCAGCCCCAGGTGGGAAAAGAGCCCTGGTGCAGGCACCTCTGCCGAGGGTCTGTGCTCAGGCTGCCGGCGAGGTTTGCAGTGTTTTCCCCACTCTTTTGGTTGGTGGTGTGCACAAGGCTCCCAGAAAGACAGAGTGAAAGTGGAATTTCTCCATGAACCGGTTGACCCCAAGCCAGAGTATTTTCAATTGCTTCGTGCCCGTGTGAGAACTGGACCATGGATAGGAACTGAGCCTGAGTTGCGGTGTTGTTACTAGAACTTCCAGTGTACTACTAAACGCGGGAATCGGTCTAGTGGCCCGCTTGGGTTAGCAGCGGTTCCCAAACCACGAGAGCAGGGGTGCTCCACCTTCCTCAACGCCGAGACCCTTTCAGACAGTTCCTCGTGTCGGGTGACGCCCAAACAGATCATTATGTTCGTTGCTACTTCATCACTGTCATTTCGCTACTGGTATGAACTGGGTGAGCCCTGTGAAAGGGTTGTCCGACCCCCCAAGGGGTGGAGACCCACAGGTTGAGAACCGCTGAACCGCTCGCTGCACTAGTGGTTCCTAACCCACGCCTGCATCTGCGGGAGACAATTTTTAGGCGCCTCATTCGACCAGTGCCGGTGGTTTCCGCCTTTCAGCCGCGGTGCCCCAGCCACTTCCTCTGGGCTTGGAGGACAGCCACCTTTGCTGCAGGTGACTTCTGAAGGCAGGGCGTGGAGCCACGGCGGGGCTGACCCTTCCCAAAGGATGACGTTCCCTCTCACATCTCACTTCTGCGGCCAAGACCAAAAGAGCGCAGCACGTTTGGAGGGCTTCCTGGAGTCCTGATAGACTGCAAGCAGCCCTGGTGGCACAGTGGATTAAGTGTTGGGCTGCTAACCTCAAGGTCAGCAGTTCAAAGCCAGCCAGCCAGCTACTCAGGAGAAAGACAGAGCATTTTACTCCCATGGAGTTAGTCTCAGAAACTCAGGGGCGTTTCTACCCTGTCCTGCAGGGCAGCAGTGTGGTTTGATTAGACCACGGACTGCCAAAATGAACACCTATCTCGGAAGGACTACAGCCAGAAAGCTGCTTTGAAGGGAGGATGGTCAGACCTCCTGCATGTCACCAGGAAGAAAGCAGTCCCTGGTGGACACACACGAGGAAGACCCTCAGTGAGACGGAGTGACCAGTGACCGCAGCACTGGGCTCCAACAGCATCGACTGAGGCGGGGAAGGACCCGGCAGGCTGTGGTGGTGTGGTACGTGGGGCCTGCAGTGACTCAGTATCACCTAATGAATGTGAAACTGACCAAAGCGGTCATGCTCACTTAATCCATCTCAATGAGAACTTACCATGAAGTTTTTATTCCAAAATTAGCAGTCCACTTTGGTCAATCAGGTGACCCCCTGGGACTGCTAACCAGGCTGGTGCAGTTACCTAGCGCAGGACAGCGTTCTTCCAATGAGACCAGGGAATCGCACTAAGACAACAACCCCAGGGGCTCAAACGAGCAGCAGGGAGCAAAAGGCCTTTGCTTTGGGGGGAGGGTGCTTCCAGGGCAAGGAGTGAGACTATCCCCAACGAAGAGAAAGGGAGATGGAAATGAGGTATGACTCATGGGTTTAGGAACTTTCTTAGGGGCTCAAGTTTATTAGCATTTGGTCCCCAGAGTCCTACCCATGGGCAAGGCAACAGCTGGGCTACTCCCTCCCCAAGGCAGTCTGTTAATCACCAGCCCAAACCCCTGCTGCAGTCCGAGATGGTAAAGTGTCCAGGGGTCCCCTGCACTGCTCTCTTTCAACGGCCCCTTGGCTGCGCCCAGAGCTGAGAGGTCGGGAGGAATGAAGTTCCGCACGTGTGCTCCACAGGAGGAAGCGCAGGGGCAGGCGCGGGTGGTCTTGCATGGTGCTAAGTCTTTATCGCCGTGTCTCTGGATTTGTAGGCCACTCCTCGGCTCTTTAGCTCCCGCACAATTCCTGTGAGCGAAAAGCAGAGAGATCGATGAACAAAGAGTCAGATGGGTAAGAATGACTCTCAGCTGTTAAACGACAGCTTCCAGGCGACTGTCAATGGTCCCCTCGGTCAGCTTGTTACCATGGGTTCACATTCTGGATCCTTGCCTATCAGCTGGCCCTCTGTGACCCTCTGTGTCCTGCTGGCCCAGAGGGTTAAGCACCGGGCTACTAACTGGAAGGGAGAAAGCTACCATGAGGAAGAAAGACGAGGCAGTTTGCGTCCATAAAGAGGTAGCGCCTCAGAAACCCTGAGGCAGGGTCGCTCTGAGTTGCGCTGTGAGGCAGATCGACTGAAAGTGTTGGGTTTGGGTCTTTTTGTGCCTTGACTTCTCTCTCCATGGAACGGAGAGCCCCGGAGCACGTGGAGGTTGGCACCGAGGTCGACTGAGGACTCCTGCGGTGCTTGCTTGGCACAGTGCACGCAGTACATACAGTACACGCAGTACATACAGTACATACAGCACACGCGGTACATACAGTACACGCAGTACATACGGTACACGCAGTACATACGGTACACACAGTGCACGCGGTACATACAGCACACGCGGTACATACTGCGCACGCGGTACATACAGTGCACACGGTACATACAGTACACGCAGCCCACGCAGTACATACAGCACACGCAGTACATACAGCACACGCAGCGCATGCGGCACACGTAGTACATACAGTACACGCAGTACATACAGCCCACGCAGTACATGCAGCACACGCAGTACATACAGCACACGCGGCACACATAGTACATACAGTACACGCAGCCCACGCAGTACATACAGTACACAGTACATACAGTACACACGGTACATAAAGCACACGCGGTACACACAGCGCATGCAGCGCGCACAGTACACACAGCGCCCACAGTACACACAACACATACAGCACACGCGGCACATGCAGCACACGCGGTACACACAGAGCATGCAGCACACACAGTACACACACGATGGCGGTTACGATGGTTACCTTGGGGTAGGCGACCAGTGACTGACACAGCATACACACCTGGCTTAAAGTTACCTGGGAATGAAGAAAGGAGATTGCAGTTGGAGTGAGTTAAGACCAAGGGCATGTTGAAGCTTAAGCTAAAACTGGAAGAGGGCTGCACCCCTGAGAGGGAGCAGAGTGACCATGTCCACCCGGGCCACTGCTTCCTCGTCTTTCCCACCCTTACTCCACTGGGTTAAAAATCCCCACTGGATCGAGGGATGACAGCTAGACTGGGTTATGGGGAAAGGGAGAGACTTACTGACTCGCTGCCACTTGGAGACCCAGCTGTCCTCTGGACTCATCATCGCGATGATACTAAGGGGAAGAAGGTACCAGAGAATCAGTCGGAGCCTCACCCTGCTATGGACGAGGGAGCCCAGTGAGGCTGCCCTCGACTCTCTTTGCAGCCAGCACGACAGTCCTCGAGGAGGAAGCCCAGGGAGCGCCAAGCACCACTGACTCTCAGATGGAAAGTCCTCCTCTAATGGGTTGTGCAGCACGAAGCGCGCACACGAGTCCTGTCGGGATTTCATCAGCAGGATGAGAGGCAAAGGCTGAGGTAATACACAAAAACAGCCAGCTCAGAGTCTGACCGTATCTACTAAATAAGCATCAATCCTTTCTTCTTAATAAATCATTTTACTGGAGACTCTTACAGCTCTTATAAAACTCCATGTCACTGGTATCAAGCACATTTGTACCTATATTGCCAAACATTTTCTTTCTATTCAAGCCCTTGATATAAGCTCCTTCTCCCCCCACTCCCCCACCTTCGTGACCCTTTGATAAGTTACAAATATTATTTTTATATCTTACATGGACCACTATTCTCCCTTCACCCTAGCTCTGTTGTTCACCCGCCTGGGGTGGGGGTGGGGGATTTATATGGTCATCATTGTGCTCAGTTCCCTCTTCTTCCCCTACCCTCATGTGCTTTAAAAAGGAAATGACACCCCCCCCCCAACCCCGAGAGGGGTGACAGCAGGGCTAACAGCGGCTGCTGGCCTGCAGACAGATCTGAAGCAGCACGGAGGCAGGCCATCCTCAGTCACAGGTATCTGCTCCAGCCATTTACTTTGGTTGGGATGTTTCTTCTACTTCTTTCTCAACCTGCTCAAATGGCCTGGTCTGATGGTACCTCGTGTTTTGGCAGAGGTCCCTAGTCCTCTTCTGACCTCCTGTAACACTTGATGTGTGCAACTCTTTAGAAGCCTGCTGTGCAGAGCTTCACACTGCTTCTCTTTAAGTAAAAGTGTGCCTCTTGGCGGTTCTCAGGCCGACACAGTCCTTTCAGTGCTGGTGGGGGCCGGCCTCTGTAGAATGATTTCCTATGGCTTCGGCATCAGGCGGCCTGGGTGCCACTGCCAACTGTTAACTACTTCCAGGCTAAGTGACCTTCAACAGAGTGCAACTTCTTTGTACTGCAGTTTCCTCACTAGCTAAATGGGGATAGTCATGATACACCTGCTTGGGGGGTAGGGCGGGTCATGAAGATTAAATAGTCAGTTAAATATCTCGCACAGACAGTGCCTGCTAGTACTAATTGCTACATAGCTATTAACACCTAGCCTGCTCCTTACTACAAGACTGAAGAGGGTCCAGCTACTCCAGGTGAAGGTACTGATTTCCTGCCTGGTAAATAAAAGGGTTGTGCTCAACCTCTAATGTGCTGTAAAAGTATGATTCGTTGTGTTCTATAAAAAATATTTGCTATAAGACATAGCCATCCATCTGTCATTATTTATTACTATTTACTTAGCTTAATGGTAATTTGTTAATTGCTACTATGTACCAGCCACTGGCTATACTGGTAAGTAAGAGGGAGTCATTCCAAGTCCCAAGCTTCAATTTTGACTGGTTCCAAAGCCAGTCCAGGTCAAGCAGAGGGCAGATTGTGAGAAATTTTGTTAAATGACAGAATTCCAGGAAGAAACCACACACACACACACACAAACCTAAAAGGTAAAACATACTGAATAGTACACTCCACCTGTCCTGCCAAATACTGCCTTCTGGTTTCTTGCTTAGGAGAGGGGGATTGGACCATTATATTTCTCTCACTTTTCCTTTTCCCCACTGAATAACCTTGCAAATGATCATTTTTGTCGTGGGGGTCTCTGAGCAACGCCAGAAAGCCTCCTCTTCAGAGAAACAATCACCTATCACCACCACTGTACCTTATAAAGACTCTTCATGCAGACAACAAACATCTCCCAAGCCTCCACTATCTTTCAGGCCCTGTGCTGAGCAGGGGTGCACAAACAAGTCAGGCCCCACCATCAGGGAGCTGACGGTCCAGTGAAGTAATGCCCAATGAAAACAGCACACTCGGCTTCAAATTCTCCAGTAGCCATGTTTTCAAAAGTACAGAGAAAAAGATCAATTCAACGTCAATAATGTGTTCTTGAACTCAAGAAATCTAAAATTTACCATTCCACCATACAATTATTAGCCCCCAATTAAAGAATACATTTTTAAAAGGGAGACGCCTTCATTCTTTCACCTTAAGGCTGCTCACCCTCAGAGATCAGTTAGGACTAGTGGGGAATGCCAAGTAAGTAAGCAGGTGTCCAAAGCCTGCCCGCCCTAGCTTGTTGGGGACAGGAGGGGACGCAGAAGCCAGTGAAGGGGGGTAACGGGCCTCACCCATCGAAGGAAGAGCTGGTGCAGTCATACACCATTTCCCGGTTGCCCTTCATCTGCAGATACGTATCGCAGTTGTCACAGCCGTCATATTCAAACTGATCGATCGTCTGGGAGGGGTGGCGAAAGAGAGGTACGCATAACGTCTGCCCAGCCCACCCTCTCGGTTCCCCACCCCAATCCTCGCGTTCCTTCCTCGCTTATTCCCACTGCGGTTCCATGCATTCCCTCCCTAGGCCCTTCAGGGCCGGCCGCCCTCTGCGATGCCCGCCCCCGGGCCTCCGCACAACGAATCCACCCAACGGCTCGCAAGGCCTGTGCCGAGCGTGGTCCTGTCGCCCCGGGTCCGGGCCTGTGCTCGTGCCCACCCTGCGCCCCGGCGCGCTCGCCCTCCCCCGCGCTCGGCCCCCGACGGCTACCTTGACGAGCGAACACAGCAGACAGGCCCGCAGGTGCCGCAGGTCCTTCGGGACCGTCTCCAGGGCCATAGCCGCCGCCAGGAAAGAACCGCAGCCACCGCTCCAGCCAAAGCCGCTTCGCCGCAGGAAGTAAACACTGAGTTACCCAGAATGCCGCTCGGACGCTGCGTGCCACGGACTTCCTCTTCCGGCGTGAGCCCGCCGGCCACGCCCCCTCCGCCCCCCTCCCCGCTGCCGAAGATGGTCTCGCCCGTCGGGGGGCGGGGCTGGCCCGGAGTCACCTGGGCCGGCGCGCGCTCCCGCCACCTGGGCCGGCGCGAGGGCGAGGCGGGGCGGGGCGAGGCGGGCGAGGCGGCGGCGGGAAGCGGGGGAGGGGGGCGGGCGCCTGCGCGGGGTCCCGCCGGCGCGGGCCATTTGACGCAGGCCGCTGGCACCAGGCCGCCGGGGCGCCCAGACGCTCGCGGGGGCTCCTTGTCGCCTGCGCGTTTCCGAGGCGCGGGCCGATGGCCTCCGCAGAGACCGACACGAACCCCCGGCGGCCCCACCCCGTTGGTTGCCCAACTGCGGGCGCGCTGCAGGGTTTCCGCTTGCGCTTGGCTGGAATGCTGGCCTGCGAGCGGCCGGCCGGCCGGGCGGGGGCCGGGGCGGGCACTTTAATCATTTCAAAAGCTCCCATTCCGGCTTCTGACGTTTAGACACAGTTCCTTGGCGTAAGAACATCTGCAGGGGATTCGCTGCCCTCTTATTTTTCCACTGTGTCGCCACTGCCCTCGAGGTGACCCTGACTTCCGGTGGCCCCGTGGGGCAGGGTAGGACTGCCCCTTCGAGGTCCGCGGGAGCAGAAAGTGTCATCTGTCTGCCTCCAGAGGGTTCCAGTCGCTGACCTTGTGGTTGGCATTCCATTGCTGGCGTATTCGAACCCCTGACCTTGGGGTTAGCAATCCAACGCTTAGGCTTCATATAATAGGAAGCTAAATGCCTTGCTTTCTCTGTCAAACGCCCAACCTCATCTATCAGAACCCCTGGGGGGCCCTCTCCTGGCCTCGCGGAGCTCTGATCGGCACTGTGCTCCCGTGCGTTCTTCCCGTTTATCTGCACGGGAGCTTTGGGATACAAATAGTGTGTGTGTTGTATCCTCTAGCTAGGCCTCCACATGGAACGTTTCTCAGATGGGCTCCTGAACTGGGCTTTGGTGGTTCTCTGTCACTGAATAATAACGTTCCGCTATGGATGGAAAACTGAGAGCACTTGCCCAAGGTCACAAAGTCAACAAAGCATCTGAAATGTGGCACAGGAAAGCCGACTCTTGCTGTCAGGTGCCATTGAGTTGCTTCTGACTCACAGCGACCCTGAGCGGAACACTGCCCGGCCCTGTGCCAGCCTGGCAACTGTTCCAAAGCTGAAGCACATCGTTGCAGCCACTGGGACAGTCCACCTCCTGGAGGGCCTTGCTCTCCATCAACAGCAATAATAAAGATCATGGACGAGACCCTCGTCCTGCTTCCGCCTTGTTTTATTAAGCCCTGCTAAGTCGGGTGGTATCCTTTTGCAACTCAGCCCGCTGTCAGAAATCTGTGAATGTAGGAGATGGAGTTGTTACCCTGAATGACAACTGTGACGGTTAATGGTTTTCTGTCAACTTGGTAGGGCCAGGATTCTCAGTGGTTTGGAAGTTAAAATGTAGTGATCCCTCAGGATGAGATTTAACACAATGTAATCACTTCCACGATGAGATCTGATTCTGGGAGTCTTCAGCAGCCTGGCATCTTATGGGCTGACCTTGGATTCATTCGGCTGTGCAGCCAGAAACCTGCCCCTGACCTGCCCATCTGGGGTTCATCAGCCGCTGAAGCTCCAAGTGTGAGTCAGGAGAAGCCTCTCGCCTGACATCCGACCCACAGACTTGGCAGTTGCCCACCCGACAGCTATGTGAACCACACCCTTGATGGGAATCTCCCTGTGTACATAGATAGGCATAAACTTCACAGCTTCTGCTTTTCTGGAGAACCCCACCTAAGGCAGCAGCGGTTCCAGAACAAAACCACAAGACCAAATTGTATTTGTGGATAAATATATTAGCAAATAAATACATTTCTCAACGTAGTGCCTGATTCAAGCGTCTTTCTGTCTGGTTCAGATATAAATACCCATGTGGGTGCCTAGGTGCTAGTCTCCCCACTGACTCGGAGGAAAGGACGCTCCCAGGTGGGGGACCCTGTGCCCATCATGCCCCCACATTCACATTCCAAATGGGATAATGCCTGAGGGGCCAGCAATGACCAGGCTGCCCTGGAGTGAATGTCACCCTCGGGAGACCTCTCAGCCCTTGCCCACTCGGCTACCAGCAGCCCAGGCCAGACTCTGTGCTCCCCCTCCACCTTCGTGCACATCTGCTCCCTGTAGGTCCCTGCCTGTATGGCTTATACTAGGGAGCTAGGCCTCTGGCCTCCAAGCCTCAGGGCCACAGTTGGCTTTTACTTGGCTCACCTCCCTACTCAGAGAAGAAACATCCCTGCCTGTCTGTCCTGCTCAGCTGTGCGTCTGCCTCTTTCACCTTCATTCCTCCAGCCTCTCCCTTCCCAGGGGAAGCCCTGCTAAAGTCCTCCACTGTCCACCTGCTTTGGGACTTTGAGAAGAGAGCTCTCCAAGGAGAGTCGTTCCCCTCCCACCCTGGCCCCAGCGGCAGTCCCCAGAGGGATTGGAGTGGCAAGGATGACAAGGAGTCTGAAGATCAGAGACTGTCATTCCAGGTTCCTCAGGATGCTGTACCCACCTCGGGGACAGTGCACCACACTCTGGCTACCCCGTGACTTAATACAGCCACTGTCCATTTGAGAACAAGGGGCGGCGACACCATCCTCCCTTATGCACCAGGGAGGCGCTGCCTTGGGAAGCTTCAGAGACCCCACTTTTCAGGGCTCAGGGCTCATCTCTGCTCTTGGTCCTTTTCAAAGAAGGAAAACGATAGGGCTGTCCCTGATGCAGTTCAAGCGAGCACGAGGACCAGGGCTCGAGCCCCCGCTCATCAGCAAAAGGCCGTGAGAAAGGGTCAACAGCAGCCAGCTGAAGCCACTGGTTGTCCGGACAGGCCTCTGGGATGATGGGGACCCCGTGGGGCTCAGGGAGGTAGCAGCACCTCTGTAACACCCTTGATTTCCATCTCTAGCTTCCTGCCTTCAAAGACACCTGCCCTTCCTGGGAGCTAGCCCCCACCCCCACCCCCACATACACACAGGCAGTGGCTAGCTGGACTCACACTTCACTGCTCTGGAGATGTGTCCTGTAGATAAGCGGGGAGCCCTCGCTCCAAAGCCGGGAGCAGGAAACAGCACCTCCCACCACCCACCGTAACCACTCCTCTTCCAGTGGTGCCAGGAAGTAGAGCAAAAGAGGGGGGCTGGCCGGCTGAGGTCCCTTCTTCTCCCAGGAGCAGGATTCTGCCTGGGGGGCCTGAGTCATCCAAAGTCCAGTCTTGATTGGAGCCAGATCTGAAAGACTCACACGGCCTGTTCACACAGCTCCTCCAGCTCCTCCTCTGAGCCTGCAGCAGAGAGAGGTGAGGAAAGCAGACACGGAGGCTCAGGCCAGGCTCCTGCTGCTTTCACCTGTGGGGCAGCATGGCTGGGAGGGGCCACAGAGAGGGAAGGGGAGATCAGACTGAAGGATGAGAGGAACCCCCCAAGTGAACCCACTCACTCACTGATTCACTGCCGCCGAGTCCATCTGCTGTGCAGTGACCCTATGGGCAGCGTGGAACTGCCCCCGTGGGTTTCTGAGGCTGTACGTCTGTCTCTATGGGAACGGAAAGCCTCATCTTTCTCCCGAGGAACACTTGGTGGGTTCGAATGGCTGACCTTGCAGTTAGCAGTCTAATGCATAGCCCACTACACCACGCAAGGGTCAGAAAAACATCGAGAGGTTGGGAAACACACACAACAACCGGTGTGTACCTAACATGTGCGGTATCACCCAGTAACTATTTAACGAGCATTCGTGTGACGCTAGCCTGTTACCCAAAGCTTCCCTTCGCCATCAGAATCGGCTACCATGTGGGAAGCAGAAGTCCAAAAGGGATATGTAAGGCGCTTGTAGGACAGGAAGTGTGCGCACAAATCGTGAATATGCCAGGAGGGTAGGACCAGGGCCCTGAGAGATCTACTGAGGAAGGGGAGAGATCATATCTAACTGGAGCAATCAGGAAGCCTTCCTGGAATGGAGGATAAATGAGTTGGCCATGCAGACGTAGGTAAGATTGGATTGATGGGACTCAGAGAGAGCTGCAGGCTATTCTGAGCTGCAAGAAGTGTTTCCTGGTTTGGTGAAAGCATAGAGTTGGGGAAGGGAAGGGGACTAGTAGACAGCAAGGTTGAGAAGGGAGGTTGGCGCTAACAGGCACAGGGCCTTGAAGGTCAAACCAGGCTGGATTTTCCATCCTGTGGTGGCCTGATGGGCTACATGTTAGGCTGCTAAGCACAAGGTCAGGGGTTCAAATCCACCAGCATCTCTGCTGGAGAAAGATGAGGCCGTCTATTTCCACAAAGGGGACGGTTTCAGAAACCCACAGGGGCAGTTCTGCTATGTAAGAGCCACTGTCAGAATCCACTGGATGGCAGTACACTTGGACTTGATTTTTGGTTTTTGGTGGACAAGATAGTTCAAGGGGAGCTTTCCGGACAGTTACCTGTGAGGAAGGGGAGAGCATGGAGAACAGGGGAGCAGAGTAGCTCCCCTGCACAACTTTCTAGTCAAAAAACCTGAAGCGCAGTCCCCAGCCTGCATCATGCCCTGTTGAAGGCAGGGAAGAGCTCGGCGGCTGCTGCATTGAAGACACTGACCAGGAGCCCTGGCAGCAGGCGGTGGCCCTGGGTTGCTAACTACAAGATCAGACATTCGAACCCACCCGTAGCTCCACAGGCAGGGGCAGGGGGTGGGGGGGCGGGGGCGGGGGCGGGGGCGGGAATGAAGTCGTCTGTTCCTGTCAAGTTGTAGTCTTTGAAACCTGGCGGGGAGCGGGGGGGAGTTCTACTCTGCCCCGCAGAGTCACCAGGCGTCGGAATCGGCTTGATGGCCATGGGACGACACTGGCAGAGGCCCAGAGTGCTGGGGTACAGGAGACTATGGCAGATACAGTTCACAGAACCTGGTACTGATGCATGTCAGGAGCAGGGCGGGCAAAGGCAGCACTGAAACGAGAGACTGAGCGAGGGGGGGACTTCTGGGCCCTCTAGGTGTTTGGGTTAACCTTGAGCTGAACACAGTGGCATGGCTGCACCAGCGGCCCCGGGGTGGGCATGCCTTCATTTGAGCTGTGGCCCCAACCGTCCCAAGTGCCTCTGAAGCCCCAGCCTGAACCTGCCTGGGGTCCCCCTGATGACTGAGCAGCCTGGCAGCGCTGGGGAGCGGTTGCTCAAGAACATAAATGTCCCCCCTACTGGATCCTTCTTACCTTGTCGACCCCTTGCTGGTCGATGCCACCTGCCCCGTAGCATGCAGCTTCCCCAAGTCCCCTCTGCCCCACCACACCTACTTCCCCTAGAAACTCACCAGGCTGGGCTGGCAGCACCTGGCAGTGTGGGTACGGGCATGGCGTGCCCTCTACGGTGTCAGGACTCCATTCGGAAGGCCCCTGCTCAGGTGGGTGTGGCCCCAGGGGCAGGTGTGGAGTCAGACACAACCACACTGGCTGTGAGCCTGAGCGACAGGGCCCGGGGGGTTCTGGCAGAAGCCGCCTGTCCAGGCCCGAAGGTGCCAAGATCAGTGGGTGGGCCTCTGGGGACCACGGGCACGGCAGGCCGGGGCCATGGCGGGGAAAGACTTGACAGGCTGGGTGTGCAGCCGAGCCCTGGGGCTCTGAGGGACCTCCCCGCCGCTTCCTTTGTGGGTGCCGGGGGGAGAAGCTGGATTTCTGCAAGCTGAGAAGGCTGCTGGGAGTGGGGTCGGGGCTGGCGGTTTTAGCTGGGCAGGGGGCTGCCTCCGTGGGGGCCATAGACCATTGTGGGTTGGAGAGTTGCCCTGAAGGGGCTATTGACTTGGATCTGGAGGACTGGTCGTCAGGAGGTGGTGCTGGTGGGGGCTGTGTCCGGGGAGCGCCAGGCCTGGGCTGGGCGGCCCTGGTCTCTGGGCCAGACTTCCTGCCATTCCACTGGAATCGCCTTGTATAGTGGTGGTGCCGGTGGCGGTGGAAATGGACATGGCTGGAGGCCTGTGTTTCCCCTGTGGGCACCACCGAGTCCAAGGACCGGGGACGAGAGGCGACGTCAACGTGAGTCTCTTCCCCCGGGGGCTCCCCGTCGGGGCTGCAGTAGACCAAGGGGTCAAAGTCACTGCTCAGGGAGCTGCGGAAGGTGGAGCTGCTGCCGTGGGTGCCCTGCAGGCTGACGTCCGTGCAGTTGACCACCGAGTCGCTGGAGGAGCCGTGGCAGGGCCCCGAGCTCGAGTCACTGGCGGGCCCGTCGGCCAGGTAGCCGCTGCGTTCTGTGCAGCAGCTTTCTGCTGACCCGCTGCTGTCCTGGGGCCGGGCCCGGCGCGGGGGCACTGGGCAAGCAGCAGGGTGCTTCGAGGTGCACCTGAGCCGGCCGAGCCCCCAGTGCTGCGCGGTGGGCAACTGGGCCACCGACTGGTGCTGCGACTCACCCGGAGGCCGGGGGGCCGCCCCCCTGGGGAGGCGGTGGTGGTGCCGGGGGCCGGGGCCTGGCTCTTGGGCCGGCCGGAGGGGGATAGGTCTGGGTCGTGGGGGCTGAGCTGGCACTGAGCTTCGAGAAGGGCCCAGCAGGTAGGCAGCAGGGAAGTGATAGTGCGCGTGGCCAGGGTGCTGACGAATGAGGTGGAGTCTCTGGCCTGGCTCCTGAAAGAGTCTCGAGGGCTGGGGAAATGCGTTGCTTTCTGGAAAAGAAGAACCAAGCGCAGGCGGTCGGACCACCGGCCCGTGGCCGACTCTGGGGAGGCGTGGCTGCAGGGGACCTAGCCCTCCCTGCATGGCCTAGGACGTCTGTCCTACACATGCCCTGGGCCTTCCTTCCTCCAGCCAAGTCCTGGGAGTGCCAGGCTAGGGGCCAATGTCCGCACCGCCGCCAGACCTCAGCCCCGGCCCTGCTGGACAAGCCTGGCCCTTTGAGTGACTCAGAAGAAGCTCCTTCCTCAACAAGGAATTCCACCGCTGCCTTCAAGAAAACGGTCCTGTGACTTAACCGCCAGAAAACCGGAGTAGGCGGCAAACATCCCACGGTTCGAATCCGTAAAGCTGAATCCATAGCAATACTAACAATTTTTCAAATACGACAGATGTCTGCGATGTGCCGGGCCCCCCTCGGATGAGGGCCTTTCGAGCAGTGCACAACCCGACCCCTTCCAGTGGCGGTGCGCTCCCCCTCCTGCTCCGACGCGGCCCCCTCCCTGAGAGCAGCCACGTCCTCCACCCCTCTGCCCGTCCACAGGGCAGCCCTCGGCCCACCTCCTACCTACGATGTTGAACATGCAGAGAGGGCAAGTTCGATGCTGATGCAGCCAGGGGTCCACGCAGGTGCGGTGGAACTCGTGAAGGCAGGAGATGACTCGTAGCTCCTGGGGAGACAAGGGGCTCGGGATCAGAGGCGGCTGTGATGGCCAGAGGGGCAGGAACGGAGGCAGGCCCCTCGCGCCCTCTGGCTTCCTCTTGGAGAAGACCTCCTGGTAGGCTAGAGAGGGTACCGCGGGCTTCGGTATCAGGTACGTCTAGCTTTTGTCAGTTAGCTATTTGCACTTGGGCAAGTGTCTCGACAGACCGATTGTCAGTCTGAAAACCAAGGATAAAAAACCGAATCTCCCCACCCCTTGTCATGAGGCCAACAAAGAGACAGTGCAGCTAAAGCACCCACCGAAGAGCCTGCCCAGGGTACACCCTCAACAAGCATCAACTCTCGGCCTCTAGAGGGGCAGGGCAATTGCAAGCCTCGGGCTCTTCCCGACGTCTGCCCCATGCAAGATGCAGGGGACACAGAAGGGCCAGGACGACCACACCACACCCCTCCCAGAGCTGCCCGCCCCCACCACAAGCTCTGCCTTACCTGCCCCTCAGAGAACTCCTCCAGGCAGATGGCACACATGGGCGCCGAACTGCAGCTGCTTCCTGAGTCTGCCCACTCAGCCCGGGCCCGCCTGCAGCTGGCCTGGTACCTCCTGGTAGCCAGCTGGCTGATGGCCCAGGCTGTACGCTGCTGAAGGGGCTCCTGGGAAGAGGGGTGGGACTCAGCATGGGGCAGAGCCTCTCCTCTCCAAGCTGGCCAAGCCCTCCCAACCAGCCCCGCTCACACCACCGAGCTTTCTTGTCCTTGGTGTCGATGGGAAACTGTTTGTCCAGCTGCCTGCTTGTCGTTATTAGCTCGGATGTCTAAGTCGGGCTGAACTTTCTTTCTTTTTTTTCCCTTCCAATCGTATTATTGGGGGGCTCTTACAGCTCTTAGAACAATTTGTACATCCATTGTGTCAAGCACATTTGTACATAGGTTGCCATCATCCTTTTCAAAACATTTTCTCTCTACTTGAGCCCTTGGTATCAGCTCCTCGTCATTTTTCTTCCTCCCTCCCCCACTCCCTCACCCTCATGAACCCTTGATAATTTATAAATTATTATTATCTTCATGCTTTTACACCATCTGCTGTCTCCCTTCACCCATGTTTCTGTTGTTTGTCCCCCCCCGGTGGGTTATACATTGATCATTGCAATGATTGGTTCCCCCTTTCTTCCCCCTACCTTCATGGTATCACTACTCCCCTTATTGTTCCTTGGGAGGGTTATCTGTCCTGGATTCCGTGTGTCGAGAGCTCTTATCTGTACCAGTGTACATGCTCCAGCCTAGCCGGATTTGTAAGATAGAACTGAGGTCATGATACTTGGGGGAGGAAGCATTAACGAACTAGAGGAATGTTGTGTTTCGTCGGTGCTATACTGCACCCTGGCTGGCTCATCCCTTCCTTGTGACCCTTCTGTGAGGGGATGTCCAATTGTCTACAGATGGGCTTTGGGTCTCCACTCCACCCTCCCCCTCATTCACATCAATATGATTGTTTGTTCCAAACTTTCATTGTCCAAAATCAAACTCCCGATTCCATGAACCACCTCTGACCAGACACCTGTCCTCCCCAATTGCCCTCACCCTCACTCACTCAAAGTCACTGCCATCGAGTTGGCTCCAACCCACAGGGACCCGAGAAGAAAGGTAGAATTGCCCCCTTTGGGTTTCTGAGACCGTAACTCTTCACAGGAATGGAAAGCCTCATCTTCCTCCTGTGAAGCAGCTGGTGGTCTCGAACTGCTGACCCTGAGGTGAGCAGTCCAACACATAACCCGCTATGCTTCTGGAGCTCTGGTAATTCCATTCTTTCAACTGCTCAGACCAAAAATCTGGATGGCATCCTGCATTCCTTTCTCCCATACCCTGTAAAGATTCCCAGAATCCACTTCTTGCCTCCTTTACTACACCTGGCACCCAGGTGACTCAGTGGGTTGCATGTTGGACTGCTAACTGAAGGTCAACAGTTTGAGTCAGCTGCTCCGTGGAGGAAAGACGAGGCTTTCTGCTCCTGTCAAGATGGATCACCTTGGAAACTCTGTCCAATAGGGCCACTGTGAGGTGGGACCCGCCTTCCTCTAGCCCATTCTCACGGTGGAAGCAAACGTGACCGTGGTAAGACTTACGTTAGGCTGTTTTGTTCCGAGACACCAAACCTTCAGTGGCTCCCATTTCACCCAGAGTGAAAGTCCTGGCAGTGACCCCCGGGAGTCTGGATCAACGTGACCTCCATGAACTCTGTGCCTCATCTCCTCCTCCGCCCCCCCCCCATGGCACCGCCACCCCCCCCCCCCCCCGGCTCTCTGCTCCCGGCCCCTGGGCCTCGGCACGCACTGTCCTGCTTCTACTGCTTCTGGCAGAGATTGGCACAGACGATTCCCACATCTAGTCGGAGTTTTCCGTTCCCGAGCTACCTTCTCAATGTGACCTTTCTTTTCAAAATGAAACCTCCCCCACACGCTTCCTCTTCCCCTTTCTGCTTTCTGTGTCTCCCAGCACCTACCACTATGGAAAAGACTACATTAGAGGTGTGTGTGTGTGGGGGGGGAGTTTCCAAATCTTTGTGGAAAAAATGGTATTGAAAGAGAACCGAATATTCCCACACGCTTTCCCAAGCTCCGTTACCTTGTATCAATTTTGCTTCTTGTCTGTCTCATCCCATTAGAATAAAAGCTCTTGGAGGGCAGGGCTTTTATCTCCTCCATCATTGTGGTGCCCCTGCCTGGCAGGTAGTCAGAGCGGGTGTGTTGGGTGAATGTAGGTGTGGCATGAATGGGCAGGCCCCTGGGGAGAGGCTACTGGACATCACCAGAGGGACATGGGGGTATTTGGAGGTAGACTGTTGGGCGGATGTGAAGGTCCCTCCCTTCTTCACACCCTCTTCTTGCTCCCACCCTCCCACAGACACCCACACTCATGCCAATCTCCACCAGGGAGCCCGCACTGCTCACCGGCCGGTTGGGGTTGGGGTGGGGGCGGCACCGGATGCGTAGCACGGAAGCCAGGATGATCACAAAGATGGTGCCCACCACCGTCAGAAGGATCCACACGTCATAATCTGGCTGTGGGGGGGGGGCAAGCAGAGAGGGAAAGGGGTCAGAGCCCTGGGAGGGCAGGGGCGAGCTGAGCTCAGTGGGAGGAAACAGGAGACACACAGAGCGGGCTGGAGGCTCTCCTGGGGTCTTCCAGCAGTGGAGCTAAGTGGGGATGAACCTAGGGAGGGGCTTAGCGGACCCTGCCTACCCAAAGCCCTCGGAGGAGAGGGGTCTCCTCATGTCAGCAGCGAGAAGCACTCTGAAAATCCGGGTGCCGGAGAGGAAAGGGAGGGGAGCCTCTGTAGGCCGGAATCCCTGACTCTGCAGCTGGAGGCACCAGGCAGCGTTGGGGGGGTGGGGAGAGATGGGGGTCAGGGCTTCATTGTGTCTCTGCCACCCCAAGCTGCCCCCGACCTCATCTGGCCCCATGTGTTTCAAGGCACAAAGGCACACAGCTGGGTTTCTGAAGGAGCTCTCCCTCTCCCTGGGGACAAGAGGATTTCTAAAGTGTCCATCAGCTTTGGGTGAGGATGACCACAGGGAACAGGTCGGGGTGAGGACGGACACTGGGGCAGTGCTTACCCAGGCTGGGGGCTCCTTCAGCTCGATCCTCACGAGCGCCTTTCGGTTCTTGTACACAAACTCCATCAACTTCTCGGCGTCGCTGCCCCAGATCAACACCACCGGCCAAGTCAGCCCCAGGGGCTGCTGCAGCTGCAGAAGGGGCAGTGGCCGGAGGGGCTGCTGGGTCCCAACTCTTCCTTCCCCAGGAACCTCACTTCCCTCCGCCCTAGCCCGCCTGAAACACCCTAAGGTCTCTGAGTACCTGCTGGGCGGCAGCTCGATCCTCAGTGATGTCAAAGAGGACAGCGCTGGCTCCTCGCTCGCCGGCCATCCGGGCCTGCAGGACACACAGCGAGGTTGGCTGGGGGCTGGGGTGGAGGCAGCTAATCCAGACCCTATCCTCATCCCCACACGGACCCACCCCTGCCCGGGGCTTTGCACACACGGAACCCTGCACACTCACACACACGCGCACAGGCATGCAAGGGGTCAGTCAGTGGAACTAGGTTCTGCCTGCCCTAGTCCCTCAGCCTAACCAGGGCCCATTGCCTTGAAAGACCTTTGTTTTGTAATGTGACAAACCCTGAGCAAGGAGTCACTGGGAGCCAGGGGGGCGGACCAGACCAGAGACACAAAGGATTAAGAACAGTGCCTGTCCTTGGGGCTCCATCGCAGGCCTCAGCTAAGAAGTGTGAGAATACATGAAGGGGGTGGGGGCGGTGGGACAGATGGAGCAGAGAGTGACCAGCCCCCCTGGGACAGGGAGCGGGTGGAGATGGTTTGAATAGAGCAGGGCTTTCCAAAGGCCAGCCCTGATGGACAGGAGGGGCCTGTGGGACATCCCTCAGCTTAGGTTAGGTTCCAAGAGCCTGGGCCACAGGGCTCTCCCATGAGGCCTCCCGGCAAAGCCCAGGCTCAGCCCATCTCCTTGGCAGCCCCTCCCTGCATGCTCCAGTTTGCCAACTCTTTCTCTGGCTCCAGCTCAGAGTAACTTAAAGGAGTCCCTGTCCGTCCGGGGCTTTCTCTCCTCACCAGCTCCCTGAGTAGAGGGGCCGGAAGCCCTGTCCCCCAACCCCGGGTTCAGCTGTGCACCAGGGCTCCAGAGAGGGGCTCTCACTAAGAACTGAGCGGGGCTTGGGGAGGCTGAAGGCAGCCAACCACAGGGCTGGGCAGAGGCAGACAGTGAGTCAGGAGAGAAACCAGCAGGCATCTAGGGATAAGTGTTGGGGGACTAACAGAGGAGATAAGAGCGGAGGGAGGGGCGGAGACCCAGTGGTCAACCACCAACAGATGACACTGTGAGCCAGAGGCTCCCTGCCCAGTGCCTGTCCCTCTGCCAGCCCCACTCGCGAGAGAGCAGATGCCTCCTCTGGGAAAGGGCTCAGCCCTCAGGGCTGACTCTGGGCCTTCCTGCAGGCAGTGAAGGAGTTAAGCCAGCTGCCTGGAGGGGGGGCAGGCAGAGGAGCCAGGCCCGCTTTACTCACACGCTCCGCTTTGATCTAGGCGTCCCAGGGAGAGCCTGTCAGGGCAGGCCAGGGAGCGGCTGCCGCTCCCTGGGGCGGGTGGTGGCCAGGGGCCCCTCAGAACCCACTGCCCGAAGGCAGGGGAGGGCGGTGGCGACCTTCTAGTGGGACTGCCCCCCTCCCGTGGGCCAGAAATGTAACTTGCTTCCAGCCTTTCCTGCCCCTGGGAGCTGGACTGGGCCTGCGACCTCCCTCCGCTGGGCCAGGTGCAGCCGGGAGGCCAGGGCTCACCAGGCTGGTGGACTGGAAAGTCATGGAGCTGGGTGGATTAGAGGCGACACCGCAGTCACAACCTCCCCCTCCCCCACATCATTTCCTCCTCCCAGGAAGCCTCCCCCATGCCCCAGGCCACCCAGGGCAGCTAGAAACTTCTCCAGGGGTTGCCACCCTCCAAGCCTGGAGCGTGCAGAGCAGAAGCAGCGGAGAGAGAGGAGTGGACTCTTGGAGACCATCTCCTAGTCAGGGGACCTGGATGGGGCACCGGAGAGGTCACTACAGTGGTCAGTGAATTGGGTCTCTTGGGTCCCCAAAGACCAGGGGGACCCTCAGAACCCACTGCCCCAAGGCAGGGGAGCCCTAGGAGGGGGGAATGGAGACCTTCTAGTGGGCCCCCCTTAGGGCCAAAAAAGTAACTTTCTCCCAGCCTTTCCTGTGACCAGAACAAGACCCTGGGTCCAGCCTGGGCTGGGAGGGCAGAAGGGGAGGGCAAAGCCTTCCTTTTCTGCAGTCTCTCCCTCGGCCCCTTTGTGCCTATTGGGAGAGGAATAGTGGAAAGCATTACTGTGCTCTTCAAACACCCCAGCCCATTACAGCGCATAATTATCAAGTTGTAAAGTGATCAAGGGGCCTAGAGAGCTGGCCAACCACGGGGGCAGCAGACCGGACTTTCAGGCAATGCATTCCTGCAGTCAGAGTTCTAGGAACAACAAGCAGGGTTGGGGATAGATGGCACCCCTGCTCACTTGCACCCAAAGAAGCAAGAGGGCGGGACAGGAAGCAGCGCTCCCCCAGGGTCTGAGATTGCCCCATTGGAAGGCAGGGCAGGAGGCATGTTCCCGGAGCTGTAGCTGGGAGATTCAAAGACCTCTTTTGGTGGGGACTGCAGTCCGCCAGGCCTCTAGGGGCAGCAAACAAAGTTCTGGCAATGACTCATTACAGAGGGAGCATGGAGGGTGAGCTGAAATCAGGCCTCTGACTCACTTTCTGGGTACACTGATCAGCTGCTGCCAGGCCACAGTGACAGTCTCTATGCTCCCTGCTCATGAAAGACTTACCGAGCACCCACTACACCCAGGCCGCCCAAGCCAGGGAAGCCGAGGCCCTCTAGAATAGTTCATACTCTAGTATCTCCTAAACACGCATCCCAATGATGCTAACAAGATTCTAGGATAGTTCCCAACACCCCTCCCATTGTTTTATGCCTTCAGCTCAGAAAGACCTTCTCTCCACTCGGCCCCTCTCAGCCATACTAGATTGGACATGAATCAGATAGTAGACCAGAGAGCAGTGGGGCCGCTCGGGTTGTGGTGCGGGCAGGGGTGGAGGGCTTCCTTCTTCTCTGGAGCACCTCCACGAAGCCGGGCCCTAGCAGAGCGGGAAGCACAGCAGAGACCCCGGCCGCTGGAGTGGGTCCAGAGGGAGGGGCTGCTGCTCCTACTGCGTTGGCTGGGCTGGGCCAGTCAGAGAAGACTCAGGGTAAGAGATGGGGCTCATCAAAGTTTGACAACAAAAGGAGGAGAGATTTTATTGAGACTCGCTTTGCCTAGATGGCCGGGCTTTGGATCCTGACTCCACGACTGAGGCACCCAACCGCTCTGTGTCTCACTTTCCCCTTTTTTGTAACCTGGGAATACAGAATAGGATCTACTTCATAGAGTTGTTGAAAGGACTACATCTATGAATCCAAGTAAAGTGATGTTTGGTTTGCTGTCACTAAGTTGTACACCTGTAAAAAAAAAACTTGAATCGGTTTAAGTTGTGTGACAGTTATATTTACAACTACAAAAACAGCAGCTACTAAGGCTGATTATGTACATCCAAACTCTTCATGGGTTCCTTGATTTGGAAGATTAGGGTCATGGTTCTTGGGACAGCCCAGTTAATTGGACAAATTAGGTGGTCAGTGCTTCTGTTCTGCCTTGGGGAGGGTATGGGGTCTCAAAAGTTTGCAAACAGCCATCCTAGGTACAGCAACGGGTCTCTGTTCACTGGGAGCAGAGAAGAAGGAAGGTCAGGAACAAGAGGAGGAAATGGAATGTGTGGCTAATTACCTCCATGAATAATCTGCTTCCTCTGCCTGAGGCTGAGAGAATTGAATGGAGCTTGGCTACTGTTACTGAACATTTTGATCAAAGAGTCTATAGAAGAATACTGATCAAAAGGGGGGAAATGTAGAGCAGAATTTCAAACTTGTATGGAATCTATACTTTCTGGAGGTTGGATGAACTTCCAAAATTACTGACCTGAGATAATCATTAAGCCTTACCCACCGAAATATCCCTGGAAGTTTTCTCAAAACCAAACAACCGTTTAGCTTAACTAGTAAAGACTTGAGCAGCAGCCTGCTCTTTTGAGAACTACCTGTACGGGATCCAGCTGACAAAAGCAACTCAAAACACTGGCCCGGAGCCTCAGGAGCGGTGAGTTTACGCGAATGGTGGGGAACGACTCGGAAAAGGATGGGAGAGTGGTTGCCTAACTGAAGAATGTACTCAGTGGCACCGAGTTGTACTTGTAGAAACACGCAGACATGGGAGTATGTCCTGCTGCATCGCTTCTGAACGTAAATAAGTGAAGAAGTGCTGTTTGAAATCACAGCGCTTGGCACCGAGTAAGGGTTCCGTCACCGCTAGGTCGACCAGCGCCATGTCTTTCTCTGCTCCTCACAGCAACTGGGCAGGATACAGCTGCTCGTCCCTCGTGAGCTGTGCAAACCGATGCTCAGAGAGGCTGACTCACCTGTCCAGGGCCACCTGGCTGATAACTCATGGAAGCAAAATCCCCACCCAGGACATCGGCTTCCATTGTGCTTGCTCTTAACTCTCGGGGAGGGTCTCCAGGGAAGAGGTAGGGCTCCTGCCTGTCTGCTGGGCTCGGGTGTCAGCTCCTTCCGACAGCAAACGGACAAGTGCCCACATCAACTCGTGAAGGGATAAGGCCCTGCCTTATCACAGGGACGACTGTGGAGTGAGACTAAAGAAAGAGAAGCCGATTTGGGGTGACGAGATGGGGTGCTGATGACAAGAAAGAAGGACAAATGACAAGAATCTGAGGGAAGCCTGAGGCTGGGTGACAGAGCGGACCAAGAGTTGATAAATCAGACAGAGGCAAAGTCTCGTAGTAACGGGTGAGGATGTCAACGAGTGGCCGCTCTGTGTGGCCCAGGACAAGCAGCTCGCACCTGTATGGTCTCACTAAGTCCTCCTTCCTCCCACGCGACCCCCTTTCACCGAGGAAGCAGTGGGAGCTCAGAGAGGTTCTTTGTCAGCATGTCCCCAGGCACACTGAGTGCGGTGCGAGAGGCAGGCCTCAAACCCAGGGCTGTCGGACTGGAGAGCCAGCCCTAGCACTGTCAGTAGTGATGATCCCGGGGTTAAATTCCCCCCACCACCTTCCCTTCTACTCGATGCTCCCTAGTTTAGTAAACTCTATTTACAATTCACTTTTTAATGAGATCATTTGTAATAACACCTTGAGCTGTGAGGCATCCCATCAAAAGCAATGATGGGTATGTTCGTTAGGCCTGTGGCCTTTGGAATGGGGAGAAAAACGAGGCTTTCTACTCCTGTAAAGAGTTGCAGCCTCAGAAACCCACCAGGGTCATGCTACCTCATCCTATCGGGTCACTACGAACGGGCAGTGACTCAATGGCAGTGAGCTTGGCTTTTGGTTTGGGTGGACTTCTGAAATACTGAAGGTAACTCCTGTTGTCTCTTCACTGATGGCAGTGGGCTGGGAGCGACCTGGTTAGGTCAAAGGGAAAACCACAGAGAAGACATAGTCTCAGTCAATTAGATGCCACTGTGAGCTTGGGGACACAGCAATTCCCAGTGGGAAACCAGGGAGGAAGGGCCGGTGTGAGCGCAGGGGAGGAAGCGTGGGCACGAACCCTCTTCTGAAGAGCCCCTTGGGGAAAGAGAAGCAGGTCACAAGGCAGCAGCTGGTGCCATATTCAGAATCCTGCCCACCTCCCTGGATCCAGCAACCCCCAACCCCACGGCCATGGGCTCAACTCATAGTGACTCAGCTGGACAGAGCAGAACTGCTCCCCAGGTTTGTAAGAGTGTAAATACGCGTGGGAGCAGACAGCCTCGTGTTTCTCCTGGGGGGTCTCAAGTGCTGGCCTTGAGGTTAGCAGCCCAGTGCTCCACCCAGGACCAGGGATCGGGTCGATGAGAAAACTGAGTGCAGGTAAGGGTCTGAGAGTGCAGCAATGTCCGGGAGGCTCGCGGTTCAACTTCCGCTGCCCTCCAGAGGGTCATGAGATCCCCAGGGAAGGTGACTCCTCTTTCACCACCCCTGGAAGCTGGGGCACCCGGCCCCCATCCCAGGCCCAGCAGCCTCGGCAGGCCCTCACTGCCTGCCCCTGCTTCTTCTCCTTCCCCCGCAAAGTGCCACTCTGTGCCACACACCTGATGCCACTCAGGCTCTGTCACCAGAAGAGTCTTTTTATATACGTCACGTTGTCCCAACTGGAATACCAAAAACCCACCTCACTGCCATCGAGTCAATGCTGCCTCACAGCGACCCCTGGCAGGTTCCCAAGGCTGTAACTGTTGACAGGAGGAGAAAGCCCAGTCTCTCTCCCTCAGAGCTGCTGGTGGCTTTGAACTGCTGACCATGCGGATCGCAGCCCAACGTACAACCACCACACCACCTGGGCTCTCCCCGGCTGGAATAGGCGCGGCCAAATGAAGAGTTTTAAGGCCCAGTCCTGGAACTGGACAGGGCTGGTCTCAAGTCTCAGCTCCACTGGCTGGGTCACCCTGACAAGTTACTTAATCTTTCTCTTCTTTGTTTGCCACAGAACAACAAGGCCTAGCTTTCCTGACTGTGGTATAGGAGATTACACACACACACACACGTCTGTGTCACATGCGATTGCTGGCTAAAGCAGGGGTGACGAGGGCCTACGCTCCAGCAGCTGGGCGGTGATGTAAGCAAGGCCAATGGGCCGGGTGGGGAGCTTGGCCAGTCGCGGAGCTCCATGCATCTTGTCAACAGGAACGTCTCGCAGGGACAGTGAGTGTGTGTTCCGCCTCCAGCCAGCTGTTCATCTTCTGAGCGCCTCCAAATGAGGTCATCGAGCTGCGACCTGACCGACAGGCTAACCTCCACCTCTTCACTCTTCATCGTCTCAAGTTGACAACAGATGACGTACCTACCACGGCAAGCGAGCGCCCACGTCTGAGAAAGCGTGGGGCCCGAGCTCCCAGCACCTCTGATTTTTGCCTCCCGAGAAGCTGGACATCTGGACTTTCCATGAAAACTTTCACGTTTTGAATGTGGCGATTAATTTACATTTTGAAAACAAGCTCACCGCTTTGCTGCAAGAGGGTGACATATTTAAGGGTACGGCCAATGATTTCGGCGTCTACTGCTCTTGCACTGAGCTCTGTCGATATTTCTGAAAGGTGGGAGAGCCCTCCAACGGACTCCCTCTGTGGCGGCTACATCATTTTGTGTGAACTTGATATATAGAGGGTAGGGGTGGAGCCTAGCCTGTCAATCAGATCACAGTCTGATGGCACCTCCTTGCTTCCCCTTCCTGCTGTCAAGTCTCTCTGAGGGCTGCCAGAGACACTGCCTTCGGATCGACACAGCTCTGCACCTGCCAGCCTGCGGTCTCCCTGCATTCTGCATCACCGCATGCGATTGTGTGAGTCTCAGAGGGATGTGTGGACTAGGATCAGACTTTCGGGCTTGCCTGGACTGAGCCGGAAGGCTTGCTCGATTTAGAATTACCTCTCGATCTAAAGCTCTCGCTCCCACACACGAGTCTCTGGGTTTGTTTCTCTCGTCCACCTGGCCTCACATGCCCTCTTTGTTCTGATCCTGGGCAAGGGAGGGCGCTTCCCATGAACGGCTAACTGTCCTGCTGGTTGTGATCTTTTGAAGGACCACCGACCCGGCTCAGACTGACACCAGCAAATGGAAAGGTTAGACAGGAAGCGCAGGGGCAGGGAGTTGAGGTCACTGTCAGAGGGAGGGAGAATGGCGGTACGCGTGAAAGTCAATGTCACTGAAGTGTCCGTGTAGGAGTTGTTGGAGTGCATCGTTCTTGGGTATGTGTGTGACTGTATATTTCTTTTTACAGATTTCTTTTATCAAAGAGAAGGTTCTGCTGGTAGATCTGTGAAGGCAGAAGAACAGCGGCGTGACTTCCCACCTTGCTCAGGCAGGAGAGCGGCGTGAACTGGGCCTTCACCAGGGAGCCAGAGCTGGGGAAGGGGGACATCTACCTTGCTAGCCAGCGACAGGCAGGGGCGGGGGGCCCTCCGGGGACTTTCCAGCTTGACGATGCTGATGAATCCGGGCTCCAGGTTGTCGTCGTCGCTGGCGTTGCACAGGTACAGGGGGTGGGACTGCAGGGAGACAGCAGAGAGAAGGACCGGGGTTAGGGGGGCTGCGGGAGCAGCAGGAAGGATCCTTCCCTGCTGCGCTGAGCAGGTGCCACGGGTGTGGACCCAGTCAGTGCATTGCCCCGAGGAAGCTAGTCCCCGTCCCTGCCCTTTCCACTGGGGAAGCCCTGGGTTCCAGAGCAGTCGGTGCAGAGGCCTCCTTGCCTGCTTCCAAACCCCAGACTAAGAGAGTAGCCTTTGGTCCTGTACGCAGTGCCTCGGGAGTCTCCTTCTTGCCCTCTGTATCCCTGCAGGTCCCTCCTGCCTCCCAGGAGGCCCCCCTCTACAAGCTCCCATCTGCCACCGGGCTTGGCCCTTCTCACTCGGTGTTGCCCTCCCAGCTCGGTCGCCCCATGCTGGCATTAAGCAGAGCGCTGGAGAGAGGAAAGAGATCGTTCCGAGATGAGGCTGGTTAAGACGGAGACCTTGAGTCATGAGATTCGTGGGAGTTCGTCCTCTCCCCAGCAAGGACCCAGGGACACAGAGCGAGCTCCGCTGCTTCTCTGCGACCGGCCAGCAGGGGTTCTGAGGGTTCGAGGCAACGGCAAGCTCAGGCCATGACCCTGTGCCTCTCAGCCCATCTGGTCCGGAGGAACAGCTGAAGGGGAAGTGGGCCCGACAGGTGCTAAGGTGACGCCTGGAGTCCCTCCCCCGACCCCCAAGGAGATGGAACTCCCGGTCTAGAACTTGCTTCTCACTCACAGTGATTCCAACACTCACGCGAATTCTCTTTCTCCTAAATAGCACGTCTGCGCGCCAGGGGAACAGAGCGTGGTTTCCTTGGATGATTGTACAGGCCACGGTCCCCAAGGTCTCCGGCAAGAAAAGGGGAATTCCTACTGGGGGTGGGGGCTGCCCGCACTTCCCTCTCCACAGCTGACATCTCCAGGACCTACAGAAAGAACCTTCGGCATTTATGGAAATGTAGGTGAGGTACTGGCATCAGCGATCAATGGAATAGCACACCTACTTGTTGAAAGCACTTTTGGGCTGTTTCCCAGCACCAGCTGCCATTCCTTAAACTTGCTAGGTTTCTCACTAAAGATGCGCTCCTTTGCTTTGAATCAAGTGCTTATGAAGGAAATCTTTGGTTCCGGACATTAATGGGTAGGAGTTCCACTCGTGCACCCACAATTCAAGGCACACCCGTCAAGTGGGTGATTGAAGTTTCGTGCACTCTTTGCCCCAAGAGAAAGGCCTGGTGTGAAGTTCAGGGGTGGTCTCAGTTCAGTGGAGCTGTGGGCCCTGTCTTGACAAGCTCTACTTGTCTGTCCATCACTTCACCCACCTAACCATGCATCCCCTCATTTATCTATTCCACCAGTCTTAAGAGTCACTTGGTGCCAGGCACTGCACCGGGTGTGGAGAGCGCAGGAATGGGTGTGACAGGCTCCCCACCTCTATGGGGGAGCACCCTGGTGCCGTGCTGTGATGAGGCTGGTCTTTGAAGGGCCTGTGGGAGGCCATGGGAAGGTTTCCCTGGAGGTGACTTGAGAAGTTTTTGGAGGCTGAGTATGTGGGTGCTCACCCAGTGGACCAAAAGGGTGGGGGGTACTTCCTGGCAGAGGAAGCAGTCTGTGCAGAGACATAGAGGCACCAGGCTGAGTAAGTCTGGTCTAGCACAGCGGTTCTCAACCTTCCTCAGGCCGCGACCCTTTCAGACAGTTCCTCATGTGGTGGTGACCCCCAGCCATGACATTATTTCCACTGCTCCTTCATCACTGTCATTTTGCGACTGTCATGAATCGTCATGTAAATATCTGATATGCAGGATGTAGTTTCATTGTTACAAATTGAACATAGCACAGTGATTCATCACAAAAACAATCTGTAATTCTATATTGTGAAATATTTATTTCTAATGACAAATAAATGAAGGTTTGTCTGGAAGCGTGGTGTAGCATGGGTAACTGTCTAATATAACAACAGTAAACGACATTGCTACATTTTGGGACAGTCTGTATACGGAAAGAGCCAGCGTCAGTGTGAAGGCTGAGATAGCTTCTTTCTCACCAGATCAGCTCACCATATCTGCATGTGGGCGGACCCGCCTGGAGACGGATAGAGGAGCGGTGTCTTGGTTCCTAAGACCATCGGAAATATGTGAAAGGGTCATTCTACTGGACCCCCCCCCAGGGGTCTGGCCCCACAGGCTGAGAACCGCTGGTCTAGCATGAAAGATGCCGTGGTGGAGGAAGGGGAGACTTGCACTTGAGAAGGGTCTTTGACTTCCAAGGACACAGTGATGAAGAGTCCGCAGTCAGTTACAGCAACAGAGCCCAGGTCAGGAGACCTTCCTCCAAGGACGGACTGGAGCCCTGCGGCGGGCGGGCCACATTGCAGATCTGCGTTCTCATGGGGGCTACAGGGCACCTCTCGTGATCCAGAAGTCCGTCAGGAGAGGGCAAAGCCACTCTGAAGAGATGAGTCGCTTTTAGAGAAGGGTTTCCACCGAGGCCTTAGTAGGTGAGAGCAGAATTAGCAACCGCCGTGCTCTGATGCAGGCTGCCTTTGACGAGGGGAAGGGGAATAAGGTGGCCCTCCCAGCTTTCCTCTCCGACTAAGTGCAAGGAGGGGCGAAGGGGAAGAGAGAACCCGTTAGTAAATGACCGCCAAGCGCCGAGGCAACTTCTCTCTCTCTCTGATAGGTGTTAATCATCCCCAATTAAAAAGGATGCTGGGGGGGGGGGGGTTGTGGATTGGCGATCCTTTTTTTCTGGTGCTCTCCCTGGGCGACCTCAGCTACAGTGCCCATGTGGACGCTGTTTATCACATGTATGCAGCTGAAGCCCCATAGCTCCAAGCGCCTCCCACACATGTGTATTTGAAGCCTCCTAAAGGAGACACCTCAAACTCAGCATGTCCAAAATGGCAGGCAGTGTTTTATCCTGCGCCTCCCCCACCCCGCCCCTTCAGCCCAAGCCATTCAAGCCAAGGCCTTGTGCGTGACTCAGCGAGGCAGTCAGCCTCCTAACACTGTAGTCTGGGGTTTTGCGTCCATCAAATGGGGCCTTGTCCACTGGCACGGAACTCCTTGAGGAGAAAACCGCCCTGAGCACGACGTCTGCTTCCTGGAGGCCCAGATCTCCCGAGAACCAAGATGCAGGCACGGTTTCCACATTGGGGCCGAGAGAAAGCAGGCGGGGTGGGTGACGGCCCAAGCCACCTATGGCTCAAGGACCTCGGTGGGCTCAGGACTGGCAACCTGCATCTTCATAAGAGACCAGGTGTTGGAGGGGCCCTGAGCAGAAGCTACCATGAGCTCTCAGACCCCCGCCATCCAGATTTAGAACCTGGCTTTGCACACCCCCCTGAACATAAAGGTACGCGGACTGCTGCTCGGTCGTGTGAATTGTATCTTATTTTCTTAAGTCTCTCCTTTAATCTCTTTGTTCTGTCCCCCCACGGTCTCAAGATAAGCTTAGGTTCAAATGATGCCTCCATCACTTCGCACATGTGTAATCTTGGCTAAATCACTGCTTCATTTTCTGAGCCTCCAACTTCTCATCTTCAGAATGGGGACCAAAAAAAAAACGCCTCCTGGTTGACATGCAGCCTGGAGAGAATGAGTCTGAGTGCCCAGCACAGAGAACCCAGACACTTGACACTCAGTAAGTGCTCATTAAATGGTAGCTGTTTTTATTGTTGCATCTGAAGTAATAAAATCCCTTCTTATTCCTGGAAGGGACAAAGCCCTCTCTGACTCCTTCCTCCCTTGGTGATTGTCAACAGTGCCCGTGCATGCCAGCGTTCCACAAGGCGCAGTCTGGGACGGCTCATTATCCACGGTCACTTCTCGCCTGTGCTCAGCCCTCCAAACCCCACTGAACAAGCTCTTCCAGTTCTCAGCCTGCCTCCTTCCCATGGAGGAGGCCATGTGATCTCATTACCTCCTCACAAAGGGCATTCCAGGGCTCAACTGAGCCCCAAACTTAATGCCGGTCTGTCTTACTTTATCCACGGCAGGCATCTCCTCCTCTTGGGGTGTGTGCTTTTGCAAGCAATTTTTCGCCGTCTCCTATTTCCCCGCCACCGCCTCCCCCACCTCCGCGGCAGTAATCTCCTCCTTCTCTGATCGCGCCCACAGACCTTCACCCAGGCCTTGGACAGGTAGCTTTACTGCCTCTGTAATCAGAACACTGGCCCGACATCAAAGGCACCCTTCTGCCCATTTCCTCTTCTCCTGTGCAACCTCCAGACCTGAACTTGGGACTACCTGGCTTTTCTCTCAGGCAACAGGACACACCAGCATCATAAAGCAAAGAGAGAAAAAAACAGGCAGATTGGCTTGAAGCGGCTGCTTCCTCTTCCCAGCCGGACCTCCACCGCTTGGACTTTTCTCCCGCTTGGTCACCTTGCCCGCGATGTCCGGAGGTCGAGGCTCACACCTGTAGAGTCATCCTAAAGGTGATTCTGGTCAGACCGGGACTTAGAAACATCTAGGCCTAACCTGCACCCTCATCTTGACCTGTTTCCTAATGAATAAAGTTAGGCAGGTGTGGGATGGTCAAGAGGATTTTTCCCCCTTTAGTTGTTTTGTTAAGTTATTATTATATTTTTTAACCAGGAATGTATCCCTCATTAATTATGGCATCTTTGTTTCTCAGATGCCAAGGAACATACCATTGGCAGGGAGAGAGAAGTATAAGCAGAAGCTGGCTGAGGGCAGGGGACTAGCGGAGAATGGCGTAATTCTCTAGTGTAGATCCAGAAAGCCTTCCCATGTGAGCCTGAGAACTGGAGTTCAAAGAAAGAACTGAACCCAATGGGAAGCTGGCGGGGGGCGGGGGGTGGGGTGGGAGGCAAGGTCCCGGTGGAACAGAACGGAGCTCATCAAAAGCCCTGTTTGGGGCGAGGCATCTAGTAGGCCCCCAGTGTGTGGGCAAAGGGTGACTAGAAGCCTCTTTGGATCTGGTGGCCAAAGCGATTATAAACGAAGAGATGTGGATATTTCACAGCTGAGCCTCTAAGGAGCTTTCAAAACTCCCTTTTGACAGATAAACGAGACGCGTGAAAGACCACACTGGAGATTTACTCTAAAGGAGGCTGAGGCCAAAATCCAGGTCCCCGCTACACTGGATCCCAGTGGTCTACGCCACCATGCTGCCTCCAGGTGAACTCACTGCACAGGTGACCAGTGAGGTCCAACACCAGCTGGAGGTCACAATACCCGGAATCGTGGCCGGAGGCTCCAGGACCCCCACTGCGAGAACGTGCCTCCTCCAGGCCCGAGCTCTTTCTGCCCAGCAGTCTCAGCTTCCTTCCCCTGCCTTCAGGCTTTCCTCGTCTCCCCCAGCCCCACAACAAAGGCAGCCAGACCCAGAAGCTGCTGGAAGATGCTTTGCCAGTGAACACTCCGTATTTCTTTCAGGTGTGTCCTGAAACCCCAGGTCAAAAGAAGCGCAGCCCCCTAGGATGGCCATTCTCCCTCGCTCCCTGGGCCCACAGGACACACTTCCTTCTTGCACTATAAGATTCACCTGCCCTCAGCTCAGGCCATGCCTAAGCTCAATGATGTCACCAGGCCTCTGGGGCCTTCTGAAATGGGTCTCCTGATGGGGTTCTCCTGACCCCACTCTGTCTGGCATTTTGGGTGGTTTCTGGGTGGTACGTGGGGCTGCAAGCAAGATAAAGAAAGGGAAGAGAAAGGAGAGAGTGTTTCCCGAGTGTCTTTGGAAATTCGCTGGCATCAAGGAAGAAGGGTTATTTGGCAGTAACTTGGGAGAGAGCTGAAAATCTCAGGCAGGCAAGAGGGAGGCTTTGTGGTATTATAATCTCACAGGGAAACTCGGGTTTTGTCTTGTGTCAGCCCAGATGACCTCTAGTGACAGAGTCAGGAGCCAAGGAGAGGGGTCCCCTGGGAGGAAGGCTGTATGGGACTCTGAGACCCTGCTAAGGCACCCTAGTCACTAGGTTTGGACATCAGCTAAGGAACTTGGGGATCAATCATCCAAGAATCCTATAAATAGGTCCTGAAGGGTCACCTGAACGCTTGTCATTCACTTAGACCACTGCTCCGGGGAGCCCTGCCACTCAGGCCTGGCCCGGAGAGGCCCTCCGCAGGAAGGCTGGGGTCTCAACATGCAGGTGGCAGAACTGCCTACTCCCCACAAGGCCAGGATAAGAGTCTAAGGAGGCTTGGCCAAGGCCCGCCTGGGGCCAGGCCTTAACTGGTAGCCACAATGCAGCAGTTAACCAAAGCCTCTCACTGAGCCTGATATGCTGTTTGCCGACAGCCGTGACACAGCCTGCTTGGTGGTCTTGCTGTTCTTGTCCAGCCACTCATGCCAGAGATAGATGGAAGTTAGAACCTGCTGGAAGCAAGGTAGTGTTTGGTGTTGAGTAATTATTTCAGTTTAAGATGTTAATACTTAAAAGACCAAAGCGAGATCTTGTGGAAAAATGAAAAGACCAGAGCAATGAAACTGGTGGAAACCAGATTATTTGCTGAAATATACCAGCAGCCCCTCCAGACTCTCAGCAGGGCTACTGACGTGCGCTACATTCCCGGATGCCTGTGCGGATGCGTGAGCCGGCTTAAGCTACGCTGGTGCTCCCGTGCACACAGGCCTTGTCTCCTGCTCAGAGACGGTCGGAATTTCAAGTTGCCTGTGCAAGCTCTGTTCCCTATAGGGATCTTCTAGGCTAGGCTGGCCCCAAGAGCAGATACCATTGCCAAAGAGGCCAGTTCCACCAAGGCTCCATGCTGAGGTTTTCACTGTCACACTGGGAGCAGGCGTGGGCCACGCTGCGGCGTTTGCACCTGGGCAGTAACATGGGAGACTGCATTTACATTGGAAAGTGGGAAATTTGGAGGAAGAGCACGTTGCTTCCAGAAAGAAACCACAGGAGACATCTGGGCAGTGGCACTTGGAAATTACATCAGGATAAGGGCAGAATTATTCAAGCCACCAGCCAACTCAGATGCCCAAAGTCTGTCCTCACGAGCCACTGGGGGGTTGAGAACGAGCCAAGGAGGTTTGCAGCGGCTGGGGGAGCTTATGTAGGACACAGCCCGAGTGTCCCAGCCCGACTGCTGACAGCACTTTGACCTCACCTCTGAGTCCCTGTCCATCAGGTGGCCCTGGGGAAGAGGCTGGCTTTGGGGGGCGGGGGGCACTGTTTAATGATTTGCCAGCAAAGAACAAGGCAAACAGAGTGCTGGCAGCTGCCTGGTGCAACAGGAGAGCGGATTTTTATTCCCACCCATGGTGGGGCCTTCCAGGCAGAGGATAAAAGAACAAGCGGGGATGGTGTGGGGAGAGGCTGGGAGGGATGGTCATTTGGGGCTCAGCCTTTCCCTGGCCTCTGGGGATGGAGCCTGGAGATCTTGGCATTGGGGTCATTTGGGATTTCCATCCTCTCACTATTTTGTGATCCCTAACAGCAGCACTCTTGAGGGCCTCGGGACTGAAGAGTGAAAGATGTGGGGGACCCGGTGGTAGAGTTCTAGACCCGGGAGAGACTGAGGCCAGCCCAAACGGTGCTTGCTTCCTGAAAAGTCTTCTACAGAAAATCTGAATGACAAAGCAGTTGGGGTCTTGGTGAAACTCCTTCCCCTCCCCATTTCCCACGGATCTTTCCCTTTCTCCCTGGCTCCACAGAGAACAAAGGTGGTCTCTTTCCCATCCCTGCCAGGCAAGGACTTCAAGATCTTCTGTTCCTTAGCCCCCCAACTCTCCTTGCCTTCTACCCCAGTCCAGCCCAGTCTGGAGTCTTCTCCTGTCCTCTGGCTAGTTCTCCATCCCCAGAATTAAATGCTGGCCCGAGTCCCCCTAAAGCCGCCCAGTCGGAGTTCTGAAACGATACCTGCCTCTTCCTCTTAGTGTGTCAGCCAGTGTTCCGCTGTCACCGGCCTCTTACCCATTCCCCCCAAGACTGCGTGGCTCTTCGTCGATATTCAACAAGTAGTCCTGGCCGCCTGAGCTCCTAAAGTCAGAGATTAGGCAGCAAACTGCCCTGTCCACCGCACATGGTCAGGGGGAAAGGGCTCGTTGAATCATCTGCTTTAACAAACAGATGCGAGACAAATCCCATGGTTGCCTTGGCATTTGATCAGGATCCGATTCCAAGCACATTCCAGATTCCTCTTCAGGGTCACTCGGGACTCTCAGTCAGCACCACGGCCTTGTGGGTTCTTCGGGAGGGAACGTCACCTTCCTTATCACCAAGCTTCCAGCTCTTTCCACCTTTGTTCAGGAAAAGCTCCTTGTTTAATAGCCCATCCCTAGGTACAGCGGTTCTCAATCTGTGGGCCGAGACCCCTTAGGGGGTCGAACGACCCTCTCACAGGGGTCGCCCGATTCATAACAGTAGCAACATGAGAGTGATGAAGTAGCAACGACAGTAATGTATGGCTGGGGTCCCCACCACACGAGGGGCTGGATGAAAGGGTCGCGCCTTGGCATCCATGTACTGAAATGGGCATACTCCGCAGCAGGGGAGAGAGGACCAGAAAGACAACCGCCCCTGCGCTCACGAAATGAAGATGTGATTGCCGCTCGATGGCACCTGTGCGCACTGCACACTCATGCGTGTGTCACGCGTGTCAAATAACACATCCAAACCGACCCAAGTGCCATCGAGTCGGCAACCCTCACAGCGGCCCTGAGGGCCCTTAGAACCCTTAGGGCTTCTGAGACAATGACTTTTTACGGGAGTAGAACGCATCCTCTTTCTTCCCGCAAGAGCGTGGCTGGTGGTTTCGAACCGGTCACCTTGTATCTAGTAGCCCAATGTGAAACCACCATGCCACCGAGCCGCCTAACAGCCTATCAGGGAATGCCAATTCACGGAGCACAAGGCAGAGCTGTGAGGAGGCTGCGGAGAAAATGAGCGTGGAGAAGAGTGTGCTCCGGCGGTGTTGCTTCGCGAGCGTTCTCTCATTTGGGGGCCGCTTCTACTCGCTCCCAGACTTGATGGGGGGGTCCTTCAGCGCAGGAGCCCCTTAGAGACGCGTGTACTTTATTTACGATTTTAAATCCCTGTAGTATTGACCGAAAGAGACTCGTGCCCCTTCCCCACTCCCATCCCGCCCCTGCCCGTGGTTTGAGGCCATGGAATTGGCTCAGCGCGCTGCATTTCCACCCAGGCTTTCTGAAGACTAGGCCTGTGCGCTGGATAGAGAAGGGCCGGGGAAGACAAACCAAACTCAATCGATTCACTCTCAGTGTTCCATAGTTTCTTCATGGGTCTTTAGATGTTGTTTTGTTTTGCTTTTGCATTTAGAGTGAGCGAGGAGGTCCACTTGACACTGGCGTCCCCGTTTTAAGGAGCCCAGAGGAAGAGTTCTGAGCCGTCCGATCCCATCATGTCCCTTTGTTCCAGCTTCCTAGCAGCCTGACCCTGTCCCTGAGGATGTAGGCCACCTCACAACAAGGAGGGCTGCACGTTTCAATACTGCAAACACCCTCTGTGAGTTCTTGTGGCTGCCTCGTTGCTCACTGCTCTTTATTTTCCTGCTAAACATAGATGGTCAGAGAGACAAGGAGCTGACCAAAGTGCCGACAAATGGAAGGGGACGCGTCTCCATTATCAAGTCGGCTCCGCTGAATACAAGTTCCTGTCTGTGTGGGTCAGGAGGTCCCGGGAGGTGCCATCCCCGCCCGAGTGGGTAAGGAAAGTGCGCAGAGTGTTCGGAAGGGGAGCCAAATGCCTGCGTTGAGAGTTCGCAGGACAATGGAGACTCAATAGTGGCGCTTTCGGTTTGTACAGTTACCAAGGTACAAAGCAGCACTACCCTTTGTCCTTTTGATTTTTCACTCAGCTAATGGAACCCTTCACCCGAAATGAGACCATTATGCAGCTTTGATGTTGCATTTTATATTAGCAAAGTGCTTTATAATCCTTCATTAGCGATTTTATTCTCCCTTTATCAGCACCACCCATTGCACAAATGAGCTCACTCAGGATTGAGAAGACAATGCCACGCACAGTGGACCTGTGGCCAGGAATCCTGAGTCTGGCCCTGGGTTTCGGGCATGGAATCTCGTGCAGGGGACTTGAAGGGCCACGGGAAGAAGCAGAGAGTCAGAGGAGGACAAAGACATCAAGGCTACAGAACGTTACTTGACTTTGCGGGCGGTGTAATTGAGAGGCCTTGGGAGCTGACATTTGAAGAGCGGGACGACCAAGCACCACTTTGTCAGGCAAACAGGGCTCTGGAGGGCCCGGTCTCCTTCCAGATGGAACTGAAAGCAGAGGGGAAAATATGATGTATGTTTCTGGAGCCTGAATCATTACAATAGACGCCTAGTCAGCCTCCAGTCTCCTGGGGATTACTCTGTTCCATCCGCCCCTATGCTAAAACCCAAACCTCAACTCACCGCCACTGAATCCATTCTGACTCCCAGCAACCCTGTGGGACAGGGGAGAACTGCCCTTGGGGGTCTCCGAGCCGGTCCCTCTTACTCACACCCTATTCTCACACAGCGCGCACACAGCATTTCAAATTAGTCTCCCACAAGAGCCTCGTCCTGTCCCAATACCACCGATGGCTCTCCACGGCCTTCTGATGAAAATCAAACCTCGTCAACTGTCGGATCACGTCCCCAGTGCCTCTTGCTCTGTTTGGAAACAGGCAAGACGGTTTCACAGTTCAATTCTGCCACTCGCGTGTGTGTGTGCACGCGTGTGCGTGTGCGTGTGTGTGTGTGACTTTCAGCGAGTAGCCCAACCTCTTTGAGCCTTGATTTCCTTAGGAGTAAACAAAAAAAAACCAACAACCCTGATCCCACCCCACTCCCCAAGATGCCTGTAGAGCCTAAATGAAATAAGCACACACTAGCAGTTCCTGCACATAGTAGGGCAGAAAATACCAGTCCTTCCTTCCCCTCTGCTTTTCCAGCTTTCTCTCCCACTTCTCTCCCCAGTGTCTGACTTGCTCAAACCAAATCGCATTATTTACTTGTTCTCAGACTCTCTTGGAATGACGGCTGCCCTGTCCTGTGGCTTGTGAACACCCAGCCCCCTTCAAGGGCAGGTTCACACGCCACTTCGTCCAGTAGAAATCTCACCTACACCTTAAATGCCTCGAACACCTTGTGTATTTATATCGTATGGCACACTTGACCTTCTGCTTTCTATTTCTATTCACTGAACGGAAGGCAGGGGGTTCTTTGTATCCACAAAGCACAGTGCTCCAACCCAAAAGGCGTTCCATAGATGCACTGAGTCAACACTGAAAGCTGGAGCCTGTGCTCTCCCCAGAGTCCGTTTATTTGTGATTCATGCTTCACACTGGGTGCTCTTTACAAACGATCTCCGGAGGGAGCTCAGCATTTCAAGTAAGTTTAACAGAGAAGCTGAGTCAAGTTCAGTCCTAGTTCAGCTAGCAGGGACTGTCTGGGCCTGTTCCTGGCTTGAGCTATCACAACCTGGCAACTTCTATAAGCCAGGGGATGTCACAGGAACGCATCTGTCTGTGGATGGGCAAGCAAACGTCCCTGGGGTCTCTACAAATGAGCCACTCTGCGGTTGAAAGGTCAGTGGCTTCCCTGATCCAGAAAGGAGGTCCCCAAACTCACTCGGGCCTCACAGGTTCTGACTGTGGCTCAGCCACACGGCAACCATACCTACGCTGGCCCTCATCCAATACATTTCCTCTTGGCCCAGTTGGCAAACGGGTAATCATGTGACATCAGCCACCAGGGAGTAGCCGGGACATATGGTGGCCTCATAGCACCACATAATGTGGTGACATGTTTCTGGATCACCACCCATGGGTGCATCACCTCTTCCCCTACCACGCCCCCCTCCATAAAAATCGCCTTAGCTGATACTGCTATGGACACAGTGACTGTGCACAGGCCCTGGACACTTTCCTTCTATCCGTCGTCGTGCTTGCTTGGTGGGGGGGTAGCTGCCTGGAAATGGGTTCTCTGGTGCAGGAGTAACCAGGCTTTGCCGGTAGGGGGGCTTCCCTCAGGAAGTGGCAGCGCGTCTAGAGGCTAACACTTAACTGAAATGTGTCAGAGTCTAATCCCCCTCCCAGCCACATAGTGGGCAGCGGAGATGTTGTCAGTAAGCTGATCCTGACCCTGGGCATTACTCGGCCAGTTTCTGGAGTCACCTTGCGCCCTACACTAACAGCGGCTGCAGTGTCCTCTCTCAGACTTTGTAACCGGGGAGATCAATGGGCTGAGTGCTCCCTGTCAAGATAGCAGGAGTCACTCGATGTGACTGAGTAGCATGCGGGACGGACCCACATTGAGATTTCCCCCCTGGGTGCATCAGAAGAGACCTGAAATAGATGGTCTTTTGGTTGGAGAATATTTGTCTTTCTCCTGAGGAGCGGCTGGTGGTTTGGAACTGCTGACCACGTGGTTAACAGCACAACATGTAACCCCTGTGCCACCAGGGCTCCTCATGGTTGGAAAGTATTTAATGGTCACCCGGCTTCCTCCCAAAATTGGGTTAGATCTTGCCCGGGAGTCGTGGTTGGATTGGGAGAGCGCGCACACACCCACGGTGGTGGCATCAAACGGTGCACGATCAAGCACTGCAGTCTGTGGTTCAGCCGGCTCTGCGGACCGTGGACAAGAGGCCGCTCTCAAGGCAGCCTTTGAAGTGGGCAGGGATTGAATAAGAGAAAGAGAACCGCATTGGTAACCCCCTCACTGGCCCCGTGGCCTCGATTAAATGGAGCTTGGTAACTGCCTAGCTACACCCCTGAGAAAAAGCAAGGGAGCTGCTGTTGACGGTTTCCTCGCAAGTCTTCAAGGTACAGGAAGGAGAAGCGGCTCTGAAACAAGCATGGCACATTTGGACACATGCTTAGGAAAGCCCAGTCACTAGAAAAAGACATCACGCTCGGGAGCGAGCCGGGAAAAGGAAGGAGCCCTGAACAACGTGGGCTGATACACGAGCCCCAGCAATGGACTCAAACAGACCCGTGGGCATGATGGGCGATGTAGGTGCTGCTGCACATCCCTCACCGCGGGGTGGGACAATCCACTCTACAATCCACAGCAAAAAGATGTCTGCTTGCTAGCTTTTAAAAATGAGTACAAGTTAAGTCCCATATGCTGAAAAGAAAGAAATCCTTCAAGGTTGCTGAGCCAGGAGATTTCCCATGTAAGATAAAAGAAGGCAGCATTCTGCCAGCAGCAAAGAGGGACGGCCCGGGAGCCCGAGGGGAGTGCCATGAGGGATGGCACACTGAAAGGCTGGGGACAGACGAGTTCAGATGAAATGTCTATGAATTGTTGAGTGTAACCCTGATGATCTACTCCGCAGACCTTGAATTCACAAGAAAAAAGTGGTTTGTTTTTTAGAACGAGTAAGAGTCACGCCCATTTGTTAAAAGAGAAATCATGCAAGGAGGCTGAGCAAGGTGATGTCCTGATTTAAGCAGTATTCCCAGCGGGACCGTTTAGCAGCGGTGCCAACGTGCGTGGCGGGAAACCAGTTGGGGCGAGGTGCTCCACTCCTCTGGGGCTGGCCGGATGAGGACTTGAACTCCGCAGGTAGCAGTTCAAAGGAGAAGGGATGAATCATAGAAATTATGAAGGAAGTGTTGAAAGTAGTTGCCGATAGACTGGATGACAGGGACAAAGGGAAGGGAGGAGCCCCGAACGTCCAGAATCGGGGAAGATACTGCATGAATCCAAAGGGGAGAACCGGGAAAAGAAGTTAGGCTCCACGTGCAGTCGGTCGACGTTTCATCGCCGGGCAGAGATAAAGCAAAGTAAATCTGCCGGGCAATTTGCGTCAGAACTGGAGTTCTGACAGGTATGAAGAGAAGCGTGTGCCTGCACCTTCAGACACAGGACTGTTGATACAGTGCTTTAAGCATCAGTTCTCATACATGGAAATGAAAGACAACGTTTAAATGGCCAAAGAATGAAACGAAGGCAGTGGGTTATGGTTCTCGGCTCCCCTACTAACTCCAGATGGAAGGCCTTGCGTAGCCTGCGCGCCCGAGCGGGTCTCCAGCCACGTGACTTCCAAACAGCCTGATGCACCAGCTGGGCAGAGAAAGGGTTCCGAGAAGTGAAAAAAAAAAACACAAAACAGGGACAGTTCTGAATAAAGGCAAGACCATCTTGACTACTTCTCTTTGAGGCGAACACGAAACTAATCAAGAGCATAGGTTTTTATCTTCCTACCTCGTATTGGAAGGAGCTCTCCTAGTACTGCTGGCTAACCAGTGGGCTGCTCGGCACCAGGTCGGTGGTTCAAATCCACCTGCCATCCTTGGGGGGAAAAGATGGGCCTTTCTGCTCCCGAGAAGATTTGCAACCTATGGAGAGTCGCGAAGAGTCGGAGCGGGCTCTGTGGGAGTGGGTTTTGCATTGGGTCCCATTGTCATTTGTGGCCCAGCTAATGGTTTTCCTGGAAGCATAGGCCTACGTGTCTGCTGCTGAACCCCATCGCCTCAGGATTAGGGCCAGACCAAGGCTCCAGGCCACCAGCGAAAGGGCCTTGACCTATGGTCTGTACAATTGTTCCACTAAGGTAACACTGCCTGTCTCCAAATGCTCCCTTTCAGACAAGAGTCACGGTCACGCCAACGATGGGATCACGTCCATCAACTCTGCTGAGGGCTCCAGCCAGGTGAAGAGAGCCGACCCCTGTCAGAGTCATGGTCAGAAGTAAGTAGTGCTTCTCAAAATGTGGAACTTGCTAGAAATGCAACGGTTTAGGCCTGACGCGGGGGTAGGGTCCAGCAGCCTGTAATTTTAATGAGGCTTCTAGATCTGACTCTGATACACAGTAGAGCAGGCGTCCTCAAACTACGGCCCGCCGGGTGCTTTGGCCCCTTTGTTTTTTCACTTCAAAATAAGTTATATGCGGTGTGCATGGGAATTTGCTCATAATTTTCTGTTTAAACTATAGTCCGGCCCTCCTATGGGTCTGAGGGGCAGTGAACTGGCCCCCTGTTTAAAAAGTTTGAGGACCTTGCAGCGGTCTAGAACAGGGGCTGGCAAACTTGGCCCGAGAGCCATAGGCTGCTCTCAGCACGCACACGCGACTGAAGGGAAGTTGAGAACGCTTAAGGGCTGTTATTCAGACCATGGGGCGCCATTGGTTTGTCATGAATGTATTAATGCCTCGCAAATAATTTGGTGAGGGACAGGATTGGCTCTTCCATCTAAAAAATTCGCCGACCTCTGATCTAGATAGAGGGACCCAACATGTCTAGGCCGTTTCCTTACTTCCTGTGGCAGAAATGTTGGCGTGGAAGCCAAAATTCCCAAAATGCAGACTACATGCAGGCAGAAGGGCCAGGCCTCCTGATTGTGCCTCTGTCATATGAGACCTGCCCGTGACATCAGAATCACTCAGGGCACACCAGCCTGGGTGGGTCAGGGAGCTCCTCTCAAAGGTGCTTTGTGCAAGCACCTTATCCGCTGGGTGTCTACAACCCTACTGTACACATATGATCCACTTCATGCTTTCAAATAGCCACGCTCCTGTTGACCATGAGCAAATCACAATGCTGAGCAAAGGGTAAAGAGCTGGATCTTGTTTGCTTCCCTGCTGCGTTCCTCTAAAGACCCAGGGTCCTTTCTCTCTTTCAGTT